>NC_136267.1:77612550-77897550 GCF_964187855.1 Myxine glutinosa
ACTGATTCTCTGGGGGATGGGGAGCCAGTGAAGCTTGTAAAGGACGGGGGGGTGATGTGGTCACGGGTCCGGGAATGGGGTGAGTAGACGGGCAGCGGAGTTCTGAATGTATTGGAGTTTATTGGTGATTATTGAGGGTGAGCCATAGAGGAGGCTGTTGCAGTAGTCCAGACGGGAGGTGATGAAGGTGTGGATGAGGGGGTTTCTGCAGCCGTGGAGGAGAGGGATGGACGGAGACGGGCGATGTTTTTCAGGTGAAAGAAGGCTGTCTTTGTGATTTGTTTAGTGTATTTGTCGAAGGAGAGGGTTTGATCAAAGATGATGCCAATATTCCGGATGTGAGGGGGAGGTGGGATACTGGGAAACCGTCAATGTTGAGGGCGAAGTTATGGATGGATTTTGATGAGCGTTTTTGGGCCAATGATGATTATTGCAGATTTATCATAGTTAAGTTTGAGGAAGATGATTTGAAGCCAGGATTTTATTTCAGTGATGCAGTTTGTCAGGATAGAGTGGGTGGCGGTGGAGATGGACTTGGTGGAGATGAAAAGCTGGATGTCATCGGCGAAGCAGTGGAATTGGAGACCATGATGGCGGATTAAGTGACCAAGGGGGGACAGGTACAGGATGAAGAGGAGGGGGCCGAGAACTGAACCTTGGGGGACACCTTGGGGGAGGGGAGCAGTGGGGGATTTGCAGTTATTGAGGGAGATGAACTGGCGTCTGTCAGAGAGGTAAGATTTGATCCAAGAGAGGGCGAGTGCCGGTAATGTTAAAGGTGGTTTCAAGTCGGGTGAGGAGGATGGTGTGATTGATGTAGTCAGGTTCAGTATGTCCAGATTTAAAGTTTCGTTGGATTTTTTGGGGGATTTGGAAAACTATATATTTTTGGAAACTATATTGTATAGTCAGTCAGAAAACCAATGTTGCTATTTGCACAGACTCCTGTATGGCGGCCATCTTGTATTTTCAAAATTGCCGCCGTAGAACTAATTTTTCTCAATATCTCAGCTTCTAAATAACATAGAGCTTTGATTCTAACGGCTAAACATACATTTTCAAGGGCCCCGAATCCAATGGTAACAAGTTCGATAAGCTAGACATGACCATAGAGCTCCTATGTGGCATTTGACACACCCAAACACCCAGTTTTCATTCATGCACACCCTTGCAGTTCGAGAAGTATGCATGCAAAGTTTGAGGCTGCGAGGCTTCATGGTTTTGGAGTTATGGATGGCACACGACACTCACACACACACACACACACACTGCCTTTTATTATTATAGATCCCACTCCTGACACCAGTTGTTGTGTGCCTGCCCTGTGGTTAAAACCGCAGGGCGACACGGATGACCAAACGAGCTTTACTCCCAGGCGTTCAATCCAAAATGACGGTATTCGTTACACGCGAGGGAAAGGGGGATGACAAACTTACCTGGTCGGCTTCCACCTGACTTCCCCGCAACTGGATCTCATCTTCTAAACAACATAAACAACAACCTGAAATGTACACACTACAAGCGGTCTCTCCGTGCCCATATATATTCAATTATTCATATTGTTGTGGATATGAGAATGTTTTTTTTATTTTGTTGTTGTGGTAAAATGTTGTTGTAAAAGGTTGTTGTAAAATATCACCCCTCCTCCCTCCGTTTGTGGTTGTATAAAGGTCAAAGGGCGTTTCCGTAGTTAGTCCATAAAACATACATGCAGGACACGATATATCCTTTCTTTTGACAGTTATATCCTTATTATGTGTATTAGCGTAAGGCTGTGTCTTCCATTAATTGAAATACTCCATTGCACCAGTGAAAGAGATAGATTCCCTGCCATTCCCCCCTTTCCGTCAATTGCAATTCAAAGCGCCTTCCGCATTTTGGTCGGTTTTTCCCTCCAATAACCGCCATTGACCACGAGGCTCGAGTCGGGGAAGGAAGGCGTGTCTCCACCTCGTCATAGAGGGGAGGAGTGAGCCCGCCCCACTCGACCAACCATGAGCCAGGGGTTCGGCTAGAGAGGGCGGAGGAAGAGCGATCGGGGAGGGTCGCAAAGGTTGAGGGGCGGGGGCCTATATAACCCAAGGAAGGGCGTGTCCAGGAGGAGATGCGTTTTTACAGAGGAGAGCAGAAGACAGAAAGGCCTGGAGTTGGACTTTGAGTTGGTCTGAGTTGGTTGGGAGTCGGTCGTCAAGTGCAGAGTGGTGAAGAGTCAGTCAGTAGAGGTGGTGGTCAAGTGGTTGCGTTGGTTGCGGTGAGGAGTCGGTGGTAAAGGGTGAGGGACCAAGAAAGAGAGAGAAAGAGTCCTGAAGCAAGAGAGGAAGTTGTTGGACTGGGTGGGACTAAGGAAGGAGAGAGAACCCGTCACACCAATCCCCCAAGCTCCGCGTTGGCTCCACCAAGCTCCGCGTTGGCTCCACCAAGCATTCAGCTCCACCAAGCTCCGCGTTGGCTCCACCAAGCGTTCAGCTCCACCAAGCTCCGCGTTGGCTCCACCGGGCGTTCGCCTCCAGCCATCCACCTCCTGCAATTCCCCGCGTGAGTCCGTCTTTTGTTTGTTCTGTCATGGGTTAATTAAGTCTGTATAAGCTAGTATTTTCCCTGTGTCACCTGCGTCTTATGTGCTTGTAAATAAACGTGACTGCTTTCTTTTTGCATGTGTGTAAATAGTCAATAAATTCAGTCGTATTGCCAAACCTTTCTTTGCCTTCGTTTTCCTCTTTGCATTGCGTCGTTTTCGTCTTTTCCCTCATTGAGCAGCTGGGGTGCGATACGGCCAAAGTCTGGGTGAATCGGGTGAGTTTTGTTAGGTCGCGGTCTTACACCACCGCTCGGTCTATAACATCTAACCGCGATCTATAACAATTGGTGTCAGGAGTGGGATTCGGGTCCCGAACCAGATTTTTAAAACATCTAGAAAAAAAATTTTTGGTCAAAATTACGAGCTGCCGAAATTTGTTTTTTTTAAAGCAAAACCCGAATTTTGAAATCGCGCCATGGCTGTTCAAGGCGACGGGATGCCGGTGGGAGAGATAGACGGGGTAGAATCGACCCAGGACTTAGGAAAAAAAATGGTGGAGGAGAGTAAAGAAGGTGTGGTTGAGGGTGTATCAGGTGCACAAAATGGCGTCCTCACGCATGTGGGTGTAGCGGCACCAAATTTTGCCGCGCCCTTTGTACCAACGGTGGAAGACATGCAATTATTTATGGCTGAAATGGAAGCCCTTAGTGAGCGATTGGGAAACCAAATTGAAGAAATAACGAACGGAGTGAAGGCCAATATGGAGAGAATGGAGCAGAGGGACAGAGACCGCAAGTTGGGCGAGCAGGTCCCACGGGTGCACGAGGAGGTAAAGCGGGTCGAAAAGCGCTGGTTGAGCGAAGCGGAGGAAAGCGCGGGTACAATGACGGGGGTAGAAATCGCGACACGGGGTTTGAAAAAGCCGGCGACCGATGAGGTAGAGGGAATTTTATTAAAGCCAACGGTCGTCGAGGTGAACAAAGAAATTATGGGTATAGTTGAAATTGGAGAGACCGGGGACTTAAAGTTAAAAGAGCAACAATCGGAGGAAGGAATGGAAATTGCTCAAAGTCTAAATGCACATCCTGATGCTGTACTCGCTAATCCAAATGGAAGTTTGCAGGTTTTGGTGCAGGGAGGAAGAAGAACCCCGAAGGTGAGACGTGCTGTATATTGTGCGGGTAGATTTTGTAAGAGGATGTTTAGCGACAAAAGAATTTTCGCGCGCTTGGGATCGAGGAAGCACCCGGGCGTTGGTGAAGGGTCCCGTGTGAGTGGAAATGGCACGCGTGGGAGAAAAAAGTGTGCGTCGGCGAGTGGGTGTGTTATAAAGTGTGGGAGTGAAACCGAGTGCGAGCGAGAATGCACGTCGGTGTGTACGGGGTGTGACACAGGGAGTGAGAGCAATGCGGAGTGCACGCCCATGGTGAGTGTTACGGAGGACGTAACGGAGGAGAGGTGTGGACCAAAGTGTGCGCAAGAGGTGTGGTGTGTAACAGAGAGAGCGTTGGTGGAATGTACGGACGGCGTTGGAACGCCAGGTTTTGTGAGGGTGAAAGGGGTAGCGTATGCTTGTAAGCATGCAAGTGAAGCATCGATGGTAACCGGTTTAGTGGTTAGGGCGACGGATAGCCGATGCGAGCACTCGGTGCGAGGGGTGCTTGGTTGGGTGCGAGGCCCGGCGCCGATCGAAGCTGCGTCGTTTCTCTTCGAAGCGTCGTTGCCGATTCGGGCTTGGCCCCGCCCCGCACGGTCGAGTCCGGGCTTTGTCGGGCGAGGCGACCGGTCCGGTTCGAGGGCGAGTGGGAGGAAGCGGAACGGTGCCCCCTCGTGGGGACGGGGTTCCGACCAGGGGAGATTGAGCCATCGGGCCCGGGACCGCAAGGTGCCGCGCCGAGATGGTGCGTGGAATCTCGGTCCAACCAAACCACCTCCCTTGAACCAAAAGCCGGACGGATTCAACCTGCAGGCAACCAAACCACCCGAATTCATTGCTCGGCTTTGCGAAGCCGAGTTTAATGATGTCATGGCGCACCGAGAGGATGTAATAAGTAGACGGATGATGATGGTAGTGATTTGATACGAAATTAATAATAGTGGGTAGAATTGGCAGTAAATGGAAAATTTTTGAATTGGTTGGAATTTGGTGTGCCAAATTGATAGAGAGATCCCCGATGTGGTGGGATGGCAAATCCACCATCCCTCACAGGGGGGGCAAAGGAGCAATAGCTTATGGGGTTGATGGCAGTGGAAACTAGCCCGGGTGGGTTAGGTTATTAGTAGGGATCTAGAAGAGATTGACATTAGGTAACGTTAAGTTTAGTTAGTGACTGATACCTGTAGTGGGGACGCAGGTAGATTAGTGTGGATGATAATGACGTGGGAGCGCAATAGTTTAAAGGGACGACTGGGAAGCGCAAGTTTCAGAGGGGAGTAGTCAGCTGAGATGATGCCGTGTGTGTGAGGATTGAACAGGTGTGATTGCACAGGTGTGCAACTGAACAGGTGTGTGGAGCAGTGTATGAGGAAGTAGTGGTGATTGCGTGTTGTGTTGACCAAATGGTCCAGGAAGAGGAGGAGGGTGCAGGTGGCACCAGGTAGGATTGCACAGGTGTGCAACGACAGGTGAATGAAAGACAGGTGTGTGGAATAAATGGTAGTGTGGAATATCTGGAGTATTGGAATGGATGGTCGTGGAGTGAGAATGGTGGAAATTGTGGAGTGGAGTGGATGGTGCGAAGGTGTGAATGGGGGAAGAGTGGACCCCCATCACGGATACCCGGGGCGGGTAGTGTAAGTGTTAGGTAGAGGGTACAGGTAAATTGTGGTTGGATATTGGCATCTGTGGTGCGGGTGACAGAATGGTATGTGGATGGGTGCGTTGGTGTTGTGGAAATGGCTGGGCGTGTAGCCTGTTAGTGTGTGTAGTTGGTTGGGCGCTCCACCACTGTGAGGATGTCGGCCAGGTGAGGCCGCAGGTGGGCTCTGGGAGCCGGTAGTAGTTGTTGTGGATGGGGCCCGAGGATCCGGAGGACGGACCCGGGTAGCCCAGTGCCAGAGGGCACCGAGTGGGGTGACAGAGCCAGGAGGGGCCTGCCCCAGTTAGATAGGTTAGGGTGAGGAGCTAGGTAAGCTCGGGTGGCAACTGCAGTGGTGGAGGTGTGCAGGTGGGTAGACCCACTGGGAGAGGTACACGCCACAGCCCAGAAATTGTGCGAGGGCACCGGGAGATGAATCGGGGGAGTGAGACCCCAAATTGAAAAGCACCACAGTTTGGCCAATGGGAATTGGTTTTTAGAACCCATAGTGTAAGAGGGCCAATGGTTTGGCCGGAGAAAGACCCCGGGTAGTGTAAAGTGTGTTAAAATCATTTAGAGGATAGTTAGGATGAAGGATCTCCTCGCACCATCTGCATCCACTCACCTGAGGTGACAGGTACTCCACACCATGCCATGTTTAATTTATTTTTACTGTGCAAATGTTTGGAATGTGAGACGCATCATGACGTGGGTGTGACATTGTGCGTAATTCCATCTCTTCCTCCTTATGAGGATTGATGATGAATTTATGATGGCAAATTTTTGAAGTAGAGGGATTGTGGTGACGAATTTGGTATAGGGGAAATATGGGGAAGACGTGACAGTAGTGACGAATTGTTAATGTGTAGGTTTTGTACATATGGGGTAAGGGCAAGGGTGGGCTAGGTAACAGGGGGGTGACGTACGGTAGGGACGAGCTTTCTCACTTCGCCCTCCGTACGCATTTCGCCTTGCATTGCCTTATTGATGTGTACCCTTGTGACCTTACCCCTCGCTCAATTGTCTTTCTTTTGTCTCCCACATGACCTGTGCGCCGTTGGGCGCCGAGGGGAGCGTGCGTGGGTCGGCCATTGTGCGCCCGAAATTCCCAGAACCAGCTGTCTGCATCGATGCACCACATTATGGACCACATGCCTGTGGCCGAGCACCACTTATGGACCCCATGGGTTGGGGCATGGCCCCTCTGCTGGAACCGGCCAAGAGGGCCCGAAATCTTGCTGGCGGACCTTGGCCACAGGGCACCGATGCCCCACAGGTGAACCACACATAGTCGGCCCTGTGGGCCATAAATAAAATAAATAAGAAGGACACATTGGGCACACTTTATTGCAAATAGGCCGCCAGTAAGCAAAGCAAAAGAGAATGACAACATCTGGAAGACAAATAATAATAACCAGCAGAGGGAGCCGAAGAGCAAGAGACACCTGCAGGGTTAGGGGTTGTTTGGTTATTTTTATTCATGAACAGTGATGACTGTGCACCGATTGGTGCTTGAGGGTGCTTTGGTGCGTTTTTGGGTGCTTTAATGGTGCATTGATGCAGAACAGACTGTCTCCCCCCCAAGAAAGAACAATTACAGGTCCTGGGTTAGTTTTGTAAATAAAAATAGCGTCAGTGTAAATAATGCTTCCCACCGTCAGTGTATAGTTTGAAGACCATTCCGCAATTCGGTTAACTGTGGGCGTAAGTCTGTTAGGCAGGGTGCAATGGAGCAGCGGGACACATTTATTTATGTTTTAAAACTGTCGCACTCAGGGTCAGGTTAAAAGTAGAGGGAACTACACCTACGTGCCACACTAAGGTAAAAGTAATAGGCCCGGGACGTGCCTAAGGGGAGGAGGGTGCAGTGTTGTGGATATGAGAATGTTTTTTTTATTTTGTTGTTGTGGTAAAATGTTGTTGTAAAAGGTTGTTGTAAAATATCACCCCTCCTCCCTCCGTTTGTGGTTGTATAAAGGTCAAAGGGCGTTTCCGTAGTTAGTCCATAAAACATACATGCAGGACACGATATATCCTTTCTTTTGACAGTTATATCCTTATTATGTGTATTAGCGTAAGGCTGTGTCTTCCATTAATTGAAATACTCCATTGCACCAGTGAAAGAGATAGATTCCCTGCCATTCCCCCCTTTCCGTCAATTGCAATTCAAAGCGCCTTCCGCATTTTGGTCGGTTTTTCCCTCCAATAACTGCCATTGACCACGAGGCTCGAGTCGGGGAAGGAAGGCGTGTCTCCACCTCGTCATAGAGGGGAGGAGTGAGCCCGCCCCACTCGACCAACCATGAGCCAGGGGTTCGGCTAGAGAGGGCGGAGGAAGAGCGATCGGGGAGGGTCGCAAAGGTTGAGGGGCGGGGGCCTATATAACCCAAGGAAGGGCGTGTCCAGGAGGAGATGCGTTTTTACAGAGGAGAGCAGAAGACAGAAAGGCCTGGAGTTGGACTTTGAGTTGGTCTGAGTTGGTTGGGAGTCGGTCGTCAAGTGCAGAGTGGTGAAGAGTCAGTCAGTAGAGGTGGTGGTCAAGTGGTTGCGTTGGTTGCGGTGAGGAGTCGGTGGTAAAGGGTGAGGGACCAAGAAAGAGAGAGAAAGAGTCCTGAAGCAAGAGAGGAAGTTGTTGGACTGGGTGGGACTAAGGAAGGAGAGAGAACCCGTCACACCAATCCCCCAAGCTCCGCGTTGGCTCCACCAAGCTCCGCGTTGGCTCCACCAAGCGTTCAGCTCCACCAAGCTCCGCGTTGGCTCCACCAAGCGTTCAGCTCCACCAAGCTCCGCGTTGGCTCCACCGGGCGTTCGCCTCCAGCCATCCACCTCCTGCAATTCCCCGCGTGAGTCCGTCTTTTGTTTGTTCTGTCATGGGTTAATTAAGTCTGTATAAGCTAGTATTTTCCCTGTGTCACCTGCGTCTTATGTGCTTGTAAATAAACGTGACTGCTTTCTTTTTGCATGTGTGTAAATAGTCAATAAATTCAGTCGTATTGCCAAACCTTTCTTTGCCTTCGTTTTCCTCTTTGCATTGCGTCGTTTTCGTCTTTTCCCTCATTGAGCAGCTGGGGTGCGATACGGCCAAAGTCTGGGTGAATCGGGTGAGTTTTGTTAGGTCGCGGTCTTACACCACCGCTCGGTCTATAACATCTAACCGCGATCTATAACAATATGTAGCACTTTATGAAATGGTTCTGGAGGAGTTCTTGAAGGACAACCCACAAGTAAAGGATGTGTGTTTCGAGGCAACAGAGGGAGTAGAAGAGCTGCCTGTGCTGAGACGAACAAGTGCACGAAAGCTGAATCTGTGAAACAAGCAAACACCAAACTCCTTCAAGTCTTGACATCTGATGGGGTGGTGACGGCACTCGAGGAGTGGGAAGCACGGAGATCCAAGAATGCAATGTTCAGGTCAATGATGAACTATCTACATCGGGTGGAGACAATCCTGTTATTCGTGGCAGCATCACGGAGTGCTGACCTGGTGCTTCACCTCCAAGCTGGAGAAGAACTGAGCAAGTTATTCTTTGCCATGGACCGGATCAAATACAAGCGGCTCTGGCCCCGATACATCGCAGACATGTATGACCTAAGAACCAATCACCCGAGGACCTGGGAAGAACTAGGAGCTGGCAATCTATCAGTAACCAAGAATGACATCCCGTTTGTATCCATTGGACCAGATCATGCATGTGAACATCTGAATAAGCTGATGAAGATTCACTCTGGACTGATTGGCATCTCTAACAATGCCAATGCTGGACAGAGATTCTTCATGGTTACACCAGAATTATCACACCTGTCAAAAGACTTCAAGAGTCAGTTTGGCCTGGAAGGTGACAAGATCACAGAACATCATGACCTTGGTCCAAGTGCAGTCAAGAGGGAGCATGAAGCAATCAACAAGATCAAGGCTGCGATACTGAGTCACGGGAATCCATTTGACACTGAAGGTGACAAGCTGCACAATGTGATAACGAATGCTTACATCCCAGACGAGTATGTACCACAGATCTTGAACATTGATGTCACTGGTCAGAAGTTGTATGAAGACTACGTGTCAGAGCGTATCAATGGAGATGTTAGCCTCTGGGCACCAGTCAAGAAGGAGAACAACAAGATGTTCACGTCTGGGAACAAGAGAACCATAGTGAAACTCAGAGACAGGACTGTGGATCTGAAGGACACTAAGGAACTGTACGGAAGGCTCATGGTCCTTGCCAAGTCAAACAGAGACGTCAACCAGAAATATGCCATCGGAAATTACGAGTTCACTGTGACACCAAGAGCACTGTTCGCTCCAGATGGGACAATTCTTCCATGCACTGACAAGTCGAAGTTAATTCATCTCCTCGACAAGTTAGCAAGAGCAGAAATTCACCCCGAAGATCAGCAGCAGACACCAGCTGCAAGTGTTCTACAAGAAGATCCAATGGACACAAGAACTATGGCATCCACATCTAGTAAACCTACAAGTTGGAAGATTGCACTGGTGGATGGGATGGTACTTGTGCATAAGCTGACAAAGAAACCAACCACTGTAGTGAAAGTCAACGATCTGGGTGAATGCTTCAATGACAGACTCATGTCTCTAACAAAAGATTGTGATGAGATCATACTGGTCTTTGACACATACAAAAACGATTCTCTGAAGAGTGCTACCAGGGCTAAAAGAAGGCAAGGAAAGGATGCAGTACAGTATCAAGTCAGAGATGACACCAACATCAAACACATCCCAATGAGCAGATTCCTTTCTCATGACAAAACAAAGGCTGATCTGACTGACTATCTGGCAGCGAAAACTCTAGAATACAACAGTCACTCATCCAAGTTGATCATCACGTCTGCTTCAGGGCGTACTAGGAGCAATAGTGACCTGCTCTTCGAGGACAACATCCATGAAGAAGCTGACACCCTGTTGATCCACCAGGCCGTGCTGGCATCCCAGCGAAACCCACATGATGCGCAGTTGGTGTTCTTCTCTCCCGACACAGATGTCCTGGTACTAGTCATAGCAAACTATGACCTACTGCTGAGGAATACATCCATTTCCATGGCCTCTGGAATACTTCAAATAGAGCCACTGTGGACAGCTCTAGGGGTCGAAAGAGCAAAGGCGTTGCCAGCCTTTCATGCTTTCACAGGGGCAGACAACACTGGGAGGTTCTCTCGAATAGGCAAAGCAACCTGGCTGCATGTCTACCTCAAAGCAAGTGAAGATGTCATAGACACCGTGCGAATGCTTTCAGATGCAACTGAAGTGACGGAGGACATGTTGTCCACACTAGCTAACTTTGTATGCGCTGCTTACTCTCCAAATGGCATCCACATCGACAGCATCCCCAGTAGGTGATAAATGTTGCTTCTGGGACACCTCCGTTTAACATGGGAAATCCCTATCTAATGTCATTTACCCCCCTGTCTTTAAAAAAAATCATAAACACCTCTATTTCTCCCTCTATGAACCTATAATCCTTCTCACCTTATGAACCTATGATCCTTCTCGCCTTATGAACCTATGATTTTCTTCCTTTATGAACCTATAATCCTTCTAGCCTTATGAACCTATGATCATTCTCACTTCCATGTAAATTTCCCTCTCACCATCACTTTTCTTCATTTCCCCTTAACACCTCTATTCCTGACCCCCTTGGTCTTATGGGCCTTTTACTCTTACTATCAATGATCATTGTTGTTCATTGATCATTGATTATGTTCGGGTCCTGTGCCACACACTTTTTGTTAAGCTCCGCCCACTTTTTGTTAATCCCCGCCCCCTTTTTGGTAGGTCCCGCCCACTTTTTGGTAGGCCACGCCCCCTTTTGGTAGGCCCCACCCGCTTTTTGGTAGGCCCCGCCCACTTTTTACTAAAGCCCACCCACTTTATAAACTCTCCAGCATTACATTATTTTTAGTTAAGACATTACATCATTTTCTGTTGAAACATTACATCATTTTCTGTTGAAACATTACATCATTTTCTGTTGAAACATTACATCATTTTCTGTTGAAACATTACATCATTTTCTGTTGAAACATTACATCATTTTCTGTTGAAACATTACATCATTTTCTGTTGAAACATTACATCATTTTCTGTTGAGACATGCCCAGACATGCCCAGATCCAAGGGAATTTCCACAGGAAATGACACACCCAGTCTTTCTTATAAAAGGCACTAACCACACAGGCCTTTTCAAACACACTTTCTGCTTCACTTGAGAATGGACTACTATGCTGAAAAGGAGTTGGATAACTTTGACATTCCTTGGAGTCCTACTACCTGTGTGGAGCTCAACCTTCAGATTGATGAAATGGACTCGAACCTCTTATCAATGGAGGTAAGTTTATTTATTGTACACCGCTCCTTTCCTATGCCATCTCCAGGCATTGCAAATCGTCATTGCCGGGCACCAAAGGGGGCTCGGCAGTGACGCACGCTGAAAGAGAGTACTCAGTTTTCACTCTGGTTTCTTGTTTTCTTGTTTGTTTGTTTTCTTGGTTGTCCGGGCGATATCTCAGCCATCCTTTGAGCTAGGAAGCTGAAATTTCGGCACAGTAGTGAGCAAGTCCTTTGTCAAATACGGTATTTTTTGTTTTTTGAATAATCAATTAATTGAGGAGTTATTTAATTATTAGCGTTTAATTAAGTACTTATTTAATTAATTAAATTTCATTTCTCTTCTGACCATTATTAACTCAGGCACCTTTTGAGTTAGGAAGCTGATATTTGGACATGCCAATGACCAGGTGATTTGGCTGCAAAGGATATTTTTGATTTATTAATTAATCAATTAATCGATTAATTATTTAATTATTCGATTAATGACCAAAAAAATTTTTTTTTTTAAGTTACAGATTCTGATGAAATAGTGGTAGTTTATGTGTTCTCTGACCAAATTGATTACTAATTTAATTTTTTTATGATTATTATTTATTTATTTTCATTATTAATCATTTATTTATTTTCTTTCTCATTTGGCCAATATCTCAGGCACCTTTTGAGCTGGGAAGCTAATATTTGGACATGAGTGACCAAGTGATGTGGCTATCAAGGATATTTTTGATTTATTGATTAATCATTTCATCTATTAATTATTTATTGATTAATCGATTAATTATTTATTGAGTAATCAATTAATTATTTAATTTTTTATAAATGACTTATTTAATTAAATTTCTAAAAGATACATCTTCGGATGAAGCACTAGTGGTTTAGTTATGCGATTAGCCAATTGATTATGAAAATATTTTGTGATAATCTTTTATTGATTTTAATTATACAATTAATCAATCAATTAGTGTACACCTCTCCCTCCCAATGCAGCCTCAATGAGCTGCACTGCGGTATTGCCGGGCGCCGGAGGCGCCCCGGCAATGCCGCGCTGCAGCATATTTAATTATTTGGCATGGGGCGGTGTACTTTGAATGTATGTGTACTTGTTTATTTATTTATTTATTTATTTATTTTTTTTTGTATTTTTTTTTTTGTATTTTTTTATTTATTTTTTTTGGATATTTTTTTTTATTTATTTATTTTTTTTTTGTATATTTTTTTTTTGTATTTTTTTTTTTTTTTTTTGTATTTTTTTTTTTGTATTTTTTTTTTTTGTATTTTTTTTTTTTTTTGTATTTTTTTTTTTGGGGGATTTTTTTTTTGTATTTTATTTTATTTTTTTGTATTTTTTTTTTTTGTATTTTTTTTTTTTTTGTATATATATATATATATTTTTTTTTTTTTTTTTTTTTTTTTAGATAAGACTCGTGCAAGAGTCAGCAAAGTTTCTTTTAATATTCATAGAGCTTGATTTATATAAATAATAATATTGTATTAAATTAATACGTTGTTATTTTCTCTCACAGGAAATTGTATCTGAGATACAAAATGAAAATACCACTTTTGCCACAACCTGGGGTGAAATGATGATTGATTTGTTTGAAGACCTTTTGAACAACCAAGACCCACAGAACGAGTTCTACCTTGATGACCCAGCCAAAGAGTTATACCGTGGAGACTCACTAAATTTGGGAAAAACAAATTATGAGGTCTGCCTAGATGGTTCTAACTGTGGAGCCTACCTTGGAGACTCACTAAATTTGGGAAAAACAAATTATGAGGTCTGCCTAGATGGTTCTAACTGTGGAGCCTACCTTGGAGACTCACTAAATTTCATAAAATTAGGAAAAGAGTTTTACCTTGGAGACTTTGAAAACTGGTTTCGTTTTGGAGACTCTAGCTGTGTGGAGCTAAACCTTCACCTTGATAAACTCGATTCAAATTTCTCATCAATGAAGGTAATATTTTATTTTAATATACATATAATAATTGTGTATTAAATGTAAAAAATAATTAATTAATACGTTGTTATTTTCTCTCACAGGAAATTGTATCTGAGATTCAAAATGAAAATACCACTTTTGCCACAACCTGGGGTGAAATGATCGATTTGTTTAAAGACCATGACCAAGAGAACGAGTTTTACCTTGATAATCCAACGAAAGAGTTTTACCTTGGAGGCTCTTTGGATTCTAAAGCAATGAACAATGTTCTTTCTTTAATGACGTTTGATTTAAGGTAAGTTCAGTTGATTAATAATCAATTAAAGTATATGTTATTTCATTCAATATTAGATAAGTAATATATTTCTTTTTTACATGTATTTCAGCAATATCAAGAAAGTTCGGGGAAGAAGATGCTGGAAAATACTTTCTTCCCATTTCTACTTTTTCCAACTTGAAAGCCTTGAAAGACAGAATTGGAGGAAGAGGAAAAATATATATATTGAAATACGTATTAAAAAACATTTAAAAAAAATATTGAAATACGTATTAAAAAAAGAAAAGGAAAAAAAGATTATGCTAGGGTTAGGGTTGGGATTTTGAATGTGAGGGTTAGGGATGGGGTTGGGTTAATGGGTTAGGGATGGGTTGGGTTAGGGTTGGGATTTTGAATGTGAGGGTTAGGGATGGGTTGGGTAAGGGATGGGGATGGGTTAGGGATTGGGTTGGGTTAGGGTTCTGGATGTGAGGTGAATTTTTGAATGAATGTCAAACCTCACAGACTCATTTATCTTATATTATCATTGAATTGTTTTTAAAAAGTTGGGAAAAGATAAATAGAATTGGAAGGTCATACAAAGAGATGGAGTTAAGAACTTTTTTTAATGGTTGATGTAATGGATTCAGTTGTTTTGACTAACAAATATGGTGTTTTAATGTGGGGGTTGGGTTAGGGTTTGTACATTATTATGACCCACTCACACACACACAAAAGTTAAGCCCCAACTAAAAAGTTGTGGGATTCTGTGTTTGGGGTTCACAGATTTAAAAACGTATCCCCATGATACACACAAAAGTTAAGCCCCAACTAAAAAGTTGTGGGATTCTGTGTTTGGGGTTCACAGATTTAAAAACGTATCCCCGTTATACACACAAAAGTTAAGCCCCAACTAAAAAGTTGTGGGATTCTGTGTTTGGGGTTCACAGATTTAAAAACGTATCCCCATTATACACACAAAAGTTAAGCCCCAACTAAAAAGTTGTGGGATTCTGTGTTTGGGGTTCACAGATTTAAAAACGTATCCCCATTACATTTTTTTATTTATTTATTATTTTCAAGGGTCATCAGCTTTGTTTTTTGTAATTCCTGTGAATAAAATGACCCTAAGATTTCTTCTCCATTTAAATCATATAATTTGTAGGTCCAAGGGACTGTATCCATTACATCAACGATTTTAAATAATTCATTAGTCCATTTTTTTGTATAACCTTTCTCAAAATGGCTTTTCCATCTGTATATTCTTACAATATCACCAACTTTGAACTTCGGTTTTCTCAAATTAATCTCCTTTTCATATTCTAATTTTGTAAATGATTCTGATGGTTTTGATTTTGTTGATGAATGAACGGTATTATTGTAATTATCTACAATACCCTGAATTAAATACACCCATTTTTGAGAACCGAGTTGTGTGAATTTTTTATATAGCCTCTCTTTCAAAGTACGATTAAAACGCTCAATAACAACTGCTTTTCCTTCATTAAAGGTGCTGTATAATTTAATACCCTCCCCCTTAAGAAATTTCATAAATATTTTGTTATAGAACTCTGTTCCCTCATCGGTCCACAGTTTCTTTGGTTTTCTTTTATCCCTATCAAATATTAGCTTAAAGGATAACATTAAAGTATCACCCTTTTTATTTTTTAAAGGAACAACCCAGGCAAATCTACTCCTCAAATCAATAACGGTTAAAGCATACCTGTATCCCCTGTCATTATTCAATTCAATTAAATCAGCGGACCATATGTAGTCAGTGTCTTTGGAATAAACCTTCCTTCTTTTAAACTTGGTGATTATAGGTTTGTGTAATTCTTCAGCCAAAAGCTCCTCAGTCTTGATGACATCATTAGAGCCTAATAGTTTTTTGAGGGTGAATAACCAAGACCAAGTTTCAATTTAGCATTTATCAAATTTCTCACAATAAACCTATCAACTTTCTCTCTCAACGTTGGATTTTGTATCAAAGACAAATTATACAACATTTCTCTGTCGGCTTTATGTTTTTCAGTCAATGTAGTGGTTTTCCCATAAGCAATATCATGCTTCATACACACTTCATCAACCCTATTTGTAGGTTTAGACCAAGGTTTAGGATTGTCAGCCTCATCTAATCTTTTATCCAAGTTTGTTCCTGGGCCACAGAAAGAATACCCTGGAAGGTGTAATTCCCCTGGAATTCCAGTTGTTGTAAATTTGCTACCTGACAAAAACTTTTGTATGTCTCCTCCACTTTTAGGAGAGATGAATTGACACTTTTTAGAGCCACACACTTGACATATTCCTTTTTGATAAACTCTATTATTTTTAGCTTTAACATAAGAGATATTTTTAGATTTAGTTTTCTTTTTACATTTGAGACAATAACTCATATTTATTTATGAGAAAAAGTCCTACATAGTGCCAAAACCTTTTTGGTTTTCAACATATACATTTCTATCTTGATTTTTAAAACATAAAGAATCCTTAGAAATGGCTTCACTCTCTCCTCCATTTATTTACAAATAAAACTAACTAAAGTCAATAACACCAACATCATCAACTATATGTTGTATATCTGCGCTCTGAATTCATTATAGCAAATTTAAAAACCAATAAGTTCGTAAGAGTCATTAATTCTTTATTTTCCTCTTCAGAGCGTTGAGATTTATTTATTTGCCGTAATACCTTCAATCTTTCATTAATCTCAGGAATGGTCATATTTTTATATTTTTCCACCCTCTCTCTTTCCTCCCTCTCCTCCTTCTCCTTCTCCTCCTTCTCCTTTTTCTCCCTTTCATCCTTCTCCTTTTTCTCCCTCTCCTCCTTCTCCTTTTTCTCCCTTTCCTCCGTCTCCTTTTTCTCCCTTTCCTCCTTCTCCTTTTTCTCTCTTTCCTCCTTCTCTTCTTCAACTCCTTCCTCATCCCTTGCTACCCTTGAGTTTGAACCCCAAAGAATATTATACATATACTCATCTGGATTTTGAGATATTCTTGTATCTATAATTATTTTTCTCATAATAGGATACCAATAAGATTTGTTGACGATTTCTAAAAGAGTTTTATATTTCATAACTTTGAGAAGTTCATTTTTATTTAATATTTTAAACAAGTCTCTATTTGTGGGTTTAACAATATCAGTATAAGGCCAGTTTTTAATGACAAAATTCCCATGTATATGCTCCAAATCATAAGGTATGTAATACCGAGCACCCTTTTCTTGTAGGTATCCTTGAATACAAAAATTATAATTCTCTTGTAGTCTTCTTCCTGCCATTTATGTATCAGAAATATATGTGAGATTAATATTATGACAGGTAATACCACCCCATCTTCCCACTACCAAATCGGTTTGTATTCCTCGGCTTTCTATCCTTATCTCATTACCTTCCTTCTTTGTCATGCGAACCATCGCTATACTATCATATATTTTTCTTTTCTTAAAATCACGTATTTGTTGTTTACTAATTGTACTTCCACATAAATCCTTATCTTCACCAAGTGGATAATATTCTTCTTTACGAGACTGATTTAAATCATGTAGGTCTTCTATGTTTATTGAAAAAGACCAATTATACCCTAAATCAGGCATATCATACCCCCATTTATTAATTCGCATATTAACTAAATGTCCTTCTTTATAAAATTCAATTGTAAGCAGGTAGTTAAATTCAATGAGGAAAGGTGTATGGTCAGTATAACCAGGTGTTGTGGTTGTAAATTTTACTTGTTTAACAAAACGTGCTGTTTTCTTTAAAAATATATATTGTGATAAATCACTTAATCTAATTAAGTCATTCGCATCTGTAGGGTTTGGATAATTGATTAATTTATAAGTATTCTTCATATTAATATTTTTACTTACACTATATTTTTGTCGTTCAGCCTGTGCCTTTGTATAATAATTTGATAAATCAATATCCTGAGAGGATTTTCCAAAGATAGAACCATCTTTTCCAACATAAGTCATTTATATTAGATTAAAAATGATATCATAAAAATTTTCATTATTGTTGAGTTGAAATAATACATATAAACATAATTGACCACAACATTTAGAATTAATTTCTTGAACTTGAAATGTTTGATAAACACCATTCTGTAAGAATTGTATTACTTCAACAGGTGGTGGCATACCATAACTATCAAAATAATATTTATCCTGACTATTATGAATACAAACCCAATGAGAACCATTCTGTGTGTCTAAATTCATAATAATATTCATTGTATTCTTGGACAACTTTTTTAATTCATCTCTCATACAAATAACCACATTATCAATTTTTAGTGTTTTACAATACTTAGCTAGTTCTATATTTGACGTTGTATTCTTTCCAAATTGTTTAAACCATTTATCCATTTATTTATGAGAAAGATACAATCCATTACCCCGTTTAGTTAGTTTAACACCCGCTTGAGCGATAGAGGAAAGCATATCTCCAACTAACAATCTAGCTTTATCAGGTAGACTTTCAAGTTTTTGAGCAAAATCTACAATTACACCACTTCCACTAATTTGTTTCTCCAACTCCTTGTTATGTCTTTCCAATTCTTTTTGAGCTTTTAGTTGTGCCTTCCTTTCGTTAGCAGTTTTTATCGCTGCTGAAATACCACCAGTCAATGCTCCCGCCGCACTTAAACCAGCAAATAAAGGAATTAGAAATGGGAGAAATCCTCCTCTTGACTCGTCTATTGAATATTTCTTTAACATAGGTTTTGTCATTTTAATTTTAAGTGATCCAGCATCATTTAGTGTTTTCACCTGCTCTCTTGTGAGTAAAACATCAATTCTTACAGCTCCTTTTCTTTGAAATGTATTAACATTAATAATACAAGGCTTTTGATTTTGAATACAAGATGTTAATTTATCAAGATTGATTTGATTAACATATACCCCTACCATTTATTTATGAGAAAAAACCTATGTGATATTAATCATAACACCATTATCTGTATTAATCTGTAATTCTGTTTCCTCCAAAAGCAAACAATAAGCATCAACTTCTTCATTCTCTCCTCTTTCAATGTATAGAGAAGTATCCACTCTATTAGACTTTATAGTTTCCTTTTGAGAACTCAGGTCAATTGCGTAGATTGTATAAAGTTTTTGAAACGCAACCATATCCAAAATAGGTTCATTATTACCGTTGCTTTCACACACCTTTTGGTAAGACTTGTAGGCTTCCGCATAATCATTTTTTTCCCAATCAATTTCCAATCTATCTCGCGGATAAAATGTTCCATCAAGAGAAACCCGAAGTTGTTTCACCTTAGCATTATCACTCAGCGCATTATTCTTATCAGTACCCTCCTCTCCATCTGGTTTCTTAAAAATGAGCCATAGGTATCGTGGCTTTCCTTCAAGAACACCCAAATTCCAAGTGTAGGTAGTGTGTTCCAGTTTAACGTGTTGACATCTTCTTTTAAGGTATGATACATTTAGCGGTTTCTTTGAGTTAAGTCTTCTATTTAACATCTCTTCCGTTTTAAGATTAGGAGTATATTCACTAATATACCAACACAAATCATTAATAACAAATTTATTATTGTCGCCAAAAGCATTTTCAGCCCCAAAAAGCAACCTATTTACATTATCATTCCTTTGTAGTTGAAATCTAATTTTAAGACCATACAAAACTTTATCATAATCACAAAATCCAAATATACCTTTCAGAGGTACTGCTACCGTAAAACTATTCTCTGCTTTTGTATCATCATTATACATTGACTTCCTTTGACTATAACCAGGGTCAGCATTTGTTCCCGTTGACATATCAGGAATAAAACCTTCAACAGCTCCCTTACCCATTCTATCACTAAACGAATATAGTGTAAATTTCATCATTTCAGATATAGCAGAGACATAATCAACCGCTTCAACCTCTTGTGTTCCAATATACAGGCGGACACTATCAAACATTTTCCAGAAGAAATCATTTACGAGTGTAGCATTAGTATTATTCGCAGCCTTAGTGAATTTAAATTTACACAGCAAGAAACTATCAGCTATATTCAAGTAAGTTTGTTGATTATTTATTTCAAAACTTTTTGTTCCGTTTGAATTCCAGTCTGTTCCTGTTATAGCATTTACCTTAAAATAGTCTTCCTTTTTAGTGGAGTTTGAAATGATAATCGTATCATCCAAATCATAGATACTATCAATCGCTTCCATACTTGTATTTATATAGCATTAAAATCGTTGAAACCCTGACCCAAGGATTTTAATGATTTTTTGTCGTTCTTGTGAAGATAGTTGAGTTTTACCTTTTTTAATTTCTTTGATTGCTTGTAATTTATGAGACTCCTTTTGAGCATCTTTTATACTCTTTATAGCACCCGCAACTGAGCCCACGGCTGAAGCAGTTGAACCAATTAGGTCTTTATGTTTAAGGATGGTTGAACCAATACCCATTAGAGTATCAATTATCCCATCTCCTTTATTTCTAAATTGATGTCCCACACCCCGTTGTCTCTTTGGTTTATAGTATCCTCTCCCAAGAAACATACCTTCACCCTTATAGTATGGTGAAAGGAACATCCCATCCCCTGTAATTATTTTATATTTTCCCAACTCGTGTTTTCTCACAATAACCATTATTTATTTATTGAAAAACTTCACGTAGGTGAATTCTGATGGATATAATTTCATCATTAAAGGATATCATACGATTATCTTGGTCGGTTATCCTAAAATTTACTCTGTATATGGTTTTTCCTGACACAGGTAAATAGACAAGATTTTTTGGTTCCATATTAAATTTATAACCAATCGGGGTTGAGTATGCGCTGAATGAAAATATTGTATTTGTTCTTATTCCATCGTTATAAGCACCATCAATCAAATCACAATGAATTAATACTGAATTTATACCGGAGGATATTTGAATGACATTATCACTGTAAGACGTCCCGTTAGTTTCAATCTTTTTAGAAGAGAACCCCAATAGCTCTCTGAACGAATTTTCAATCGTGAAATCAACTTTATAATTATTTTTAAGTTTAATAGTTGATTTTGAAGTGTGTTTTTGAATATCTATTACAATATTTTTTGGTTCATCACCTTTTTCTTTCATAAGGCGAGAGACTTCTGAAGATATTTGAGAAATCTCGTAAGCACCGGGTGAAACGGTTATAGTTTTATATCCACTTCCTGGATTATAACTAAACTTGTTGTTTTTCTCTGTGATATTAAAAAGGGTATTGTAAGTCTCCATTGACAACAAAGAAGCCTCATATTCTTTTTTGGGGTCAAGTTGTAGTGGGTAAGGGAATGAAGCTGTGTAATCACTCGTTGTGAAATTAAAACTAAGAATTGTGCTTCTCATCTTATTTAATATCTAATAAAATATCTTTGTATTGACATTTATTAATTATTTTCATATTCATCAACTGATCTAAAATGGCGGATGCTTCATTAAAACAATTGTTGTTTCCAGCCTTCTTACTACCTAACAACAATAATAACCTATTAACTAATTGTGATGGGTCATTTGGAAGAAAACTAACACCCGAACCAAGCTTACTTAAAGCATCAATAATATGTTTCTCCTTCTCATTCTTCTTACTTTTACCAGCAACAGAAACTCCATAATCAAGTGCGTTTAGCAACTCAATATACTCTCTATCTTCCTCTCTTTCCATATCAAGCGGTTCATCAAAATAAGGTGAATTAGAATGTCCATCTTTTGTTAGAAGAAACATTAATCTTGGGGTTAATTCAACATTTGGTTGGTCAGAACTTAAGAACACCAATTTATCATTAAATATCAATAACTTTTCTTTCACAAGATGGAACTGTGCTGGTTCTTCTGTTGGAATGAGACCTGCTCTGGTTTTTGAACCCTTCAAATATTCATTGTTTTGAAGAGCTTCTACAATATAATTGGAAAGTTTATTTACCTTCTCAAGATGCCGAAATAATCCTTCATCATCATATTCTAATTCTCCAAGTTCTTGCTCTGTCATTTGACTAAAATCTTTGAGCATTTGAAATTTTTTTGGAGTAAATTCTACCGTGGGAACTGTAGGTGAAATCGTTTGTTGAGTTTTTAAAAGTGGTTTAAAAAATTTCTCTTGTTTTCTTTCAAAGGCTTCTTCACCAGTTAGTTTCTGTCTCCTTTTCTTCTTTATGTCTTCCTGTTGCTTTACAACTTTTGAAACCAACTCTTGATGTTCTTTAAACTTTCTTACTCTTTCTTCGGTATTCATTTTCTGTATTTATTTATTGAAAAATATCATTTAGTATCTCATCTTGTTTCACAACAATATATTTATATTTTCCAATCGTGTGTTTCATATTATTTTCAAATTCCTTCTTACTACGTAATGTAGAACAATTATCTCTCCAAAAATTATTTGTATCTATTGAATTTAACTTAAATAAAATAAAAGTATTAGCATTGTTTCTTATTGAGCGCCGAGGGAGTTGAAAATATGACTGACTAAGATAAATACAATTACAAGAAGAATGTCTCCCTTGAAGGAGCTGTGGCTCCCACGTCGATCGAAAGAATGGACGCGACAAAAAGCTTGAATTCATCTGAGCTGCTTTATTCGAATCAAACACTCAGGCACTCTGGGAAAAACGTTTTACGGTCAGCAATATATATCTATTCCGCCAGGGGGTTTGCCCAGGCCTGGCGCCAGGGGGCGTGGCCCCGCGTCCCGGCTGCGGCCTGGCAAGTTGAGGGCGAGCCTGCCCGGGCGTCCCGACCGAGGCCTGGCAAGTCGAGCGCGGGCCTGCCCGGGCGTCCTGGACGAGCCCGGCCTGGTGATCGCTCCGCGTCCTTGATAGGTGCAAGGCGATTGTGTAACCCCAGCGGCAGCCGCTACACACGTCCCCCCAGAATCGACTTGCACCGGCAGGGTCAACTTGAGGGGGGTCCTGATGACCCGGCCGAAGCGACCCCTGGCGGGTCGTGGGAGGGGGTCCGGTGAGGTGGTGGGCGGTCGAGTGGGGGGCACCGTGGACGGGGGGCGGCCTCGCCGCGGCGGGAGGGCCACCCGTGGTGGGTGGTCGACGTCCACGTGCGCCGGCTTGAGGCGGTCCACTGCAATCCGGTCCGACCTGCCGCCGATGTCGATGACGAACGACTTGTCGTCCCGTCGCAGCACCTGGAAGGGCCCGTCGTACGGCGGCTGGAGTGGCCGCCGATGTGCGTCGTGACGCACAAAAACATACTCCGCGGTGCGGAGTGCTGGGGGGACGTAGGACTGGGGGTCACCGTGGTGGGATGTCGGCACGGGGGCAAACCGTCGGGCGGCCTCCTGGAGGTCCGAGCGCTGGCGAGCTGCGGACCAGGGGCTGGTAGCGTCGGGCACGAATTCGCCCGGGACGCGTAGCACCTGGCCATAGACCAGCTCGGCGGTGGATGCCTGGAGGTCCTCCTTGGGGGCCGTGCGAAGGCCCAAAAGGACCCACGGCAGCCGGTCGGCCCAACCGCCGTCTTGAAGGCCGGCCATGAGCGCGGCCTTCATGGAGCGGTGGAATCGCTCGCACAACCCGTTTGCTTGGGGGTGGTAGGCCGTAGTACGGTGGAGCTTGACCCCCAGGTTGCGGGCAACCGCGCCCCACAGCTCAGAGGTGAACTGTGGTCCGCGGTCTGACGAGATGTCCGCCGGTGCGCCGAAGCGGGCGACCCAGGTGGCGATGAAGGCCTGCGCCACGTCGGCGGTGGTGGTGGAGACGAGGGGAACGGCCTCCGGCCACCTGGTGGTCCTGTCCACCATGGTGAGCAGGTGTGTGAACCCTCGTGATGGGGGAAGGGGGCCCACCAGATCCACGTTGACGTGGTCGAAACGTCGTTCGGGCACGGTGAAAGGTGCCAGCGGGGCCTGGGTGTGTCGGTGGACCTTGGCCCGTTGGCAGGCGGTGCAGGCGCTGGTCCAATCGCGGACGTCCCGACGAAGGCCGTGCCAGACGAAACGCGCCGACACCAGCTTCTGGGAAGCTTTCCGGCCCGGGTGGGAAAGGCCGTGGAGGGAGGCGAAGATGCGGCGTTGCCAGGTGACGGGCACGATGGGGCGAGGCCGGCCTTGGGAGACGTCGCAGAGCAGGACAGTGTCCGCGCAGGGGATGTCGGCCAGGCGGAGGCCCGTGTCCGCCGCCCGGAGGGCTTGCACCGTGGTGTCGGTGGTTTGGTCCGCCGCCATAAGCGCAAAATCCACGCCCAGGTGGACCGCGTTCGCGCTGGCCCGGGAAAGACAGTCGGCCACGGCGTTGTTTTTGCCGGCGACGTGCCGGATGTCCGTGGTAAACTCCGACACGGCGGAGAGGTGGCGCTGTTGGCGGGCCGACCATGGCTCCGTGACCTTGGCCATGGCGTAAACCAACGGCTTGTGGTCGACGAACGCCGTGAAAGGTCGGCCCTCCAGGAGGTGGCGGAAATGGCGGACGGCCAGGTGTAGACCGAGGAGCTCCCGGTCAAACGTGCTGTATTTGAGCTCGTTCGGCCGGAGCTGCCGGCTGAAAAAAGCGAGTGGCTGCCAAACCCCGTTCACCCATTGCTCATGTACGGCGCCCACCGCGTAGTCGGAGGCATCCGTGGTGAGGGCGATGGGAGCGTTGAGCACCGGGTGAGCGAGCAGTGTTGCGTCGGCGAGGGCCCGCTTTGAGCTTTGGAAGGCCGCATCCATTGCTGCGGACCAGGCGATGTCGTGCTTGGCCGGCTTGCCCCGGAGGGCTTCGTAGAGGGGCCGCATGAGTTGAGCAGCGCGGGGCACGAAGCGGTGATAAAAATTCACCATTCCCAGGAATTCCTGCAGGGCCTTTATGGTGCGGGGACGCGGGAAAGTGGTGATGGCCTCGACCTTGGTTGGCAGCGGCACAGCCCCGGTCTTGGTGGTGTGGTGGCCCAAAAAATCAACGGCCGTCGTGCCGAAGTGGCATTTGGCCGGGTTGACGATGAGGCCGTGCTCGCTGAGGCGCCCGAACAGTGTTCGGAGGTGGAGGAGGTGCTCGGCCCGGGACGTGCTGGCGACGAGGATGTCGTCCAGGTAAACGAAAAGGAACGGCAGGTCACGCAGCACGCCGTCCATCAAGCGCTGGAACGCCTGAGCCGCGTTCTTGAGACCAAACGGCATCCGCAAGAACTCGAATAAGCCGAACGGCGTGATGACTGCCGTTTTAGGGACGTCGGCCGCCCTGACAGGTACCTGGTGATATCCCCGTATGAGATCAATTTTCGAAAAAATGACCCGTCCCGCCAGACGGGCGGAGAAGTCTTGGATATGCGGGATCGGGTACCTGTCGGGTGTTGTAGCGTCATTAAGACGGCGGTAGTCGCCACACGGGCGCCATCCACCCCCCGGCTTTGGCACGATGTGCAGTGGCGAGGCCCACGCGCTATCGGAGCGCCGCACGATGCCGAGGTGCTCCAACGCGTCGAATTCGGCCTTCGCAACGGCAAGCTTGGCTGGGTCGAGGCGGCGGGCCCTGGCGTAGACCGGCGGGCCCGTGGTTGGTATGTGGTGCTCGATCCCATGCCGTACTGCGACGGCCGAAAACGTCGGCCGCGTGAGGGCCGGGAACTCCGCGAGCAGGCGAGCAAACTCGTTCGCCGCCGGGACGGCGCATGCCAGCTCGGTCGGCGCGGAGCTGCTTAATGTGCATACCAGGGAGCTGAAGGTTTCAGCGTTGATTAAACGACGCCGTTGGACGTCCACCAGCAGTCCGTGTGCGCAGAGGAAGTCGGCGCCTAGCAGAGCCATGGGCACGTTGGCGGTTACAAACGTCCAAGCAAAGCGTTGGCCGCCGAAGCAGAGGGTGACGTTGCGCGGGCCGAAGGTGCGGATAGTCGATCCGTTGGCCGCAACTAAGGAGGGGCCGCAAACCGCGGATTGCTTGTCCTGGTCAGAGGCGGGCATGACGCTCAGTTGGGCGCCGGTGTCGCACAGGAAGCGCCGTCCGGACGCTTTGTCCGTGATGAACAGTAAGTTGCCCGTGTGACTGTGGCCGGCGCTCATGGCAGGTAATGAACGCCGGCCTGGCCGTTTCCCGACCCGCCGAAGGTGCACGGGGGTCGGCATGTCCGGGCCTTCTGTCCGAACCTGGCATGATAGGAACACCACGCTTGGTCGGGTGGAGGCTTCGGACGTCGTGCTGGACGTGGTCGGCTCGGTATAGCGGCCGCCAATTGCGTCGGCAGTTCGGCCGTCGAACGCGCCGGGTGCTCGGGCGCCATGGATGGTGCATCAGGCGGCGGCGGGTCCCATGTCGCCGCTGCGATGCGCTGTCCCGCGGCGGAGATTTTGTCGGCTTCTCTGGCAAGGGCCCGGGGATCTGTGATCGTCGTGCTTGCCAGGGCGAGGCGTACCGGGTTAGGCAGCAGACGGAGGAACAGCTCCCGGAACAGGAATGCCGGAGAGTGCTCGCCGAGCAGCGAAAGCATGTAGTCCATTCGCTCGGAAGGGCGCGTGTCGCCGAGCTCAGGCAAATCGAGCAGGCGCCGTGCGCGTTCCGCCGCTGGGAGGGCGAAAGCATCGAGGAGAAGCTTCTTAATCGCGCCGTATTTGTCAGCAGCCGGCGGGTGCTCGAGGAGGCTCAAGGCGCGGGCCGCGGTGGCGGAACCAAGCGCCGCCACAACATGGTGGAAGCGGGTGTCGTCCGCGGTGATGCCTCGCAGGGCGAACTGAGAGTCCGCCTGAGCGAACCAAACAGCCGCGTGAGCCTCCCAGAAGGTAGGCAGTTTAAGCGTCACTGCCGTGTCCATGTCGGTAGGTCACCAATGAAGGAGCTGTGGCTCCCACGTCGATCGAAAGAATGGACGCGACAAAAAGCTTGAATTCATCTGAGCTGCTTTATTCGAATCAAACACTCAGGCACTCTGGGAAAAACGTTTTACGGTCAGCAATATATATCTATTCCGCCAGGGGGTTTGCCCAGGCCTGGCGCCAGGGGGCGTGGCCCCGCGTCCCGGCTGCGGCCTGGCAAGTTGAGGGCGAGCCTGCCCGGGCGTCCCGACCGAGGCCTGGCAAGTCGAGCGCGGGCCTGCCCGGGCGTCCTGGACGAGCCCGGCCTGGTGATCGCTCCGCGTCCTTGATAGGTGCAAGGCGATTGTGTAACCCCAGCGGCAGCCGCTACACCCTCTTGTATAGTAGCTATCCATTACTGTTTGGTTTCTCTCATTAACACAATCATCAAAGATAACGAGGTTCTTTTTTGATTTATCTAAATCTTGAGGTGAAGGTATATCATCCGTATTATCACTGAGAATACAAGTTATGGGTTTTGGTTTTGATTTCTGTGTATCACAAAATAATTGTATTATATCATCAATATTATAATCATTTAGTTTGTTTTGAAGTTTAAATAAACCGATAATGTCTTCCTTTTTAAGACCCGCATTAAAACCCTGTGAGAGTAGTTGATACTCAGGTTGAAAACTTGACTTTGTAAAAATTATTAAATTATCATAATCTAAAAAATTAGGACTAAGGAGCATCTTTAAAAGTAAACAGGTTTTTCCACATCCGCTTGAACCGACTATTAGACATCTCAATGAATTTGGAAGATTTTTATGGTTATTAAATTTTATCTTATTTTCCCAAACGGGTAAAAAATCATTCATTTATATATTTGGAAAACAAGTCATCTAACTTTTTTTGAGTTTTTTGAGAAACTCTATATTTTATCCTGAGTTCAGGTTTAATTTCAAAATAATCCATTATTTTGTTTATATAGTATCTTGTATTAACATTTCCATTAAAATTATTTTGAATAATAAATATCATTAAACCCTTATACATTTCCTCAATACAAATAGTCTCTTCCCTTGTAAGAAATGGTGTATTATCACCATAATACTTAACATTCATCTCTCTTATTAATCTTGTAAAGTAATTCATTTTTGGTTCTAATTTAAAAGAGTTATATATTTTTCTATATTTTTTATTATCATTAATTAGAAGATAATCACAGAAAATACATTGTTTATATGCTTCTGATTCTGTATTAAGCCCCACTCTACCACAAGCCGGACAATTCTCTAATTTATCATATGGAGAGTCTGGAAATTCTAAATATCCTTCAGAATTTATCATATTTATAAAGTAAAATTATACTTAAAACAAAGTGCCTTTTTTAGAGGCTTTTTTAAAGATGAAACTGTGCTTAAAGTAAAACACCTTTGAGCTTTTCAACTCGTTTTATGTATATAACTTTACTTAAACTAAACGCAAATTTATTAGCTAATAAATACAATGTTTCAAAACACAAAAGACAAATTTCAATCAATCTCTACTTCGGTGGAAGATATAGAAAAATATGTCAAAGATGTTAAATTGAACAAAGATAAATATGGAAATTTTTGGATTAAACCCATAATGGAGAATAACATGTGTCCTTTTATTAAATTTACGGGACAAGCTATGTTAATTAATAACTCTATTAAAGTAAATTTGACAAAAGTTTCTCCACTACTACTAACAATTTACTCAAAGCTTGAAAAGGTCGTTGATAAAGAAGCTTTGAAAATGAATGATAAGACCATCAACGATTCTAGAGGAAACATTTGTATATTCTTTAATAGACCCAAAGATGTGGGTGAAATTAATAATATGAATATTAGTGGTGAACTATCATTCCGTACTCTGATTATTAGAGATTATTTGAAAATAACATTTAATGTAAAAAATATTGTGGTTATTAGTTCTAATGAAAGAAAATATATAGATATTGATGGAAGTTTAATGGTATGTAAATGAGTGATATTAACAGTCAATACTCTGAGAGTTATTATACTGAGAGTCTAGGATCTGAAGATAGTTATGATACTAATAGTTTGTGTTCAAATGATAGTTATGAGAGTAGCTTTATTGATGACTCAGATAGTGAAATTGAAATTGATGAACTAGAGTATCTAAACTTTCTGGCTAATACATAGACGCTTTACTTTAAGTAAAGTTATATACATAAAACGAGTTGAAAAGCTCAAAGGTGTTTTACTTTAAGTAAAGTTATATACATAAAACGAGTTGAAAAGCTCAAAGGTGTTTTACTTTAAGTAAAGTTATATACATAAAACGAGTTGAAAAGCTCAAAGATGTTTTACTTTAAGTAAAGTTATATACATAAAACGAGTTGAAAAGCTCAAAGATGTTTTACTTTAAGCACAGTTTCATCTTTAAAAAAGCCTCTAAAAAGGCACTTTGTTTTAAGTATAATTTTACTATATAAATAAATATGATCAAAGCAACGTATTGCGACGTTTGTGAACAAGAATATAAACAATACAAAAGACACCTTAAAACTAACAAACACACATTTAATCTACTTCACCTACTATCTCCTATTCAGAAGGAAACAAAACACTGTTCTGCATGTAATAAAAATATCCTCAAGAAAGGCTTCGAAATACATCTTAAAACAATTCTACATTTATCAAATTTTATCACAACTAAAAACTCTGATGGCGCATTCAAAGGACATATTAAAATAAGAGTCTTTAACTTCAAACCTCCTGAACCAGAGTCTATAGTTGATGCTGTAGAAATAGTTAAACCTGCTGTTCAAACGTTGATTGAAAAAACACTAAAAGAAATGAAACCACTTAAATTTTATATGGGAGTAAAATTAGAAATGACAAAGGACGAAGGAGTTATAGATACACCATACATGAGAACTGAGCCACACTTTATATCTTCATATCAAGATTTTAAAACATCAGGAGTCTATGATGAACTTATAAAACAAGAGCAAGATGTGGATAATTCAATCGTAGGAAGTGGATTCAATATAGGAAAAATTATTTACATAGACATTCATATTCTTAAATCAGATCCTCTAAAAGCTTCTTCCTACATTGATTTACCCAGTGTTATCAAAAATAGAAAAGCAGTTATCAATATCAAAAATAAAGACAATAAATGTTTTCTCTGGTCTATTCTAGCACACTTACATCCTCCACATTTTCATGATGAAAGAGTATCTCATTATAAAAAATATGAGAATACATTAAATACGAAAGATCTAAAGTTTCCGATGGCTTTAAATGATATTCCTAAATTTGAAAAGATAAATAATTTATCAGTTAATGTTTATGGTCTAACAGAAACAAACAGCATTCAGGTTTTAAAGCTTTCTGACAATTGTAAACAAACTCATATTAATCTTCTATATTTTAATTCAGAGGAAAATTCACATTATACATACATTAAAGATATTGCTAAATTAATAAAACCACAAGTATGTAAAAGAACAAATAAAATATATATTTGTTTGCGTTGTCTTAACTTCTTCCATACACAAGAAAGATTAGATAAACATTCAAATTATTGTGGTGAACATAAATCAACGGTAATCAATATGCCTAAAGAAGGCTCAAATATCACATTCAAAGATGAAAAGAAAAAGATCAAACATCCATTTGTTATATATGCTGATTTTGAAAGTATTCTAGAAAAAATAGATACTGCTTCTCCAGATCCAAAAGATTCATACACAAATAAATATCAAAAACATACTCCTTGCGGTTTTTGTTATTATATCAAATCATCCGTTGGTGATAAATATAACAAGTTAGAGGAGTATAGAGGCTCAAATACCCCAGAGGAGTTTGTGAAACGACTAGAAAAAGACTGTGTCCGATTAACCAAGATAATGAGAGAAACTAATAAACCAATGTCCTTGACGAGTGAACAGAAAAGGGAATTTAGAAAAAACAATGTTTGTCATATTTGTGAGGAAAAAATTGGTGAAGGTCTAAAGGTTAGAGATCATTGTCATCTCACTGGTAAATATAGAGGTCCAGCTCATCAAAGTTGTAATATTAATTATCAACTCCCCTCTTTCATTCCTGTCTTTCTTCATAACAACGCTCATTATGATACGCATCTATTTATTAATGAACTTTCAAAGACATCTGGACACATTTCAGCAATTCCTAACACAGATCAGAAATACATTTCATTCACAAAAACAATTCACACATCTCCTATTACTCATATCAGATTTCTTGATACATTTAAATTCATGGCAAGTCCATTGGCTAACTTGGTTCAAAATCTAAAAGAGTTTCCATGTCTTTCAGAGTATTTTTCAGATAAAGATTTTCTAACACAAAAGGGAATTTACCCCTATGACTATATGGACTCATTTGAGAGATTCAATGAAACACAACTTCCTTTAAAAGAAAATTTCGATAACAAATTAAACAACAGTCATATATCTGATAAAGATTATGTACACGCACAAAATGTTTGGGAAAAATATAACATCAAGAATCTTGGTGAGTATCACGATTTGTATCTCAAAACTGATGTGCTTTTATTGGCCGATGTATTTGAAGCCTTTAGATCTGTTTGTCGCACTGGATATGGATTGGATCCTGCTCACTACTACACAGCACCTGGATTGGCTTGGAGCGCGATGTTGAAAATGACAAAACAAGCTTTGGATTTGATAACCGATGTCGATATGCTTTTGATGATTGAAAAGGCAAAAAGAGGTGGAATTTCACAAGTATGCTCGAGCAGATACGCAAAAGCAAATAACAAATATCTTCCAAATTATGATTCAACGAAAGAGAGTTCTTACTTGATGTACTATGACGCAAACAACTTGTATGGCTGGGCAATGTCTCAAGCTCTTCCTTATGGGAAACTAAGATGGGTAAAGGAAAAAGACTACACAAAGGTTTTACAAGATGTATGTATCTCTACACAAAAAGAATTGGATGATTCAAAGGTTGGTTATTATTTTGAGGTCGATTTAAAATATCCTGAAGAACTTCATATCAAACATAAAGATCTTCCATTTGCTTGTGAGAAAGAAAGTCCAAAGAAAGAATGGTTGAGTGATTATCAACGATCGTTTGATATAGGTGAATCAACAGAAAAATTACTTACTACATTATATAACAAGAAAAATTATGTACTACACCAAAGAAATTTGCGACAATATTTATCAAAAGGTCTAAGAGTAGAGAAGATCCACAGGGTTCTAAAGTTCAATCAAAGTCATTGGTTAAAGGGGTACATTGATTTTAATACACAAAGAAGAACAGAGTCAAAAACAGATTTTGAGAAAGACTTTTATAAATTGATGAATAATGCGGTCTTTGGTAAGACCATGGAGAATGTGAGGAAAAGACAAAATATCAGACTAGCAACATCTTGGGAACAAGCATCAAAATTAATTAATAGACCGAGTTTTACTAGAGCTGAGGTCTTTACTGAGAACTTTTGTGCGATCCATTTGGTTAAAGAGAGTATTGAAATGGACAAACCTATTTACATTGGAACATCAATTCTTGACTTGTCAAAGTCATTAATGTATGATTACTTTTATATTAATCTAAAATCAAAGTATAAGGATAATGTGTCATTGTTGTATATGGATACTGATAGTTTTATTTTGAAAATTAATACTGATGATGTTTATTCAGACATGAAAAAGGACATTAATATCTATGATACAAGTAATTACAGTCCAGAGAGTGAGTTGTTCTCTTCTAAAAATAAAAAGGTGATTGGAAAGTTCAAGGATGAATTGGGAGGAAATGTTATGAGTGAATTTGTGGGATTGAGGTCGAAGGCTTATGCTTATAAATACATTGTGAATAACGTTGAAAAGACTGATAAGAAGTTAAAAGGTGTAAAGAAAAATGTCATTAAAGAAACAATAAACTTTAAGGATTATTATAACTGTTTAACAACAAAGAAAGAAGAGTTTAGAAAGATTAATGGAATAAGAAGTTATAAACATCAATTATATTCAGAAGAGGTGAATAAGAAAGCATTGGGGGCTTTTGATGATAAGAGGTTTATTTTAGAAAATGGAATTGATAGTCTCCCTTATGGTTATATAAGTATATAAGTGATAAGATATATAAGTGATAAGATATATAAGTGATAAGATATAAGTGATAAGATATATGTGATAAGATATATAAGTGATAAGATATATATATAAGTGATAAGATATATATATAAGTGATAAGTTAAAAAGGGGGGGTTAGGGATTTTAACGGGCTACCGCCACCTTTTTTACTATTATATAAATGATAGAACCAAGTATCAACCAGACTAAAGAGTGGAGGTGTAATCAACCTTGGTATATAAATGGAAAACATAACGAATGTGAAAAATATCAGATTCAAGAGGTTGAGAGAATCACTGGTCAGAAGGTTCTCAAGACGGATAAACGTATTCATTTGTTAAGTGGGGTAATGGAGGGCGGGAAGAAAAATATATTAGAGTGGAGTGAGAACTTTAATGGTTATCAATCGGATAATAAATATTATAATTTTAAAATGGTATGTGGGAGAGGAGGAGGTCAAACAAGAACCCTCCGTGAAACATATCACTTTATACTTTCACAACAAAAGGTTAAGGAACCTGTATACTTTATAAATATACTTGATGGGGATGAGTTCTATAGGAGAATGGAACTCTTAAAAAAGTTAGAAAGAGATAATATATTTATAGGCTCATTAGTAGAGTGGTCTAAGGAACTACATTAAGGGGCTAGTGGGGGGAATAGGGTAAAAATTACATGGAAGTGAGAATGATCATAGGTTCATAAGGCTAGAAGGATTATAGGTTCATAAAGGAAGAAAATCATAGGTTCATAAGGCGAGAAGGATCATAGGTTCATAAGGTGAGAAGGATTATAGGTTCATAGAGGGAGAAATAGAGGTGTTTATGATTTTTTTTAAAGACAGGGGGGTAAATGACATTAGATAGGGATTTCCCATGTTAAACGGAGGTGTCCCAGAAGCAACATTTATCACCTACTATCCCCGAACTACGATGGTATCTCTTTTGCAAACACATGGCAGAAGGTGACAGGCTTCCTCCTACTCTTGGAGCTCTCAAGCAGCACATCCTCAGAGTCCATATCCAAGCCAGAGTGTGGGGTCAGGCAAGCATTGCTCAACAGGATCCTCAGCTGAATCCCCTGCAAAACAGCTTTTACAAAGACACGGATGGACAAGTGAAACCAACCACAACTGAGGAGCCTCCAGCCCCCAAGGCCATCATTCAAATGGTTAGATGTCAGTGCAAAACAGACTGTTCTTCATCTAGATGTTCCTGCAGAACAAACAACTTGGCTTGTACAGACCTTTGTCAGTGTGACATCCAGTGCCAAAATGATGAGGACTCTCAAGATGTGATGAACGAAAGCGATGATGAGGATGATGATGACTTTACTCAATGATGAATCAAAGCTCTGTGCTCTTTAGAAGGTGAGTTACATCAGTTTTACGGCGGCCAGTTTGAAAAATCCAAGATGGCCGCCACATAGGAGCTCTATGGTCATGTCTAGCTTATCGAACTTGTTACCATTGGATTCGGGGCCCTTGAAAATGTATGTTTAGCCGTTAGAATCAAAGCTTTATGTTGTTTAGAAGCTGAGATATTGAGAAACATCAAGTTTACGGCGGCCAGTTTGAAAAATCCAAGATGGCCGCCACATAGGAGCTCTATGGTCATGTCTAGCTTATCGAACTTGTTACCATTGGATTCGGGGCCCTTGAAAATGTATGTTTAGCCGTTAGAATCAAAGCTTTATGTTGTTTAGAAGCTGAGATATTGAGAAACATCAAGTTTACGGCGGCCAGTTTGAAAAATCCAAGATGGCCGCCACATAGGAGCTCTATGGTCATGTCTAGCTTATCGAACTTGTTACCATTGGATTCGGGGCCCTTGAAAATGTATGTTTAGCCGTTAGAATCAAAGCTCTATGTTATTTAGAAGCTGAGATATTGAGAAAAATTAGTTCTACGGCGGCAATTTTGAAAATCCAAGATGGCCGCCATACAGGAGTCTGTGCAAATAGCAACATTGGTTTTCTGACTGACTATACAATATAGTTTCCAAAAATATATAGTTTTCCAAATCCCCCAAAAATTCCAACGAAATTACATAGTGAACCTGACTAATGGTGTCAAAGGCGGCGCTGAGGTCGAGGAGGATGAGAATGTTGAGGTTGCCGGCGTCAGAGGAGAGGAGAAGGTCGTTGGTGATTTTGAGGAGAGCAGTTTCAGTACTGTGGTTGGAGCGGAATCCAGATTGGAATGTTTCATACAGGTTATTGGCAGAGAGGTGATGCTTGAGTTGAGTGGCAACAGCGCGTTCCAAAACTTTTGACAGAAAGGGTAGGTTGGAGATGGGTCTGAAGTTGTTTAGGGTGTCAGGGTTTAGTCCAGGTTTTTTCAGAATGGGAGTAACAGCAGCAATTTTGAGGGATGGTGGGACGATGCCTGTAGACAGGGAGGAGTTTATTGTTGCAGTGATAAGTGGAGAGAGAGCAGGAAGGGAGGCCTTGACAAAGCTGGAGGGGATTGGGTCAAGAGTGCAGGTGGCAGTTTTCATTCCTATGAGGAGTTCAGAGAGGTCAGTAGGGGAGACTGGGGAGAACTGAGACAGGGGTTGGCAGGATAAGGGGGGGGGAGGTGGTTTGAGGGGGAGCAGGTGCGGTGGTGGTTAAGCTGTTGTAGATGTTGTCAATTTTGCTTTGGAAGAATGAAAGGAAGGAGATGCAGTTGTCTACTGTGAATGCCTGGGTGGTGGTGTTCAGGGGGCTGAGGAGTTTGTTTATTGTAGAGAAGAGTGCTTTTGGGTTTCCGGAGCCAGAGTGGATAATTTGAGAGTAGTAGGTGGAGCGGGCGCGGGAGAGGGCATCTTTGTAGTGCTGTCGGTGGTCCTTGTAGGCTTGGGAGTGAATTGTGAGATCTGTTTTATTGCGGAGTCTTTCAAGTTGGCGAGTACGAGTTTTCATCAGGCGGAGTTCAGGGGTAAACCAGGGAGCAGAATGGGTGAAAGAAACAGTTTTGGTTTTCATAGGCGCAAGCTGGTCGAGGCAGAAGGAGAGAGTGTGGTTGTAGTAGTCAGTGAGGTCAGAAGGGGTGTGGAGGTCAACAAAGGGAGAACTGGACATTTTTTCAGAGAGGGTGGATGAGAATGAGGTAGGTGAAAGAGAGTTTAGCTTACGGAAGTTGATAATGCGATAATGCCTTGGTGCTGGGGTGGGGATGTTGGTCATAGTGATGGCTAAGTGGTCAGAGAGGGTGAGGTCGGAGCTAGAGAGATGGTGCAAAATTAGTCCAGTAGAGCAGACACAAGGTCGAGAATGTGACCACGGTTATGGGTAGGAAAGTTGACATGTTGAGTGAGGTTAAAGCAGGTGAGTAAATCAGTGAAGTCAGTGGCTATTGTGGAGTCAGTGGAGTCCATGTGGATATTGAAATCACCGATGAGGAGGATTGAAGGGGAGAAAGAACAGAGCTGGGTCAGAAAGTAAGAGAAGTCAGACAGGAATGATGGGTGTGGTTTGGGAGGGCGGTAGACGACTGCCATGACTGACTGTGTGTGACCAGAGAGTTTAAAAGCCAGGTGTTCAAATGATGGAGCAGAAGATATGGAGATGAGGCTGGTCTTGATGTCCTGTCGGTGAATTACGGCAATTCCACCACCTCGGCCCTCCGAGCATGGTTTATTGATGTATGAATATCCATTGGGTGTAGTGAGGTTGAGTGAGAAGTAGTCCAGAGGTTGTTGCCAGGTTTCAGTGAGACAGAGAAAGTCCAGTTTATTGTCCAGAATGTAGTCATTCAGGATGTGGCTTTTGTTGTTGAGGGACCGGGTATTAAACAGAGTGAGCTTCATGTTGCTTTGTACGGTGGGGATGAACTCGGGTGATTTTGGCAGGGTTTGCAGACAGGAGGCGCGATCGTGTGCGTTGCTGTGATGACATAGTCGATGAGTGGGAGTGCGCTGAGCTGACCAGAGTACGGGAATGGAGTGACCTGTTTGGAAGTAAACAAACTTGCGACCGGAGCCTCTATGAATGTATCTGGGTCGTCGCAGGAGTCCGTGGTATTTGATTGCAGAGATGCATGATGGGGTGGAGTGAGTGTTGAGCAGAAGAAGCCTTGCGGCGGAGTACCTTAGAGCCATTCCAGGCAGGAGTGAAGGGGACGAGGACGAGTTCACCGTTCACGAAGTCCACTGTCAAAAACACCGCTATTAGGCCTCGTGGTGTTCCAGCGGCAAACCGCCCTCGTTCACGCGCAACCACAGCCGCAAACAAGACAGCAAAGGGTAGCAGAGGCGTAAGATGCCCCGGGAGCGGGCCTGAGGCAACGGTGGAAGAGCCGGGCAGGCAAAGCCGGGAGCAGAGCCGGGACCAAGTAGAGAGCAGCCGGGACCGAGTAGAGAGCAGGACGAGTTCACCGTTCACGAAGTCCACCATCAAAAACACTGCTATTAGGCCTCGTGGTATTCCAGCGGCAAACCGCCCTCGTCCACGCGCAACCGCAGCCGCAAACAAGACAGCAAAGGGTAGCAGAGGCGTAAGACGCCCCGGGAGCGGGCCTGAGGCAACGGCGGAAGAGCCGGGCAGGCAAAGCCGGGAGCAGAGCCCGGACCGAGTAGAGAGCAGACCCAACGGCCAAAAAGCCGCCACGACCACCAGAAAAGCAGACTAAATACAATGACCCAGTCGGAGAAGCGGCGAACAAATAACGCCAGCATCCTCTCGCAGACGGGACCGGAAGTGGAAGATCAAGTGGAAGATATAGACAGTATTAACCATGGCATCGCAATTGCAGGACTCGTGTCCTATATTGAGGAAGCCCGCATGGACACTCTTGTTGCAACAGTTTTCAAACTAAGTGACGAAGTAAATCTGTACACCACAAGACTGCAACAACTTGGAACTGATGTAAGCGGGCGTGTCCATTCCACCAAACTGAAGAATAGAATACTTGCTTACTTTCCAGACATGGAAGCTCAGAAACAAGGCCGTGATGACGTGATGTGGTCTTAGCTTCCAATGAGGAAAATACAGAATACATTCAGTGGTTCATTTGACACTCAATGCCAGGAGACATCAGTGCCAGTTTCTCTTGGCGTTAGTTTATATGGTGTTGTACGGTCCAAGTATCAAAACACAGTCAAGCTCCTCATCATTGCCTCAGCCAGCTCTCACCGTCTCACAGATACTAATGTACAACAGTTCAGTACGTCATAGGGAAACTACAACTACAAGTACTACTAGGCACAGCCAAGAACGAGAAACACCACTGCCGGTCTATCTAGGTGTGATGATACATTCAAAAACTCACAAGCGAGACCTTGTTGATACTCTCTTTTATCTGGGTCTGTCTATATCGTATGACCGCATGCTCCACATCTCAACGGAGCTTGGCAACAAAATTTGTCATCACTATGACATCGAAAAAGCCGTCTGTCCTCCTCAACTCAAAGGCAGGCTCTTCACTACTGCCGCAGTAGACAATATTGATCATAATCCCAGTTTTACCAGTGCACACGATTCCTTCCATGGAACTGGAATATCACTGTTCCAACACCCAGATGCCAAATTCAGTGGAGATCATCGTGATGTTGCCACCAGTGACAATGACGCTCATTCTGCTAACAAGGGGAAGGTAGCACATTTACCACAGTCCTACACCAGTGTGCCCCCTGTTGCTCTGCAAAGAGATCATTCACCTGTACCAAAACTAGATGGACCTAACAAAGCAGTCTGTCAGCTCATTGATCAAGCCATGCAGAAGGAATACAGGTACAGTACAAAAGTATTTTATTTACCATAATGTTATGCAGAATACTGTATCAATCTTTGTTTGAATCACAAATTCAAAATAATAATACTAAGCTATCTCAATCTCTTTACTTGTTTCCTTCTGCAGATGGCTGGAACAGTTGAGACAGGTGCTGGCTACAAACACATTACAAGAAAGCAAGACTCTCTCCTAGGCTGCATATCACGCTGGCCGTCAGCCAGCCAATGAAACACCAGACAGCAACGTGACACTCACTTGTCTACTGCCCCTTTTCTATGATCAGGCCAAATCCGTCACTATGATCTTCCATTCCATGGACGTAGTGAAGAAAGCAGTGGATATTCTGAATCCTGGACAGGTGTCCATTATTACTGTGGATCAACCTCTGTATGCTGTAGCAAAACAAATCCAGTGGAGTTGGCCAGCAACTCATGGTGAGGATCACTTCATTGTTATGTTTGGCGGGCTGCACATTGAGATGGCTTCTCTCAAGATATTGGGCAACCTTCTGGAAGCCTGGTGTTGGCTTAGTGGTTAGGGTGCCGGCTTGGGATCCGAGGATCCTGGGTTCGAATCCCGGTCGATCGCTGAATTCACGCCAGGGGGGTTGACTCAGCCTGTCATCCTTCCGAGGTCGGCAAATTGAGTACCAGCTTGCTGGGATGAATGATCACGGTGTGTACCCCGATTTAGAATAGGTACACCGTATCCCTGCGCATCGTAAGAGGCGACCAAGGGTTGGCGTCAGGAAGGGCATCCGGCCATAAAAACATTGTCTCAAACAGGGAACCATGATTGTCATGGGGCCACAAGGCTAACCCCCGCTCTAGCGGGGAAAAATGGCCTTAAAACGATCATTCATTCTTCTGGAGGGCAGTGGGTGGACATCTGCACTCCTACAAGCTGGTGTTGCCACACCAGGAACGGCAGATTCATTTCTGAAGGCCTCCCATGTTACGCGCACTCGACCTGCTCATCAGATCACCACTAGTAGTCTATATCTACTCCTGCAGAAGACGTACGATGAATACAATAATGGCCTTGAAGTTGAGCATCATCTCATGTCACAGGAAGAATGGTGTATTGACAGGACTGAAACATATCCCCAATTCCAGTTCTGGTACTTAATCCTACAGCTGCAGCTGGTGATGATGATCTTTGTGAGAGCAATACGTGAGGCAGACCTCCTTCTCTACATAGATGCCCTAACCAAGATCATTCCTTGGTTCTTTGCTTTCAACCACCACCACTTTGCCAGATGGATACATATCCACTTGCGTGACATGGTTACTTTGAATGACACTCATTCTGATACCTATGGCGAATTTCTCAAAGGAAACTTTGTAGTAAAGAAGACAACACACACATTCTCCTCGATTGCCATAGACCAAGCCCACGAGCAAAATAATGCATCAGTCAAAGGTGATGGTGGGGCTGTGGGTCTGACAGAGAATCCCGCAGCTCTGCATGGTTTCTGGTCCCAAGATGGCCAGATTGATCGGAGAGTTTGAAGCTTCACTGGAGAAGAAGAGACAACCAGATTTCCGGCATCATGAGCAAACAAAGCATGTACAGATGGCATTTGTGCAAGATGTAAGGTCACTCACTAGTGCCATAGAAGAGATGGGAAATCCATTCATTGAGAATAGCAGCGACCTTATTGTACTTGACAGCAGAGACCTTGCTGATCCAGCTGTTATAGACACTCTGAACAAGATTGAGAAACTTGGGCAGGAACAATATGACACATATGTCACTAAGCGGCTTGTCAACCAAGCAAAACCCATTGCAGACCCCATCAAGAAGAACAACTTTCCTCTCTTCAGCCACCCTCCAGTCCGAGAGAAGACAAAAGCACAACTACAACTATCATCCCTTAAGAGTGACTGCTCCCTATTCTCTAGTCTAGACTGTACATTGCATCACAGACACGGAACGGAGATTTGGATTATTTTTTTAAGCATGAAAACCAGGCATGTCCACCAGCGCTGTCACAAATGGGCAAACTCAGATCTGGGACAAAATCTGACCGAGTGAGATGTTTGGAAGACCTCGTTCCTTCACAGGAGAATGTCCCCACTCCCACTGTACAAGTCATCATCCCTGATGGCGCAGCAATAGTCAACATGCTACGGCCTGGTTCTGCAAATAATTTCTCCGACTATGCAACACAAGTGTTTCTCCCATACATCACAAATCAGCTACACCATGCAAGAAGAGTAGATGTTGTGTGGGATGAGTACCTCCCTGATAGCTTGAAAGCTGACACACGAAGCAAGAGGGGAAAGGGTGTTCGCAGACGTGTGGAGCCATCTATTGCCATTCCAAGAAACTGCCAAGAGTTTCTACGAATTGATGACAAGGTGGAATTGTTCTCCTTCCTGGCGACAAGTACAGCAGCTATTGACACCGACAAACAAGTGATCAGCACACATCACACTGACGTGGTGTGTATCCAGCCCCGAGAGGTATGAAGACCACTGACAAGCCTGTGGTGACCCTTTAGTCACATCACACCTGTTTGGTGTGTGTCATTTATTTATTATTTTGTCAAACAAAACACCATTAATTCTCAATTCTATACTCAGACAAGTGATAAAACTAAACTGAATGAATGAATGAATGATCGTTTTTTTTAAAGGCCATTTTCCCCGCTTGAGCGGGGGTTAGCCTTGTGGCCCCATGACAATCATGGTTCCCTGTTTGAGGCAATGGTTTTTATGGCCGGATGCCCTTCCTGGCGCCAACCCTTGGTCGCCTCTTACGATGTGCAGGGATACAGTGTACCTATTCTAAGCCGGGGTACACACCGTGATCATTCATCCCAGCAAGCTGGTACTCAATTTGCCGACCTCGGAAGGATGACAGGCTGAGTCAACCCCCCTGGCGTTAATTCAGCGATCGACTGGGATTCGAACCCAGGATCCTAGAATCCCAAGCCGGCACCCTAACCGCTAAGCCAACACCAGGCTTAAGTGATAAAACTAAACTAACATATCAAATTGGTATTCTGAGCTATTTATAACCCTGAAGTTAATTTATTTATATATATATTCACCTTTTTATGTTTTTATATGGTTGAAATGTATTACATTATGTGAAAATTGAGGGCGCTATTTATTTTTAATATTTACTTTCATCAATCAAAATTGATTTATATACTTTTATTCATTTATTTTATGATAAGTACTGTATTCATAAAATTGTGTTGTTTTTTTTTGGTTTTTCACCTGTTTTATGGCAATAAACATGATTTAAGGTAAATACCACCCTCAAAGTTCACATTTAGTTAATACTGATGCACATTCTACATAGACTGAACAGGTGTGACATGTCGTTAATTGTGTGCTAAATTATATGATTGTATGACCAAATGTACAGTTTAATGCACGCCTAATGTACCAAATATATGTAAAATAACAAGCAATGGAGGCCATTTTGAAAAATGGCCGCTATTGTTGTCACGGGACAAATCTGCGATGCCCCTAGAGCCAAATATCTTTCTTAGGACATACTCTGACTGTGTGCCAAAAGCCATGCTTGTATCATCAAAGGCACAATTCCTGCACCTATCTGCCACACTAATAACCATATGTGTGGTAACCAGAACACAAAGCAACATAGAGCAACAGTTCATGCATAACGATTTACAAATCGAGTCGAGTAGGTGCCCGGCGATCGCGTGGGCTGCGACGGAGTGGGAAGTCAAATCTCACTCGCTTCGGTGGGTAGGAAGCTGGTCTGTTCTGGCTTCCAACAGAAGATGGCTTTTGACCCTCACCATCCATAGCGGAGCATTGAGGGACATACTGACGAAGGAAACACCGGTTCCTCCAATAAACTCTGCCCGACGGCAGTTTCACATGATCTCCCCGGCGATGTCCAACACCGGTGACCACACCGGCTGCCTCGTCTGTGGATATTGTACCAACACCTCGGTGCCGACACGAAATGGCATGACAGGTTTGGACGATCGGTCGTAATGCGTGCTGGTTTTCACCAGTATCTCGGTGGCTTTGGCATCACACTCGGCAGCAGCCATCTGCCACTCGGGTGCAAAAGTGCGCTGATGTCCAGGAACAGCAGTACGTGTTGGATGCCCGAAGAGAATTTGAGCTGGTGAACTTCCAGATGTGTGTGGCTGGTTTCGCCATTCGAGCAAGCCGCGGCAAAATGTATCATTGTCGAGATTGCCATTGTGTGTAGTCTTAGCAACCAGTGTCTTAATGGCTTTGACCGCTGCTTCTGCATGTCCATTCGAGCGTGGAAGGTGTGGTGTGGAGAAGCCATGGTTAACTCCCCAACGGTCCATGAATTTTCGGAATTCATAGGATGCAAATTGTGGGCCGCCATCAGTTCGAAGACGAACTGGGACACCCAGATCCACATAGAATAACCGTAGAGCTCGGCTGAGGTCATGTGACGTAAGGTGACGCATGAAAAAATAGATGCATGGCCACCCAGAGAGTCGGTCGACGTAGACCAGATACGATTTTCCCGCGTGGGAAAACAAATCGGCAGATACCTTCTCGAACACACGCCGTGGGTAGTGTATCGCTCATTAATGTTTCCTTCTGAAGGCTGGCCATTCGGGCCATCCCATGTCAAATCATCAAAGAACCTGCCGTCATCTCTCAGATTTTTGTAAAACTTTGGGAACCAATTGGGACCCATGAAAAACGGCAAGAACTCAAATATTTTTGCTAACAGCCTCTTAATTAGTGAGATACAGACTAACGAACTTTGGACTAATTAGCGCGACGTCGCGAATTCAAATGGCCATATATCTAAAAGTATAACACCTAGAGAGCTGGTTTTGGTGTCATTTTAAAGGTATTTTCATGCCCTATGAATTTGTCTGGGCAACATTTTCCTACCTCCAACCACAAAAAAGTTATCACAAAATATAAACTTCAATTGTGAATCCCCAAAAAATGTATCCTTCAAATTTCCTCAAATTCATCCCAGAGGTACCTTATGATGTCAAGAAGCTTCCACATAAATTTTGTGATGGGCACTCCAATAGTTTCTGAGATATGAGCAATAATGTACATGTACGTATGGCATATAGGTTCGAAAATCAGCATTTGTAATGTATTATACAATCAATAAGTGAGTTCAAGTACACAGTGTTCACTAACCTGACTTAGGCTTTCAATTTCCTCTTCAATGCAGCAACAGCAGCACTTGTTTCTTTCTTGGAAATACAATATGTCCTTCCAGTTGCAGTGGTTGGTTCAACAGTAGTAAGCACATCCTGGTAGTCAATAGTGAGAGGGTCTGCTGGTTCCGGAAATGTATATGATGGGGATGGTCCATGTGGATGGAGGAACTTAACATCCACCTCATGCCTCTCTGGGGTATGTTCCATGACACATGCAACCCACCAGTGACCATCATAATCCACTGTAATCCTGTCGCGATTTCCAATTTTTTCTTCACAGTGTCACCGATTTTCTTGGTTTTGGATTTCACATATTTATCTGCAGCAAGTCTCTTTTTTGGAATAGGTGATTCTCCAATCAATCCCAAAGACTCATTCAGTGTATTCAGTTCCATTTCAGGAGAATGAAATTCAAACTCCCCTGAACTGCCTGGTATTGGTGATTCACCTCCACCATCATTGTCCTCACTACTGCTAATAGCGCTGCTGGTCACTGGTAATGGTATTTCACTCTGAGTCTCTACCACACCTGGTTGTCTTTTTGCCAGTTTCTTACGACACTGGGTACAGATTTTCTGTGCACTTTGCAGTTTGAGGCTTGGATGAGCGGCTATGGCTTTTTGGCTAACAGCTCTCAAGCCAGACGACTTTGGTTTTTCATGAGCTCCAAAGGGATTGCAGCAGGATTTCTGCTTCAAGATGAACTTTTCCTTGGCAGTCGTCATTTTTCTGCAGCTCCTTCAGAAGTGAACTGCCAATTTCTGTTGGTGGCAGGCCTAAGCATTACACTAAGCTAACTTGGACTTTCCCTGGGGATCTTAGACTGTGAAAGTTGCATCACCTCGAATTACCCACATGGGAAATCCCAGTTGGAATTCCCCAGATGAGAATTCCCCTCAGGCCCAGTTGAAAATGAAAGTATATGATACTTCAAAGCAATTGATGGTTGTTCCCTGTGTTCCCTGTCATGGCTAGGTTAGAATGATTGTATAATACATTACAAATGCTGATTTTCGAACCTATATGCCATACGTACATGTACATTATTGCTCATATCTCAGAAACTATTGGAGTGCCCATCACAAAACTTATGTGGAAGCTTCTTGACATCATAAGGTACATCTGGGATGAATTTGAGGAAATTTGAAGGATACATTTTTTTGGGATTCACGATTGAATTTTATATTTTGTGATAACTTTTTTGTGATTGGAGGTAGGAAAATGATGCCCAGACAAATTTATAGGGCATGAAAATACCTTTAAAATGACACCAAAACCAGCTCTCTAGGTGTTATACTTTTAGAGATATGGCCATTTGAATTCGCGACATCGCGCTAATTAGTCCAAAGTTCGTTAACCTGTATCTCACTAATTAAGAGGCTGTTAGCAAAAATATTTGAGTTCTAGCTGTTTTTCATGGGTCCCAATTGGTTCCCAAAGTTTTACAAAAATCTGAGAGATGACGGCAGATTCTTTGATGATTTGACATGGAATGACCCATTCGCTCCTGACACACAGGACACGAGCGAGTCACGTTGGCAATATCGTTGTTGATATTTGGCCAATACACAGTCTGTCGAGCTCGGCGTTTTGTATGTTCCATGCCCTGATGTGAGTCGTGTAGTCGATTCAATACCTCCGTATGTGCTGCACGAGGTATGACAATGTGCTGACCGTAGACTACGATGTCATCGTCACTTGATAGCTGATCACGTATCCCAAAGTAAGCCTTGAGGCGATGGTCCCACTCGCTACGGTTTGCTGAAAAGCCGGTATTTACTGCCTGAGCTAGTAAGCAGTATTCCTCATCGCGTCGTGCTTCCGCACGGAGTTTATCGAGTATAGGATCACGTAGATGATCTTGACTTCCATCATCGACGTTCGCTACTGCCGCCAAGATGACTTGGTGTACGTGATGTTGAATGTGTATCTCCGCCTCCTCATTATCTGGCAATGGGCTATCCACTGTGTGGCGTGATAGAGCGTCTGGGATGGCATGCTCGCATCCCTTCCTCCACATTGCTGTAAGCGTGTAGAGAGACAATTTCTCCACGAGTCGTTGCAGACGTGGGTTTTCGATAGCGTCCAAAGTGTAGGTGTTCAATATGGGTTTGAGCGGTTTGTGGTCGGTGACAAGCTGAAATATGGGTAGGCCCAGTCGGTAATGACGGCATTTCTTCATGCCCCAAACTACAGCCAGAGCTTCGAGCTCGATCATCGTAGAGAGAGACTCGACATCACTGAGATAACGAGATCCATACTGAACAAGTTTCCACAGATCGCTGTGTTGCTGGAGCAATGCAAACCCGAATCCATTGAGACGAGATGCATTGGTCTGTATCATCGTAGGTAACGAAGGGTCAAAATGCGTAAGGACAGGTTGTGATGTAAGAACACGCTTGGTAGCAAGAAATGCGCTGTCATGATCGGCAGTCCAATCAAAGACTGATCCCTTCTTCAGTAAACTCCGGAGAGGATCCGAAGCTGTCGAAATCTCAGTGGAAAAGCTATCCAACTGATGAACCAAACCAAGGAACGACCGTAAGTCGGTGATGTTGGTAGGAGTAGGAAAGTCCGTAATAGCATTTAGTTTGCCTGGATCCGATGCGACGCCATCGCGATTAATGATGGAGCCACAAAATTTGACACTGTCCTAAGCGAAGTGAAATTTCTGTGGGTTCAATGTGATGCCATGTTCCCGACATCAGAAAAGTACATTCCGCACCTGTTGAACATGCTCATTGAATGTCGGTCCATAGGTTAGCATATCATCGACGACCCTGACCGTATTTTGGATTCCCTCAAGAGCGGTCACCTCTGTAACAATATTCATCTCCACTTGCATTGAGGCCCATTGGAGCTCGCAAGTATTTGAACCGACCCCATGGTGTCATGAATACGGTAAGGGATTGGCTTTCCTCATCCAGAGGAATTTGCCAGTATCCCTTGATCGCATCATATACAGTATAGAAGCAGCGTTCTTCACATGCGAGACTGCCTCAGCAGGTGTGATGAGAGGGTATACAGGGCGTTTGACGTGGCGGTTCAACATATGGAAATCCACGCACATGCGAATGCGACCATTAGGTTTCGGAGTAACCACAAGTGGATGACACCAATCCGAAGGCTCGCTTCCCATCGGAGAAATGACACCCTTGTTCACCATGTCATCAAGTTCTGACTTAACCTGATCCCGCCAAGCCACTGGTAGTGGACGTGCTTTCCTCAGCTGGAAAGGTACAGCGTCATCCTTCAGGTTAATACGGATGGCCCCGCCCTCCATAGGTCGAATGCTATCGTCTGTGGTGAAAACGTCTGCAAATTCGGCTATCAGATGATCACGAACCTGTGATCGTTGTTGCTGATTAGGTTCATCACTGAAATCCCATGTGCTGGAGTTCGTTGAAGACACGGAATGCGAGTCATCATCGGATCAACTGACCGTGTTATGTTGTAAAGGCTGTGTTTTACTGTTCGACTGTTTGAATGGTCTGCCACAATTGCACCACGCCAAGTCGTTCAACAAATAAAATGCCAGACAAGGTGTTCGGACCCCATCGCACACGTATACAGTCTCACAAACAGTTTTACCTCCATGACGGATACCAATGTGAAGAGTGCCCACGCACTTCATTGAAGCACCATCAGCGTTCACCACTCGGAGGTCGTCACCATCATCCAAGTTATCTGGATGCATGCCAAGTTGCTGCAGGTGTCCAGGACTGATGATAGTTGCCTCAGCTCCTGTGTCTGGGAGCGCCTCCAGGGTACCAATATAATCACCCTCGAAGTCGTCCATGTCGACACAAATCCACGGTGAATGTTGCTTCCTCTGCAATGTGCGAAACACATCAGCGACAAAGACAATCCGCCGAACAGCTGGGGGTTGCTTGTTGTCATTGTGCTGTCTAGCTCTCCATACAGGCAGGTCCCCCTTCGATTTTCGACATACACGTGCAAAGTGGCCCACGGTGCCGCACTTCTGGCACTTCCTATCACGAGCCGGGCAGCTCTTCGAGTTATTATGGGAATCGCCCCCGCAATTTCCACAATTGGTGGTCTCGGGTCGGGACTGACTGCGACGATAAAATGGTTGACGAGTTTTTAGCAATGACAGCCCGGGACTGACGTCCGGCCATGACATCATCAGCCTTCCTGCTGGCTTCCTCGTTACGGCACATGCGCAGAGTACGTTGTAGTGTGAGATCTCTTTCAGCCATAAGCTTACGACACACCTCTGAATCAGTCAGATATGCCAGTGATGATCCAAATAACAAACTGTTGTTCAACAGTCATGGTTGAGAGATCACAATTGGCAGCAATCTCCTTTCGTGCACAATAAAATGAGTCGGAGGTCTCTCCATCCCCTTGGTGCCACTAATGAAAATCACCCAGATCTTGGATGATGTGCCGCTGTCCTCGTAGATGTGCTTCGATGCTGGCGAGAACATCCCTGACAGAAAGTATGTCCGATGTGAAATCGATATCAATGGCATTCTTGAGGACTGATCTCATGCCCAATGTCAGACAGTTCCGGAGAGTTGGTAACTGCTCACGAGCTTGCATACGATCGAGACGTGTGATGAGGTAGTAATCATCCCATTGTTCCCTCCATGCCTTGAAATCCCGCAAGGTCGTAGACTCGGATAACACTGGTGGTTGTTTAACCGAGAATTTCGGAGCAGATAAAGATGTCCCAGGGGTGTTTTGACGATCTGGAGCACCATCGTCACCGACGTCACCAGAACCAGTGGGCGGGCGGCCTGCTGTGGCCTCACGTAGGAGTTTCATTTCCTGCATGTGTGCCTGCTGTTGATCGGCCGCGGCCTATTGTTGGTTCAACAAAGCACGTTGCTGCATCGCCATCATGTCCTTCATAATAAATTAACTACCATTACCAACGATGACGACGGACGGAAATCGAAAGTCAATCCGCTGCCATCCACCGTTATCAGCTTGATCACACCCAGAGCTACGCAGAATGTTCCTTTTGCTGACTAACAATGTTAAAAGTTCAAGGAGGCACAAATGAACATCTGAGTTTATTCAAACAACACAGTGACCGAACACGCAAGCCTTCGGCTGCAGGGTATCATCGAGCAACTGACTCCGCCTACCCGGAAACGGAAACAAGGTTACCTAACACAACATGTAATACCAAAGGGTTTATCAGTATCCAACAAGTAGTCTAAATCCTTAGGGTTGCGTTATTCAACAGGAAGTTCGATCAATAATATCCTGCAGTCAAATATATTATCAAAATAAAACAATTGCGAATCCGTGAGAATTAATGGGTGTTTACTGTTTACGTCATGACGTCAACACGTCTTTAGCCGTTCACGCTGGTTGACGAGGACAGGTTTCGAATGATCGTACATAAAGTAAACCCTTCGTTTTATTTTTCTCCTCTTTTGTTTAGAGATTTTGATCTCGCGGTTTGTATGGAAATGCAGTTCTTGATTATTGTTTTTGCTTGTTTGCGTTTCCTTTCAAATCGGAGTTGAAGAAAATAATTCAACGGGAAAGCGCGCGAATGTGTTTGCAGTTTTGAAGCCGTTTCTTTGACGTTTGAGCAATGGAAGATCCGTATATCGTTTTGGGATTGACGCGGAATGCCTCGGAGGAAGATGTACAGCGGGCGTAAGTGAATAACGGAGAGAAAATTTGAACATAAACGTAAACTGAACACCCTGTGGTAAATGATTGTACGACCATGGGATCTGAGGTAAATGATGATGATTGTACGGCCATGGAATCTGAGGTAAATGATGATGATGATGATGATTGTACGGCCATGAGATCTGTGGTAAATGATAATGATTGTACGGCCATGGGATCTGTGGTAAATTCTGATGATTAATAATAATAATAAAGGAGTCTTATATAGCCCCATCAAGCAGAGTAAACTACCCTCATGGCGCTTTACATTATCATGCGAACGCGCACACACATACACAAACATACACACACACACATACACACACACAGACACACCTTCACTCTTGCCCTATTCCTCTCCCTCCCCATTCAAAACCCACAGATGTGTACTCCCCCTCCTCCTCCCCTCCCTCCCCCGCACATGTACACAGACATACTCTCGATCTCTGTCCCACCTCAAACCAAAGGGAAAACAGGACTTAGACCTTGAAAGACTTGTGAAACAGATAGGTTTTGAGGGAGGTTTTAAAGGCAGGAAGAGAGTCAACATGTCGAACAGAGGAAGGCAAGTCATTCCAGAGCAGAGGTGCAGCAAAGGAAAAGGATTTCTCGTCAAACGACTTGGTGCTGGTGCGCGGCGGCTCTAAGGTCATAGAGTCGTCGCTTGAACGAAGCCGTCGCCGAGGTTCATAGAGAGTGAGCAAATCGGAGAGATAGTGAGGTCCCGTTCCAAACAATGATTTATAGCATAGTGTACAAATTTTGTATTGCACACGAGCAGAGACAGGCAGCCAGTGTAAAGATTCAAGCAGCGGAGTAACATGGTCAGACTTCTTCGCCTTACAGACAAGACGAGCGGCAGAGTTTTGAACCTTTTGTAACTTATCCAAGAGAAACTGAGGGCAGCCAGCATACAAAGAATTACAATAGTCTAGCCTTGAGAGGACGAGGGCACAGACCAGAGTTAGAGCAGCTTGAGGAGTAAGAAAGTGGCGAATGGATGCGATCTTTCGCAGCTGAAAGTATGCTGATTTGCAAGTTTGAAGTACTTGCTTGGAAAATGTCATGTTACAGTCGAAAACCACACCAAGGTTCTTGGCCGACGAAACAAAGTTTACATCGGTTTCACCAACATGAATAGTGGTAGGAAGTGAACATTGTAGAGGACATCTGTGCGATCTTACAATCATAGACTCTGTTTTAGCATCGTTCAGCTGAAGTTTGTTTTGGGTCATCCACGCCTTCACGTCGGCAATACAGCCTTCTAACACTTCAACAGTGGGCACGATTTGTTGAATCGTGCTTCCTTTGTACAGCTGATTGTCGTCCGCAAAGGCGTGGTGATCAACTGAATGTCTGGCAACAAGATCAAATAGAGGCTGAGTGTACAAAAGAAAGAGGATAGGTCCCAGGACTGAGCCCTGGTGAACGCCAAAGGAAAGCGGAGAAGGGGCTGATTTCTGGCCATTGACAACAACTGTTTGCACTCTATCAGTAAGATAGGACATCAGCCAAGAAAGGGGAGTACCAGTTATACCAAATGTGATTTCAAGACGACGAATTAAGACACTATGGTCAATCGTGTCAAAGGCGGCAGCCAAGTCCAAAAGATCAAGAACGGAAACCTTACCACAGTCAAGAGAGGTCAGAAGATCATTGGTTATTCTTAGGAGAGCGGTCTCGGTGTTATGGCCTGGTCTATATGCTGACTGGTGAGAATTGAAAAGATTATTTGAAACTAGATGGTCATTCATCTGTGATAACACAATTCTTTCTGTGATCTTTGACAGGAAAGACAGGTTGGAGATAGGACGGTAATTTTTCATGTCGTTAAGGTCAAGGGTGGGCTTTTTAAGAAGTGGTTTAACAAGAGCTTGTTTAAAGAGGAGCGGAAATGAACCCGTAGTCAGAGAATCATTGATAACTGCAGTAATAAATGGGAGGAGGGTGTCCAAACACTCAATAAACAAATCGGTGGGAAGGGGGTCGAGATCACATGTTTTTGTGTTTGACTTAAGGATTGTACATTTGACAATTTCCTCAGTAACAGGAGTAAACGAACTAAGAGGTCGTCCGTGAAAGCAGTGTTCAGCATCATCGAAGGAAAGGAGTGACTGCTTGTCAAGATTGTTTCTTATTGACTGAATTTTATTGTGAAAGAAATGCAGGAAGCGTTGGGGTAGTTCGTTTTGAGGAAATACAGTGGGAAGAACGGATTTATTTTTGGTGGCAAACAGGCGGTTGGTAATGCTGAACAGTTGCTTGCAGGAGGAGCTCCTAGTAATCCGATCAGAAATATATGACGTTTTTGCTTTCAGAATGATTTTTATGACGAGTCTTTTAGCTATGTTATACAACTGTTTATGGACTGTGAGGCCAGTCTTCAGCCACTGTCTCTCGGCACGTCGTCGTTCCTTTTTGGCAGCCCTGACTTCGTCGCTGACTGCGCTGAACCACGGAGTACGCCTGGGAACGTTGTTGTTGTTGTTGTTGCGCCTGGTGTTGTGTTGGGAATTGCGCCTGGTTGCAAAAAAAAGTTGCGCCTGGGAACGGTGCCGTGTCGCTGGAGCATGACAGTCCAACGCTGTGCGGAGGCAACAGTCGAGGTCTTCTGCAGTGACATAGGAACGGCCAGAGAGATGGGTGTGAAGGTCCTCTTTAAAGGCGGAACGGTCGATAGCATGAAGGTGGGCTGAAGACGAGGAACAGCAATACTCAGGTGGCTGGTGACACAGAAGTGGTCCGAGGTGATAGCACAGGTCACTGACGTGGACTGCACCAACTGATCATCGCATCTGTGCACTAACCAATCCAGGATGTGTCCTTTAACGTGTGTAGGTTGGGAGACAGACTGAGACAGACTAAAAGTAGAAAGGAGGTCAATGATCTTTGAAGTGAGAGGATGTTGTGGTTGGTCGTAGTGGACGTTGAAATCTCCAAGAATCAAGACGAAACCAGGAAGAGTATTGCAGTGGTCGAGCAGATTAGGAAGCTGGGTCACGAACATAGAGTCAGTAAGCTTGTTTTTCCGGTTAGGTGGAGGTCGGTAGAGGCAGAAGAAATGAAGAGTGTTTTCTGACAGAGTGAAGGTGATATGGGCTAGCTTGTAGGATGAATGGTCGAACGAAAAAGTCGTGGTGAAGGAGACAAAGGGAGAGAAGTTGTCTCTGTAAATAACAGCCACGCCCCCACCCCTGGAGGAGCGAGGAAATGACTGCAGGGTGTATCCAGGTGGGGTGAGATCAGCACACCTCGCTTCGTCGCCACTGGGTCGGAGCCAAGTTTCGGTCAGAAAAAGCACGTCGATATCATTATCTTGAATAAAAGAGGTAATTTCGGTTCGCTTGTCAGGACTACTTACAGACTGAGCGTTGAATAAGGCAAGATACAGGTCAGAACGGTGTTGTTTTGGTGCTGTGTATGTTCTACAGGGATAGATGAGGTTATTGAAGTTGACAGGGGACACTTTTTCGCAGGAATTATTAAAATGTGGGCCGGGCCGTCGCTGGTCGCGAAGAGAAATCACAATCGGTATTTTTCTCTGCTTTCTCCTCCCGCCTCGCTTGGTGCGTTTTCTCGGGAGACCAACGCCGATTTCAAGTTCTCTGAGGCCTGACACGAGTCCAGGAGTCAATCGAGTGGTGTTGTTTAAAGACAAAAGTTTTTGCCGAGTGTAGCGAATAGGCCTCGGGATAGAGGAGTTAGAGTGGATAGCCGAGCTCGGTACATGCTCGGTGTGTGCAGAGGTGGGGCGTGCGATGGGCTGTGCGATGGGGCGAGCGATGGGGCGAGCGATGGGGCGAGACGGGGAACAGAACTGTCTTGTTGAGAGGCGCACACCGGGGCCGCGTGAGGCTCAACGAAAAAACATGGCGGGTACTTACAGTTCGAAATTTTCAACTTGGTGGCGAGTAAAAACCAAAGTACTGCAAATCTCATGGGCAGACACGCTGCCATAAGCCAGGAAACGAAACAGGGATCCATCACAATCATTCACCCAAAGCACAACACGACAGCACATGCTAAATCCTACAGAATAAATCAAATACACAGGACGACCGACTCAGCTCAGCCTGCTAGGCGAATGACCCGGAAGTAGTATGTACGGTCATGATTGTACGGTCATGGGATCTGTGGTAAATGATGATGATTGTAAGGTCATGGGATCTGTGGTAAATGATTATGATTGTACTGTCATGGGATCTGTGGTAAATGATGATGATTGTATGGCCATGAGATCTGTGGTAAATGATGATGATTGTACGGTCATGGGATCTGTGGTAAATGATGATGATTGTTAGGTCATGGGATCTGTGGTAAATGATGATGATTGTAAGGCCATGGGATCTGTGGTAATTTATGATGATTGTACGGCCATGATATCTGTGGTAAATGACCACTGCAACTCAAACATCATCTCTCTGCCAATAACTTGTATGAAACATTCCAATCCGGATTCCGCTCCAACCACAGTACTGAAACTGCTCTCCTCAAAATCACCAACGACCTTCTCCTCTCCTCTGACGCTGGCAACCTCAACATTCTCGTCCTCCTCGACCTCAGCGCTGCCTTTGACACCATCGATCACACTATCCTCCTCACCCGACTTGAATCCACCTTTAACGTCACCGGCACTGCCCTCTCTTGGATTAAATCATACCTCTCTGACAGATGCCAGTTCATCTCCATCAATAACTGCAAATCCCCCACTGCTCCCCTCCCCCAAGGTGTCCCCCAAGGTTCAGTTCTTGGCCCCCTCCTCTTCATCCTTTACCTGTCCCCGCTCGGTCACTTAATCCGCCGTCATGGTCTCCAATTCCACTGCTTCGCCGATGACATCCAGCTTTTCATCTCCACCAAGTCCGTCTCCACCGACACCCACTCTATCCTGACAAACTGCATCACTGAAATAAAATCCTGGCTTCAAATCAACTTCCTCAAGCTTAACTGTGATAAATCTGAAATAATCATCATTGGCCCAAAAACGCTCACAAAATCCACCCATAACTTTGCCCTCAACATCGACGGTATCCCAGTATCCACCTCCCCTCACATCCGGAATCTTGGCGTCATCTTTGACCAAACCCTTTCCTTCGACAAATACACTAAACAGATCACAAAGTCAGCCTTCTTTCACCTGAAAAACATTGCCCGTCTCCGCTCATCCCTCTCCTCCACGGCTGCAGAAACCCTCATCCACGCCTTCATCACCTCCCGTCTGGACTACTGCAATAGCCTCCTCTATGGTTCACCCTCAAAAATCACCAATAAACTCCAATACATTCAGAACTCCGCTGCCCGTCTACTCACTCATTCCCGGACCCGTGACCACATCACCCCCGTCCTTTACAAGCTTCACTGGCTCCCCATCCCCCAGAGAATCCAGTACAAAATCCTCCTCTTGACATACAAAGCCCTCCATAACCTGGCCCCATCCTACCTGGCTGACCTCCTCTCCAGACACACTCCCACCCGCAACCTCCGCTCTGCTGGTACCAACCTCCTGACCCCCTCCATCCGGACCAAATTCAGATCCTGGGGGGACAGGGCCTTCTCCATCGCTGCTCCCACCCTCTGGAACTCACTACCTCACACCATCAGAGACTCCTCCTCACTCACCACATTCAAAACATCACTAAAGACCCACCTGTTCAACGCTGCATTCAACATTCAACCCACAGCATTTAACCCCTGACTATCTCTTCTCCTTCTCCCTCCTTTTGCTTTAAATATTTCCCTATTGATTCTTGTCTTGTCTTTTTGATTCTTGTCTTATATATATGCCGTATATCGCTGCTGTTTGTTTTCTTGATTCTTGTCTTTTTGCAATTGTTGTTTTCATGTATTGTTATGCATTATGTTTTCCACTCTGTCAAAGCGCCTTTGGGCTTCTGGAAAAGCGCTATACAAAATAAATGAATTATTATTATTATTATTATTATGATTGTATGGCCATGGCCTCTGATGAAAATTCCCTGAGAATCTCATGAGTGGAAGCACCATGTGGTAGAGGAGAATGATGTTGTTTCCATTTCAAAAATCGAGATTAATTTCCTCCGGGATCTGATGAGAATATCGTGAAATTACTGCAGAAACAACTGGAAAACTTGTTGAAGTTGCACTTCCTGCTTAATGGGGCATTTTAATCACCCTGGGCTTGGTGAGAAGTTCACTCATGATGACCTCTGTTTATGAGGCTTGAGCTGTTTTAATTTGATAAATCATTCAAGCCATGAAAACTTCTCGGCAATGTTTTATTTTTATTTAAAGATCACTTCTAAACTCTGATTTGCCTTTGCTAAAGTGGAGTTTCATGTTGAAATAGGAAATTGCTCCCAAACTACACTTCAAACCGAATCATATTGGCGTTTGATATTGAGGAGGCATCTGCAATGATCTGCTGCATGTCGATATAAAATATGTTATGGTATTGTCACACAAAAAATAGGGGCAATGCCCTTGGGCTCATCTGGTAGAACCAGGGTACCACTGGTAGGTGTGGATTACCCACAAAATATTGTCGTGTGATTCCCCAGGTGAACATCACAGGGATCACGAATGGCCAATAGCGAGCTTTAACTCCGAAGTGTTCAGTTGAATTGCGGACTTTAACTACTAGTGAGATACCCGTGCTACACACGGGTGGGAGGCCAGAAGCAAACAGGCAATGCAGATACGGCGTGAAACCAATAAATTCCACATTCCTGTAGCACCTTCAGTCACACATCAGACATGGACAGCAAGTTCGTGAAGGACTTCCATGAAAAACGTACCCGTTCGCAAATAAACGGGTACGTTCACGTATAGAAACATCGACCGTGGGTCCGTGGCGAATCTGCATATGGCGATCCGCAAAGTTCACGTTCAGAAAGTAGAAACCATCACGGCATGTCATCATTCACTTGAACTCAAAATCTCTTTTTTCATTCCAAACAACATAACTCCAATCACAAATTAATCACAAAATAAACTTTTAACAACATTGTTAATGTTTCCTTCATTGTAAAAACTACCAAGTCAACAGTTAAAAGGATTTTGAGCCGATAGGTGTTACGGCCTTGGCAAGATCGATGGAGACAGCGATCTGTTAGCTTATACACCGCCCAAATAGCTATGTGGAATTCTCTCATGTAGAGATTAAACCCACGTTGTTTGAACTTTGGCCGAGGTCATTATTTACTTTTAATGATGCTTATATACGAATCAAAAATAAGATAATTAATTGGTTTTGGGTCGTCCTTTCCGCATATCTCGTGGGATTGTGAGTTGGAGAGACGGCCGTGATGGCGGGGAGGGGGTTGGCATTCTCTCGATCAGGGATTCAACCCATGTCCTTATAAAAGGTCTTTGTCCGAGGTCACCAAGTCCGATCGGTGCAGCCGTTTGTGCGGCACCTGGGAAAATAACGTTATGCGAGAGTCCAAACCTGAAAATGCTGGAGGCCAAAGCTGAAATTGGAAAAACAATATAGCCTATTTTACTCCAGGAGTTCCCAGGATTACCCACCCAAAATATCGTTGTGATCGGTTCAGCCGTTTTTGCGGTACCTTCAAACGGACGGACGGACGGACATTTGGTGAATTATAGTAAGATGCGGGGGAAGAAAGGGAAAGGGGAGGAAGCTGAAGCGTTTACCTGAGTGATCCTGCCGGGCAGTCTTCAACCTGCAGAAAATAACTCAAACAAAACAGGGTTTAGAAATGTACAGGTAAAATAACAAAGGGGTTTATTAAAACGGATGCTGGGACAAAGAAAAGTGCGACGATAAACTAGATTTCATATATGGAGTGCTCCCGCACACAGAACCAAACACAGACAAAAGTGATGGAAGAACTGGAAAATAAATTGTGTGTGTGTGTGTGTGTGTGTGTGTGTGTGTGTGTTGAGCTCTGATCACTGGTGAGGTCTCGTCAGGGTCTGCGAATGGGTCCAGCGTTGCTCGAAGTGCGCACGTTGGCGGGAACCAGGCCTCGTTGCACCCGTTCGCGCTGCAGTGCTTGTACTAGGCCTCGTCACGCTGCAGCAAGCCGCGCGTCGTTTCCGCCTGCAAAACTCTGCACGTGTCCCGGTGGTGTCTCTGAACACGGTCGGTCCAAGCACAATCGTCCCGAGGTCTAGAACGAGAACAGGCACAAGAGCGCGAGGGAGAATAACAAGGGAACCAAAGGTCGTCGAGGGAAAAGAACCAGAGAGAGAAAATGTCCATCTGAGAGTTATTTTAACGTCGGGTTGTGACGTCATCGGCGCTTCTCCACCAATGCCCGCAGGCCACCACCACCTCGTCCAGCTCTCCACCAATCAGCGCGCCGCTTCTTGCTCACCCTTCTTTCACCAATCGATGAGTGCCTTCTTGTTCCGCCTTGGCCAATCCGCGGGTCCCTTCTTACCCCGGCCCTCCTGTTGGTCAACTCCCGCCCAATCACTGTCCTAGGAGTGGCTCTCGGCCTGCCTGAGCAATGTGTGCCTGCCAGGTGGGATTGTCAGCCTCAGTGCCCGATGTCTGGATTCCGGTTGGTTTTTATTGTTATTGTGGTTTAATGGGAAATTCTAACTAGTGTCTATGGTGCGGTGCAAAAATGGGCAAAGGATAAATCACCAAGGGTAAGACGTACAAGGGATAATTTATCCTTATTCCCTAAGCTAAATAACATGCCCCGCCCCCTCGTGACTGGGACGAAGATACACCTTCAATCCGACATTCGGCTGAACAAAACTTATTACATGGTGATGGTTCTTATCATGATCATCGGAGCACCTACCTATACAAATCTACCTGACTCTACATATCACTACCCCACAAACATAACGACATGTAACGGAGAAGAAAGCAAATACCTATTTTGGGGTCAAACACCCCGCACACACCTTTCGACCCTAATTGATTTTTAAATGTGAACAAACTTTGGTACATCATGGGTGAAGAAGATTGTGGTTAATTTTCATTGAAATCATGTGTGTAGTTTCGGAGAAGAGAGCAAATACCAATTTGGGAGGGGGGGGGGGGGGAGGGAAAGGGTGGAAGGTGGGTCAAACCCCCTTGCAGATTCCCTCACACGCTAATTTTTTTTTTTAATGCCATGAACAATAACAACACAACATGCATTTTAAAGGCCATTTTCCCTGCTAGAGCGGGGGTGAGCCTTGCGGTCCCCATGACGATGTTCTCCATTTTGCCCTATTTTCTGAATCTCTCCTTGTTAACCCCCTTGCCCGCATTTCTTCTTCCACCATCTTTAGCCAAGTCTTTCTCAGTCTTCCCCGTCCTCTACTTCCTTCTACATTCATTTCCATCACTCTTCTCAACCAGTCACTTTCATCCTTCCTCAACACATGACCAAACCATCTCAACCTGTTCCTCTTCACAGCATCAATCACAGGCTCTATTCCCATCATCTTTCGCAATTCATCATTTGTCTTCCTCTCTCTCAACGATACTCCGCACATCCATCGAACCATTCGCATTTCCACCCTTTCCAACCTTCGTTGCTGCTCTACGTTCATTACCCATGTCTCGCTCCCATAAATCATAACACTTCTCACACATGCAGCATACACCTTTCCCTTCAGCTTCAACGACACTCCCCTCCTCATCAGCATGCCACTCCGTTCCCGAAACTCCTTCCATGCACATCTCACTCTAGCAACCATTGCCGAGTCTGATCCACCTTCTCCATTCAGCATGTCTCCGATGTAGCAAAATGTTTTCACACCTTCCAGCTTCACGCCGTCTCCAAGATCCAACTCAACATTTCCTCCATCTGCAGCTCCCTCTGTGCACACCTTACATTTGAATGTAGCTGCCACACTGGTTAATGACCCTCTCAGACCACTACATTTTTGATGAACCCACTCACCGCACATTGTACATTGAATGGAGTTCACTCCGACACCCTTCCTACACACAGCACAGGGCCACTTCCCAGTTCTTTCCACCTCACCACATGCTTTACCACTTGCCATCACCTTCGTCTTTCCAATATTCACCTTCAGACCTTTTGTCTCCATACATTCCTTCCACTTGTTCATCTTTTCCTTCCATCCATACTTTCCACAATCAACACCAGATAATCTGCATACAACAACTCCCACGGTAAACCCTCCTTTACGTTCTGAGCCAGCACCTCCATCACAGCTACAAATAGTAGTGGACTTAGTACCGACCCCTCATACACTCCCACCTTCACCTCAAACTCACCACTGTTCCCGTCCTTCATCCTTACAGCTGTGCGCGCTCTTTTGTACATTGCCATCACTACTCTGATCAACCATTCCTCCACTCCTAACTTCCTCAATGCCCATGTCAATACTTTGTGTGGAACCCTATCGAATGCTTTCTCCAGATCAACAAACCCAAGAAACTTCTTCCTCTTCCCCATGTTCTTCTCCTGCAACTGCCTCACAATGAAAAGCACGTCTGTCGTTCCTCTTCCTGGCATAAATCCAAACTGCATTTCGTCGATCTTCACTTTCTTCCTTATCCTCCTCTCCAATACCCTTTCCAATACCTTCATTCCATGCTCCAATAACTTTATCGCTCGGTACGAGCCACACTCCAGAGGGTCACCTTTCCCCTTGTATAGAGGGACGAGTGTACTCAGTTCCCAAGCCACTGGAATGCGGCCTTCTTTCACCACCAGATTACAGATCTCTGTCATTCTCTTCACACCCCAACTTCCTGCTGCCTTCAACATATCTCCCACAACTCCCGTCGGCCCTCCCGCTTTTCTACTCTTCATTGCTTTTATCGCTTGAACCCTGGTGAACCTGGTGTCCCTTGAACCTGAACCCTGGTGTTGGGCTAGCGGCTAGGGTGCCGGCTTAGGATCCTAGGATCCTGGGTTCGAATCCCGGTCGATCGCTGAATTAACGCCAGGGGGGTTGACTCAGCCTGTCATCCTTCTGAGGTCGTGCTAATTGAGTACCAGTTCACTGGTAATTCCCTGTTTGTCGTTAAAGACGGCAAAAAGGGTTGGCGTCAGGAAGGGCATCCGGCCGTAAAACATTGCTTCAAAAAGGGGACCAAAAAACAACAACAACCACGGTTCCCGAAAAAGGCCAACCCCCGCTTTGCGGGGAAAAATGGCCTCTAAAGGTGGTTTAAAAAAAAAAATTTTGTTGCTTTTATCGCTTCCTCAACTTCCTTCTCAGTTATCTTCTCTGCCGGTCCTAAAACTGGGTTACTCTCTATGTTGCCATCCCATTCATTCTCTGTATTCAACAGCATTTCCATATATCTTTTCCATCTTCCTTTAATTCCATCTGGGTCGACAACAATTTGTCCCACTTCATCCTTCAAGCAACTCACCCCCCTCACATCACACGTCTCTTTCGCTATCTGCTTTGCAATCCTGAATACTGCTCTCTGACCCTCTTCCGAATCCAAGCGTTCTCCGAACATTTTCCTACATGCCTCCTGCGCCTTTGCTACCTCTTTCTTTGCAGCCTTCTTGGCTGCCTTATAACTTTCATGCTCTGCTGTTTCTGCTCCCGTACCCTTCGCCTTCTGCCACTCCTTGAACTTCTTCCTCTCCTCGTCAATCCTCTTTCCAACTTCATCATCCCACCACCATGTTTCCGAGTGCCTCGGTGGCCCTTTTGTCCATCCACATACCTCACCAACGGCTCCCAACAGACTAGCTTTCATTGACATCCAACCACTTTCAAGCTCAATCACATCATCCTCTACCCTACTCAGCCTCTCTTTTAATGCCTCCCTTACTGTCACCTCTTTCAACCTCCACACCTTCATTCTCGGTTGGTACTTCACCCGCCGAGCTCTCCTCGCACCTTTCACCCTTATGTCGCAGACAACCAAGTGGTGCTGTGAAACAGCCTCCTCCCCCGGGATCAACTTTGTGTCCCGGAGGTGCCCCCTATCTCGCCTACGCACCATCAGGTAGTCAACGGTTGTCGTCGACCCACCTGACGTGTATGTAACAAGCTTATTATCCTCTTTCTGGAACTGAGCATTACAAATCATCAAATCAGCTCCATCAGCAAACTCCAAAATCCTTTCACCTTCTCCATTTCTCACACCATATCCGTAACCCCCATGAACTCCCTCAAAACCATCCATACTCCTTCCCACATGTCCATTTAGGTCTCCTCCTACCACAACAACTTCCTCGTCTTTCACGTTTTCCATCAGCTTCTCTATCGCACACCAGATATCACACCTCTCTTAAATGTGCCATGAACAAACTTTAGTAATCCTTTTCTAATGATTTCTCTTGTTAATCTTAAAAGGACATTCTCAAATCATAATTGAACCTTTCGGTGCAGACTGCGTAACAGCAATAAAGACAAAAATGACCACATTTTTTCCACTTTGGCTGTGAAGAAGGGAATTGTATGAGCCCACAGTGTCATGTGCGTGAGGGCCACTGGGAAGACTGGTTGACCAAAAAGCAATTGAAATATTCTCTACTTTGCAGATTTCGTGTTCTTGCCTTGAAGTTTCATCCTCAGCAATGCTCAGAAGTTGGACCGATCAACAAGTTCTTGCAAGTCGCCCGGGCATACGACATCCTCAGCAACCGTACGAATGAGAACACATTGAATGAATATGCATTGCATTTTGAATACATTTATACCTATTCATTGACAGTCATAACATGATGCTAATCATACCTTTTTGTTGAACACCAAAATGTATGTGGTGCATGCTTTGAGTTGTAAAAATATAATTGTGTGTACAATGCAGCACAAAAGGATCATACTCCTGATATTATTATTAGCAACGTGTGACAAAAACATTGTGAGTTGAGAAAGTGACAACTGCGCTTTTATCGTGAGACTTTAATTTTCATCAATTCGTGTCAAACGCTTCGAAAATATTTCTCTTCTGGGGCAATTGCAGAATCCCATCGTATTTCATGGCTTCGGGAAGATCAAAGATCAATATGGTCTGACTTGAGCTCATAAGCAGCAGAATGGCGGATAATAGGAAAGATGATGTCTTCAGCCTTGTGTATGACAACTGTTGGTACTGGAGACTGTAGCATTGCTTCTTTGTGTTGTTTTAGAATGAAGCAGAAACATGGCATATATTTAACATGTCTGGCGTTGAATCGAGAAATGGTACATACATAGAGGGTGCAAGGGATGGGGGAAGAGGATCAAGGAGGTAGCGTGGTTTGGATATAGTGCCTTCAGAAAGTATTGACACCCCTTGACTTTTTTCACATTTTGTTGTTACTGCATGTTACTGCATGTGTACCCTGGTTTAGAATAGGTACACCGTATCCCTGCGTGTCGTAAGAGGCGACAAAGAGGGTTGGCGTCAGGAAGGGCATCTGGCCATAAAAACATTGCCTCAAAAAGAGAACCATGACAATTACAACTACATATGGGCAGGGTCCAGCCTGAAGTGGAGATCGGTTTCTGAGGTTTGGGACATGGAATGTAGGGACAATGACAGGGAGATCAGGAGAAGTGGTGGAAGTATTGGTCAGAAGAAGAGTGTACAAATGTTGTGTGCAAGAGACGAGATGGAAAGGAAGTGGTGTGAGAATGGTGAAGGGTAGGCAGGGACAGAAATACAAGTTTGTGTGGCAAGGGTGCCCGGAGGGCGTGAATGGTGTTGGTGTCCTGTTTTCTGAGGAGTTTGTAGACAGTGTGGTGAGTGTGACTAGAGTGAGTGATAGGTTGATGATGGTGAAAATGATGATTGGAAAGCTCTTGGTGAACGTCATCTCGGGATATGCTCCGCAGGTTTATCGGAGCGATGAAGAGAAGGACAAGTTCTGGTGTGCGATGGAGAAGCTGATGGAAAATGTGAAAGATGAGGAAGTTGTTGTGGTAGGAGGAGACCGAAATGGACATGTGGAAAGGAGTATGGACGGTTTTGAGGGAGTTCATGGGGGTTACGGATATGGTGTGAGAAATGGAGAAGGTGAAAGGATTTTGGAGTTTGCTGATGGAGCTGATTTGTTGATTTGTAATACTCAGTTCCAGAAAGAGGATAATAAGCTTGTTACATACACGTCAGGTGGGTCGACGACAACCATTGACTACCTGATGGTGCGTCGGTGAGACAGGGGGCACCTCCGAGACACAAAGGTGATCCCGGGGGAGGAGGCTGTTTCACAGCACCACTTGGTTGTCTGCGACATAAGGGTGAAAGGTGCGAGGAGAGCTCGGCGGGTGAAGTACCAACCGAGAATGAAGGTGTGGAGGTTGAAAGAGGTGACAGTAAGGGAGGCATTAAAAGAGAGGCTAAGTAGGGTAGAGGATGATGTGGTTGAGCTTGAGAGTGGTTGGACGTCAATGAAAGATAGTCTGTTGGGAGCCGTTGGTGAGGTATATGGATGGACAAAAGGACCACAGAGACACTCGGAAACATGGTGGTGGGATGATGAAGTTGGAAAGAGGATTGACGGGAAGAGGACGAAGTTCAAGGAGTGGCAGAAGGCGAAGGGTACGGGAGCAGAAAAAGCAGAGCATGAAAGTTATAAGGCAGCCAAAAAGGCTGCAAAGAAAGAGGTAGCAATGGAGCAGGAGGTATGTAGGAAAATGTTTGGAAAACGCTTGGATTCGGAAGAGGGTCAGAGAGCGGTATTCAGGATTGCAAAGCAGATAGCGAAAGAGAGGTGTCATGTGATGGGGGTGAGTTGCTTGAAGGATGAAGTGGGACAAATTGTTGTGGACCCAAATGGAATTAAAGGAAGATGGAAAATATATATGGAAATGCTGTTGAATACCCAGAATGAATGGGATGGCAACATAGAGAGTAACCCAGTTTTCGGACCGGCAGAGAAGATAACTGAGAAGGAAGTTGAGGAAGCGATAAAAGCAATGAAGAGTAGAAAAGCGGGAGGGCCGACGGGAGTTGTGGGAGATATGTTGAAGGCAGCAGGAAGTTGGGGTGTGAAGAGAATGACAGAGATCTGTAACCTGGTGGTGAAAGAAGGCCGCAATTCCAGTTTTTTTTTTGTATACTGAATCGAGGCTCGTGAAAGAGCTGACATTTACTTCACAAACAAATCAACCAGACAAACAAAATATATAAAAAGAGGGAGCGGAAGACAAGAGAATGGGAAGCACACAACCACAGAGGGCTTGGGGGGAGGAGGCGTGGGAAGGGGGGGGGGGGGGGTGGGAGAAGTATAAAACACAAGGACACCAAGGACTTCCAGGACAGAAGTTGGTATTTCAAAAAGTGGAATTGGGGTGAAATTATCAGGGATAGAAAAGATCAAGGTTTTGGATGGGGGAAGATAAGAGATGGTGGTGAACAGCTGTTTTAAAGACCTGGAGGGTGGAGTGGGATTGAAGAGAGTGAGGGAGTTTGTTCCAGAGGCGGGAGAAAAGAGGAATGAAGGAGTGAAGGTGAGCAGAGAGTCTTGATTTTGGCAGTTTAACCATAAGAGGGTTGCAGGCAGATCTTGTGCGACCTGTAGGAATATTTGCGGGACAGAGCCCAGAGAGAGCTGGGGGGGCAAGGCCAGAGAGGAGTCGGAAGAAGACGGAAAGACCACCAACCTGCCTGCGGTGAGTGAGTGAGAGGCCCTTGGAGTTAGCTTCATCGCGGGAGATTCCAATGATTCTGAATGCTTTGCTTTCAACAGCGTGAAGACGAGCTAGGTGTGAGGCAGGAGCACCAGCCCAGAGGGGGCAGTATTCCATTGAGCTGCGGATGAAAGCCTTGTACGTGGTGAGGAGCTCAGGTAGGACTTCGCCAACTCAGCCAAGGAAGGACTTCGCACGACGGAGGATGCCCAGTCCGCGACTGGCTTTGGAGGCCAGATTTGAAATGTGGTTTTCCCAGGAAAGATCATGGCAGATAGTGAGACCCAAAAGTTTGAGTGACAGAATTTCTTGGAGAGGATTATTCAGAAAGTAGATGGGAGGGTTGTCCAGTCGGTCTTTTCGGAGAGACATCGTAAGAGTGAGATTTGTCAGGATTGAAACACATGTTTCACTTGTTTGCCCAGTCTGTTATTTTGTCCAGGTCTGCAGAGAGTGAGGAGGCTGCAGACTGCCGATCTGAGGGATGAAGAATGGAGCGACAGAGAGTAGAGTCATCAGCAAAGAGATAGAGAGGATTTTCAAGAGAGTCAGAGAGATCATTGATGAAGACCAGAAAAAGCACAGGGCCCAGAAGTGGATTGGGAACTGAGTACCCTCGTCCCTCTATACAAGGGGAAAGGTGACCCTCTGGAGTGTGGCTCGTACCGAGCGATAAAGTTATTGGAGCATGGAATGAAGGTATTGGAAAGGGTGTTGGAGAGGAGGATAAGGAAGAAGGTGAAGATCGACGAAATGCAGTTTGGATTTATGCCAGGAAGAGGAATGACAGACACGCTCTTTATTGTGAGGCAGTTGCAGGAGAAGTACATGGAGAAGAGGAAGAAGTTGTTTCTTGGGTTTGTTGATCTGGAGAAAGCATTCGATAGGGTTCCATGCGAAGTATTGACATGGGCATTGAGGAAGTTAGGAGTGGAGGAATGGTTGATCAGAGTAGTGATGGCAATGTACAAAAGAGCGCGCACAGCTGTAAGGACGAAGGACGGGAACTGTGGTGAGTTTGAGGTGAAGGTAGGAGTGCATCAGGGGTCGGAACTAAGTTCACGACTATTTGTAGCTGTGGTGGAGGTGCTGGCTCAAAACGTAAAGGAGGGTTTACCGTGGGAGTTGTTGTATGCAGATGATCTGGTGTTGATTGCGGAAAGTATGGATGGACTAAAGGAAAAGATGAACAAGTGGAAGGAATGTATGGAGACAAAAGGTCTGAAGGTGAATATCGGAAAGACGAAGGTGATGGCAATTGGTAAAGCATGTGGTGAGGTGGAAAGAACTGGGAAGTGGCCATGTGCTGTGTGCAGGAAGAGTGTCGGAGTGAATTCCATTCAATGTACAATGTGCGCTGAGTGGGTTCATCAAAAATGTAGTGGTCTGAGAGGGTCATTAACCAGTGTGTCAGCTACATTCAAATGTAAGGTGTGCACAGAGGGAGCTGCAGATGGAGGAAATGTTGAGTTGGATCTTGGAGACGGCGTGAAGCTGGAAGGTGTGAAAACATTTTGCTACCTCGGAGACATGCTGAATGGAGAAGGTGGATCAGACTCGGCAACGGTTGCTGGAGTGAAATGTGCATGGAAGAAGTTTCGGGAACTGAGTGGCGTGCTGATGAGGAGGGGAGTGTCGTTGAAGCTGAAGGGAAAGGTGTATGCTGCATGTGTGAGAAGTGTTATGATTTATGGGAGCGAGACATGGGTAATGAACGTAGAGCAGCAACGAAGGCTGGAAAGGGTGGAAATGCGAATGGTTCGGTGGATGTGCGGAGTATCGTTGAGAGAGAGAGGAAGACAAATGATGAATTGCGAAAGATGATGGGAATAGAGCTTGTGATTGATGCTGTGAAGAGGAACAGGTTGAGATGGTTTGGTCATGTGTTGAGGAAGGATGAAAGTGACTGGGTGAGAAGAGTGATTGAAATGAATGTAGAAGGAAGTAGAGGACGGGGAAGACCGAGAAAGACTTGGCTAAAGATGGTGGAAGAAGAAATGCGGAAGATCATTATGAACTGTAGCATAGTATTATTAAGATTCATCAAAGACTAAACTATTTCTATCTCATTGTCATTACATTACATTTTATTAATTAAAACGATCAGGGACAAGTTTGAATTTGAATGCCTGCGATAACTCGCCTACTCCTGGCCTATAGAGGTCTTTGTAATTCTACAATACATACCTGTACCAAGTTTGAATTAGATCACTTTAGCCGTTCTCAAGTTATAGACATATTACAGATTTGATATTTGACCCAAAAATCGAATCACCTAATCTTTGCAATATTATGAATATCTGTACCAAGTTTGAATTGGATCACTTCAGCCATTTTCAGGTTATGGACATATTACAGATTTGACCTTTGACCTATGACCCCAAAATTTAATGGCTTGATCTTTACATCATTTTCCATACCTGTACTAAGTTTGAATTAGATCACTTCAGCCATTCTCAAGTTATAGACATATTACAGATTTGACCTTTGACCCAAAAATCGAATCACCTATTCTTTACAATATTATGAATATCTGTACCAAGTTTGAATTGGATCACTTCAGCCGTTCTCAAGTTATAGATCCTATTACAGATTTGACCTTTGACCCCAAAATCGAATAATTTAATCTTTACATCATTTTACATACCTGTACTAAGTTTGAATTAGGTCACTTCTGCCTTTCTCAAGTTATAGACCTATTACAAACTTTGACCTTTGACCTCTTGACCCCAAAATCGAATGAGCTCATCTTCACATCATTCTACATAAGTGTACCAAATTTGGTCAGAATCCCATCACTGACTCACAAGTTATCTCGGTAACTATTTTTTTTAACCTAACATGACCTTTGGCCTTTGACCTCGTGACCCCAAAATCTAATCAGTTCATATTTACCTCATTATACAAAACTGCACCAAGTTTGACTAAGATCCCTTTAGCCGTTCTCAAGTTATCGTGGTAACGAAAAGCTATCGCGGAGGGACAGACAGCCGGATGGACTATCTGAAAACATAATGCCTCTGGTGACTTCGTCGGCGGAGGCATAAAATCAGAATATTTGTGAATTTTTAAAAAGATAACAGTATTGCATGATAGAGTACTTCGAATGTTTTAATGCTACTTTGAAAGAGAGACTGTATAAAAGAATTACTGAATTGGGACATAAAAAATGGGTTTCTGTTATTCAAACGATTGTGGATGATTACAACAATACAGTTCCTTTCTTTATCAAATCAAAACCCTCAAAAATTAAAAAAAAGTATAATATGTAAAAGTGATTTAACATGAGAAAACCTAAATTCAAAGTTGCTGATATTGATAGAATATACAGATGGAAATCACATTTTGAAAAAGACCACCAGAAGATGGAGGAACAGGCTTTTTTTGAAGTTGTAGATATTTTTGCCATAGTTCCTTGATTTACAAATTATGTTATTTGAATGGAGAGGAAATGTTATGTTTATTTTATGCACAATCATTACAATAAAAAAACAATATTTATTTGATTTCAATTTATTCACAAGTTAAACAAATCAAACAAGAATATATATTGGGTTAGAGTAGTATGAATGTTGGTTGTGGAATAGCGATGGCTCAGCGAAGTGATCTGAAGTGATCGAAATGAGGCAATGAACGAGGGAGCCGATACTGCACAAGCAAGGCGAATGAGGGGGATGACCGTCAGGGAGTTGTCTGAATGAACTTGTGCATTCGTAGTTGAGGATAGGAGCCACAACCAACGTCTACCTGCTACTCCAGTCCCAATAACTAGTCTCTTGGTTCACGTGTCAATGAGGACTCATAAATGCACAATATGAGCACATACATTTGTTGTAATTATTTGCGCTACTATTTTTACGACTGTCGAGTACATACGTCTTGTATGTAGTTGATAGTATGAACTGAAAGATGGCAACACTTACAATCATTGGGTGAGATTCAACAAGCTGATTGTATCCCTCATGACCGATTTCATTGGCAATGTTTCTGCACACCAATCCTGAAAACGGGACCATCAAACCTTGTCACGTCTTGCAAGGGCCAACGGTCTTCGATTGAAGCATGTATGAATATTCCCAAACTTCTGTTAAATTAACTTTGAAAATCTGTTGCTTGTGGCATTGCAGAGCTAAAATGTACATGACTTTTGTTGGTGTATTCCCAGTTGTCAACATTATGAAATAAACTTTTTGTCTTCGTTGTTAATGATGGCTGATTCCCTAAGGTCATGTGGATATCATTTACGAAGGGAGAAGTGAAACAGCACAAACTTATGGCGTTTGTTTCCGTAGGTCGCTGGCGCTCTGTCTATGATCATTTCGGAAAAGCAGGATTGAAAGTTGGGTTCCCGGCTGAGGATGGAACATGGTCACCAGGGTATCATTTTCATGGTGATGCGATGAGAGTTTTCCATGAATTCTTTGGAGGAGACAACCCTTATGATGGTAGCTATCCTTTTAATTTCAACACGATTTTCACTTCTGTAATCAGAAATGCATCACTTTAAGCCCACTCTATTCAATACCCCAAAAAACATACCACAGTTGATTAAGGGGAACTTATTTCAAAGGTGACAAATCAAACCTTAAGTGGATGCATTTTATACATTAATTTGGCTGATTATAGCCAATAAAATGTGCTGCTACCTTTTCTCTCCCACCTGTTAGCTTTAAATGATATAATTTTTTGAAAGCCATAAAGCAAGATTTGATTGAAATAGTTCTTCAAAAAAAACAAAAACAAGAGATACTAGTTCTTTCATATGAGCATTTATTGGTCAAACACAGAAGTGTAAAAATAACCTCAAGGTTACTTAAAGATAACTGGGGTTTCTGCATTTTAAAAAATTGTAATTACACACACACACACACACACACACACACACACACACACACACACACACACACACACCTCCACACACACACACATCTCCACACACACACACACACATCTCCACACACACACACACATCTCCACACACACACACATCTCCACACACACGCACACACACACACACACGCACACACACATCTCCACACACACACACACATCTCCACACACACACACACATCTCCACACACACACACACACACACACACACACACACACACACACACACCTCCACATCTCCACACACACACACATCTCCACATCTCCACACACACACACACATCTCCACACACACACACATCTCCACACACACACACATCTCCACACACACACACACACACACACACACACACACACACACACACACACACACACACACACACACACACACACACACACACATCTCCACACACACACACATCTCCACACACACACACATCTCCACACACACACACACACACACACACACACATCTCCACATCCACACACACACATATCCACATACATACACACACACACATCTCCACATCTCCACATACACACACACACATCTCCACACACACACACGCACACACACACACACACACACACACACACACACACACACCGAAGGTGTTGTAAAGGGTAATTTGTAATTGTAATGGTTTCGTTCATTTCTAGGCTTTTCCTATTTCATATTAAGAATGCCAATCTGAACCGCCTTCTGACACGGGTGTGATATTTTTTTTCAATCTGGTACTCAGTTTTATTTGTCAAAAGGTGAGTGGTGTAAAAATTAAAAGAGGTGTATTTTTCACAATTAATTTGTCTTCTTTCCTCGTTTCTTTCTATCTTTTTTCTTCAAACCCTCCCATTAGTTTATTTTCATGAAGCTGCAGCATTGATGGGATCATTGCCTGTTGGGGAAATCTGCAAAAGCCTACCTGCAATTTCCTATGACCTGTCACTGAGTCTTGAAGAACTCTACTTTGGAGCAACTAAGAAAATGAAGCTTTTACGACGGGTTAGACGGCAATGGGCATATGGGAATAATGATATAACTTTTTCCATATGCAGACATTGATGTACACATATAGTGCCTTCAGAAAGTATTCACACCCCTTGACTTTTTTCACAGTTAGTTGTGTTACAGCCTGAATTTAAAATGGATCAAATTGAGATTTTTTGGGTCACTTGTCTACACATAATACCCCATAATGTCAAAGTGGAATTTTTTTTTAGAAACTTTTTCATATTAATTAAAGATGAAATGAAAATATATGTAATTTACACAAGTATTCAACCCTCTGAGTCAATACTTTGTAGAAGCGTCTTTGGCAGCGATTACAGCTTCGATTCTTCTTGGGTATTTCTGTATCAGCTTTACACATTTGCATTTGGGGAGTTTCTCCCATTCTTCCTTGCAGATCTGCTCAAGCTCTGTCAAGTTAGATGTGGAGCATCTGTGAACAGCAATCTTCAAATCTTTCCACAGATTCTCAATGGGATTCAAGTCTGTCCACTTATGCCTGTTGCCTGTTTAAATGCCTTAAAATGCCTGTTGTTGTTGTTGTTGTTGTTGTATTCAACTCTGTCCACTGAAGCTATTCCAGTGTAGCTTTGGCTGTAGGCTTGGGGTCATTGTCCTGTTGGAAAGTACATCTTCACCGCAGACTAAGGTCTTTTGCACTCTGAAGTAGGTTCTACTCAAGTATTTTCTTTTATTTGGCTCCATTTATTGTTCCCTCTGCCCTTAAAGTCTCCCCAGTCTCTGCCACTGAAAAGCATCCTCATAGCATGATGCTGCCAACACCATGCTTCACGGTAGTAATGTTGCTAGATGGGTGATGAGCTGTGCTCTGTTTCCGCCATACTTAGCATTTTGCATTCAGGCCAAAGAGTTCAATTTTCGTCTCATCAGACCAACGAATCTTTTGCCTTATGCTCTGAGTCTTTCACATGTTTTTTTGCAAATTCCAGGTGTGCTGTCATGTGCCTTTTCTCATGAGTGGCTTCCGTCTGGCCACTTTCCCATAAAGCCTAGATTTGTGAAGTGCTGCAGAGACTGTTGTCCTTCCGGCAGGTTCTCTCCATCTCAGCCAAGGAACTCTGTAGTTCTCTGAGTGGCCATTGGGTTCTCACTGTGCTCTTGGGCACATTCAACACTAGAAATTGTTTTACACCCTTCATCCTCACAATTCATCATCAGATCATCCTCACAATTCTATCTTGGCGTTCTATGGATAGTTCCTTGGACTTCATGGTGGAGTTTCTGCTCTGACATGCACTGTCAACTGTGGGAACCTGTATAGAAAAGTGTGTTTCTTTCTAAATAATTTCCAATCAATGGAATTGGCCACAGGTGGACTCCAATCAAGTTGTAGAGACATCTCAAGGATGATCAAAGGATATTTGATGCACCTGAGTTCAATTTGGAGTGTCATTGCAAAGGGGTTGAATACTTACTCACTCAAGACATTTCAGCTTTTCATTTTTAATTAATTTGTAAAAAAATTCTAAAAAAAAAACTACTCCACTTTGACATTATGGGGCATTATGTGTAGATCAGTGACAAAAATATCTCAATTTATTCCATTTTAAACTCAGGCTGTATTACAACAAAATGTGACAAAGGTGTGAACACTTTTTGAAGGCACTGTGTATACTGCATATATACTGGCAGTTAATCTGATTCTACCAGGCTGTTGTGAGGAAATTCATTCCCAATAGAGTGGAATATTTCAGGAATTTGGTAGGATTGTCCTTTGACAGCATAATAGCAGGGACCTGCGGAAAACAATGTAATGTAAAATGTGACCAAGTCCTCAAACCCTTTCTTCTTTTAAAGTCTTCAACCCCGCCCCCCTCCTCTACACTCCTTACATCCCCACCCAGTCTCAGGTCCTGAACCCCAAGTCTTCAAACCCCTCTGTGACCCCCACCCTAACTCTGTCATCTCCTCCCCCTTTCTACTTCAATTCCCCAACCTCAAGTCCGTAGGCCCCCTCCCAACCCTAAATCCTAACCCCCAACCCCATGTTGACAAGTCATATGCTCTCACACTGTCTTTTTACAAGGTTCAGCAATCAAAATGGGCTTGGGCTTGGGCTTGTGCTCCTGCTTCCAACCTTGCTCCCGTTGAAGCTATCCAAAACAAGTCCTTCTACACCAATGGAATCTCAACATTTCCACAGACTGTTGCTCTCTCACTGGTGACAAATTTGTTGGTTCTCTATTTTATACAAACTTAATCTGGCCTTGTTCCTCCTGCCCTCTCCAACCTTGGTCCTCCTTGAGCCAGCACAGGCCACACACATTCTTCAAGAAACCCTGAAACTCTTACTGTTTCAATGTCCATTTTGGTTGCTCACTTGCATTCATTTGTTCCCTTTTTCTTCTGGTTGTGGAATAGTCATCCTATCTCCATTGTCTCATCTTCCTCAGTCTTTCAAATGCACTGCCCATCACTGTAACTCCTGTGCTCACCCATACATTTCTCGCGATCTCTACACATGCTGTTTTTACCCCATTCTGTTCCTTTCTGGGCATACCTTTTGGTAATTTGTATACCTGCTACGCTTTGTTGCTTAGCTCCCCCATGAGCCTATGTTCTTTGAAAAAGGTCTTTAGTTTCGTCTTTGGGACCTAGTCATGTATGTTTATTGTATCACGGATAAAGTTTGGAATTAGGTATCTTATCATGATCTGTCAAATTATATATAGTTTCTACCAAAATATTTCAAAATGGTTAACAAGTGCTCTTATAAGTACACATGTGAGACTACAAACGTTTTCCCTTTTCAAAAACTTTCAGAGCCATTTATCTATCATTTGGACCAAGTTTCACTGGTGCAGGACCATGCATGCTTTCATGATTGATGGAAAACTTATTGGCACCCTATCTTATAAACTTCATCCTGCTTGCTTCACTTTTGTGAGTTGGTATTTTATGTTTGATGGGACAGGTTTTGAATGCAGATGGCCAGAGCAGTACGGTGCAGGAAAGCATTTTGAGTGTTCCTATCGGAGCCGGATGGAGAGACGGCACGCAGTTGATCTACAACAAGATGGGGGATGAGGTTTGCTCTTTTACAATCCTGTTTGTAACTTGAATGATTTCTTCACTCCTGCTGTACAGATGTCAGAAAAAACTTCAGCGATCATTTTATTTTGATAATTTTATTTTGATAAAAATAATTTTGTGTGCCCTCAGTCTTACTTAGAAAAGAGACATCTGCTTCAGACTGATACTTTAAAATTCTGACCTTGCAAATTCTTTCTATGTGATGCAAGTTTTTGATATTTTATGGACGGACCTCTCTTCCTTCCTTACTTCCCCACCTTTTGTTTCTGTTGTTCTCCATAGTGCCCCGACATGGTACCAGCTGATGTTGTGTTTGTTGTGCGAGAAAAGCCACATGAAATCTTCTCGAGGAATGGAAACAATCTCCATTGCACAATGACTCTGTCTCTTCTTCAGGTACAGAAAGTTTCAATGTCATTTATAACTGCTGTTATTGCAGTCTTGTATTTTCAATATCTTGTTTGTAACTTGTTACGTGTATGGCAGATTATGCCCATTTTGACAATTTTCAAAGAAGTCAGAATAGGCCAGCACTGTGTTAGCACTTCAAAAGGATTTTTTTTTTATTAATCAAAGAAATATTTGTATAATAACAAAAGGCATTTCAGTCCATTATATGTTTATCAGGGGTGAACAGAATCCAGGAGCAGAATCCCAATGATGATGATGTGGCTTTACCTGACATACTAAAACTTGCATGCTTTGGTACTTGGCAGGAAACGAGTTGTCAATGATATATTAAAAAATGCTGTAGGATTGAACTGGTATTTAGGCTTGAGGAAGTCTGTGGACCATAAATGAAACATTGCCTGAGGCATCTTTCATCATCATCATCATCATCATCATCATCGTCATCGTCATCGTCATCATCATCATCATTTTCATCATCATCTGAGCCATAAACATCTTTCTGAGTTGTTTCAAATATATTGTCTTGTGAAAGGCAGCTTCTTGATGGGACACAAAAAACATTTGAGGGGTTGTGTCATTCTGAAGCCGATAATTAAAAGATTGTCAAACTATCACTGTTTCTCACAAGCTGGCACTGAGCTGTTTTTGCCGGCGTTGATCTAGCGGGGCTATTCCCACGCTGGTTATAAAACAAGATTACAAAAAATGTAATTCTCCAGGAATCGAGGAATTCTGATGCGAGACATAGGAGAGTTCAATTGTGTATTTGGAAAAAAAAAAATAATTGAGGGGAGACGAGTTTCATCCAGTTTTTGGAGTTTGGTCTACTAATAGCCGAGGACCATAACAGTGGTCCTGTTTGGGGCCTGAAGAGTGGTGGCTTTAGTTCGGTGACATTACTGTCTTGTTATGAGTCTGCAGTTTTACTGCACTATTTTTCAGGCTGCCATCATCCCCAGGGCTCTTGCACAGCTTAAAGACTCATTATTCACCACAGCAGTTTTGCAAGTAGTTGATGATAGAGGCGCACACATTGATGTTATCACCATTATACAAGGGATATCCAAAAAGGTTGCCCAACTCCCCCCTTCTCCCCTCCCCAATCATGAAGGGATGATGCTGCGGTTGCAAAACTCTGCACAGATGTTTGTTCGTTTCTCCATAGTTACCACCCATTGTCATACATTCCCCCCCATCATTTTTGCCAGGTTGAATGTCATAATGCTATTTGGATGTCTTGTTTTTGGCTATTTTGAAAATGTTTTTTTTTTAAACTACCCCTCATGTATTACATGCAATACAAGGACAATGGGCAACAATCGATAAATCAATGCAGTACATGGAATTTAAATTAGGGATCCCAACTTTATGAATTATGTGCTCAAATTGGGAATGCCAACTAGACAAACCTGAAGTTTGTCCTGTTTGACATGTGCCTCAAACCAGTTGTTTTCCCTTTCACAACTTATCAGCCTCAAAAACATCATGAAAGCAGTCTTTTATTTAGATGCAAGTGGATAATGTTGGGTGTCTTAAAATATATGCAAATATTTTCACTGGAATAATACTTGTCTCTCTTTTTGGCCAGGCATTGGTTGGTTGTAGCCTTAAAATTGAAACATTGGATGGTCGGAAGCTGGGCATTGCCATCAATGACATTGTGCGGTATGTGAATACTTGACTTTTTCTCCATCTCTCACTCTTTATCTTAAAGAGTTACCGTAAACAGACTAACAGAAAGGTTGTGTATGCAATCAGTTTGTGTGTGTGTGCAGCTCTTATGTGCATACTGGTATGTTTACCTCAGCCACCGAAGATGGACCATGTTTTCATCCATGTCTGTCTGTCTGTCTATTTGTTTGCTTGTAAACAGGAGGCCTCAAAAAGTTGTGGATGGATTCAGCTGAAATTTGGTGGACAGGTTGGGTGCGTGACAAGGATAAAATTATTAGATTTTGGTGAAGATATGGATCCGGATACTATAATTTTAAGTGATCTTCACAATTGAGAGACAGGGCCAAATGGTATATGGCATGATGTCTCAAAAAGTTGTGGACAGATTCAGACAGGTTGGGTGTATGACCAGGATAAATCGATTCAATTTTGTGAAAGAACCAGATCCGGATATGATGATTTATTTTATTTTATGTGATTCTGCACCTTTGAAAGATGGGGCCAAAACGATATATAGCATCATATTTCAAAATGTGGATGGGTTATGACACAACTAGGTGGATGAGTTGGTTAGGTAACAAGAACAAGTCTATTCGATTTTGGTTGAGGGCCGGATCCAGATCCAGCTTATCAGTGGGATACAAAACGGAAACTTTTCAGCCTGGTGGGGGTATGCCCTCTACCGAGTGCCGTTCTAGTTGCACATGCATCCATTGTTACCTTCAGTTTGCCAGAGGCAGCTGGTACTTCTTCAGTGGGCCATTTACAAGGATATACAAAGAACCTGGTCACAGGAGGAGGCCTTTGGTTCTCCCTCCTTGGTTTCCAAACACAACCCTACCCTGTCACACAATTAAGTTATGGGGTTCCTCAATCGCTTGCTTACACACTAAACAAACAAAACACTAGCAGATGTTATTTATTTATTTTCACAAAACACATTTCATTGATGACACATTTTTACAGGTTCACAGCAATATACTGTATTATGAACATATTCGATGCTTGGTGACATACAGTAGGTGGTGTCGAAGTATTTTTTGGTGACCTGCTAATTGCAGCAAAATATGTCGCTAACCATGCCCGCATTTTCCAGCAAGTGTTACTGCATGCGACAGAGAACAACGTGAAGTTCAACAAAACAAGTTTCAATTTCGCACGAGTGAGATGAATAATTATGTTGGCAATGTGGTGTCTAATGAGGGCCAACAGCCAGACCCAATAAAAGTGAGAACCATTGACTAGTACTCTACACCCAAGAACAAGCAATACTTGCAACGGTTCTTCGGAAGAGTAAATGATCTGGGTCAGTTCATTGCCAACCTATCCATTCTTACAGCTCCACCAAGACCAATACTGAAGAAAGACATTGATTGGCATTGGCACATTGAGCAGGATCTTGCATTCCAGCACATTCAACAAGTTTTGCCGACATTTAAGTTTTTTGAAGTGCAGTCTGCTGTTGTGATACAAACTGATGCAAAAGCAGGCCTGGACATTTGTGTCATGTGGGGATCCCGCCATGCCTCATACCAATAATTACATCCACCATACCAATAATTCTAAAAGCCTTGGTTTCTCCAGCGTGAAGCCGAGCTAGGTGTGAAGCAGGAGCACCAGCCCAATGTGGAAAACGGTACTCCATTGATCTATGGACAAAGGCCTTGCAGACTGTGAGTAGGATTGATTTTCGAAGGAAAGACATGGATCGACAGAGGATGCCCAGTCTGCAGCTGGCTTTGGAGGCCATCTCTGCGATGTGGTCAGCCCAGGAAAGGTAATGGCTGATGTTGAGGCTTAAAGGTTCAAGAAACTGAACCTCTTCCAGTAGATGACTAAATAAATAGACAAGGAAATAGATAGGTGGGTTCCTTTTTAACGATCCTTCCGGAGCGATAGGATGAGATTTTTCAGAATTGAAGGACGTGTTCCATTTATTAGACCAGAGTATAATCGTCTCCAGATCAGCAGAGTGAGGCGCAGCAGCTCTCTGCCTTGCCGAGGGATGGGGGTGAACTGTTCGACACAATGTGGAGTCTGCAAAAAGGAAGAGAGGGTTTTACAGGGCATTGAAGAGGTCATTAATAAACACGTGTTAAAGGCAATGTAGGCAAACAATAATAATAAAAAATTATGCTAAATTAAAAAGGCAATGTAGGGATGACAAACTACAGTCTAAAAAAGGTCCTAAACAAGATAGGGATGATGTTGGTTTAGAGAGCAGCTTACAGTATTGCCATCACATAAGAAACCCCACATCACTGCCTGATTTACACTTAATCAGTTATTGCTTCAAGCTTCTACAAACACTCCACTGGTTACACCAGTACTTGATTACTCCTGTAGTGTAGCCACATACTGAGACTCTACAAATTAGCAGCCTGAGTACAATGTTATAATATCAGTACATGATCACCAACTTCTTACAAACTGCATGGACATCTCTTATAACACCATTCTATAATTATCTCCATTTGTGATTGGTTACTCTAAGTTAATAAAAAAGAAAAGGAAAGACAACTGAAGTTGCAAGAAGTCCCTGAAATTTTATTGGAGCTTCTTATACTTATGCAGAAATTAAATATAGGAGCTTCTAATACTTTAGCTAGGCCTAGCCCTAGACAATAGTCTGGAGGCAGTGATGTAGGGATTGTTATATGATGGCAATACTGTTAGCTACTCTCCAAACCAACATCATCCCAATCTTGTTTAGGACCTTTTTTAGACTGTAGTTTGTCATCCCTACATTGCCTTTTTGATTTAGCATAATTTTTTTTTATTCACTTGTTTCTGTAATTTTTTTACAATGTGGAATAACACAATGGTATATGGTACTCAGAGGAAGGCCAATCTTGGAGCAAAAGTGTCAAGATATCTTAGTCAGCAATGTCAAACACTGCACTTGTGTTCCTATATTGTCTTACGTAACCCTGACTGTATCTTACAGCTCTGTCTTATTGCTCGTTTCTCAAAGAGTAATGTCTTCATCCATCCTCAGGCCACACAAGGACCTGCACTTAGAAATGCCCAAAATAACTGGTGTGGTTTCCCTCTAACCAATAGGGCGGGGACAGAGGGGAGGGGCGGAGCCTCTCGAGGAATTTCTGCACGGCCGGACACGTGAAAGACACTCTCGTGGGTTTACTGTTTTGTTCACTTGAAGTGTCAATTAAACCTATTATACACTCGAAATGCAAATGTCCTCGATAAACTACTATGAGAGGACAAAAGGATACTCCAATCTTTGCTTTGTATCAGTGGGTGGGGCCGACATTTTTTTTATCCGCGTCATCCCGACGTTAGTACGTAGAGTCGACAGTGTCAACGCAGTCGTTAGTACGTAGAGTCGACAGTATCAACGCAGTCTCTGATAATAATAGTTTTGTAAAATTAACTTCAATGAAGAACTTTATCAAGACAAGATATAAGTATTTATCTATGGTATCCAACTCCTGGTTCTGGGAAATCAGAAGACCTCGGTAATACTTGAGATTCTCGCCAGACAAAAATGCATCACTATATATCATCAGAAAGATGTTAGTCAAACACACTGTACACGTGCCACGCTTTCTTATCTGCGCATGCGCATGGCAAGATTCAGGGTTGATCGAGTAACCGTGGGGAAGGGCGTGGCCTTTGCCAAACTACGATGGCGTCGGTTGAGTACGAGAGAACACACTCACAGAGAGTATCTGTAAATTAACTGTATAAATGAACTGGAGAAACAAATTATAACAAAGGAAACAAATGATAACAACTCCAGTCATTGCCATTGAGAGAGGCCCAGCTTAGAAATACACACCGTCTGAAGAAGAATTATCATATTTGAGTCGATGATGTTCTACTACTGATTTACAAATGTTGTAGCACAAACTTTATAGACATGCTCACCAGTGGCGTACTGAGGGTGTCTGGCATAATTTTTGATTTAAAAAAAAATAACATAATTTGTTCCCCCTCCACCCCCTGCTTCCACCTCCCTCTCCCAAATCCCCAAACCCAGTAGCCATAGGTAATACTAATAGGGCATAGACATAAGGAAACTAGGATCTTTATATTTAAATATCAATTAATTGACCATTGACCACTCCAGGCGATGCAGTATGCCAAAACAAAGATGAAAGGAACACTAAATGTCAGTTCAAATATTTATTAAACTAGGGGGCCCGTTGGTCCATTGGACCAAATTTTAATTGGGGACTTTTGAGTCTTTGGGGACTTTTGGGTGTTCGGGGACTTTTGAGTCATCTGGGTCTTTTTGGTCCACGGGGACTTTTGGGTCATCTGGGTTTTTTGGGTACCCGGGGACTTTTGGTTTATCAGGACTTTTTGGTCATCTGGGTCCTCGGAGACCTTTGGATCATCAGGGACTTTTTGGGTCCTTGGGGACTTTTGGGTCCTCATGGACTTTTGGGTCATCAAGGACTTTTGGGTCATCTGGGTCTTTTGGGTCCTCAAGGGTCTTTTAGGTCCTCAAGGGTCTTTTGGGTTCTCGGGGACTTTTGGGTCATGTGGGTCTTTTCGATCATCAAGGACTTTTGGGTCTTTGGGGACTTTTGGGTGATTTTGGTCATCGGGACTTTTGGGTGATTTGGGTCCTCGGGGACTTTTGGTTCATCTGGGTCTTTTGGGTCAAGTGTTAAAGGGTCTTCCAAGGTGTAAGGGGTCTCAGCAGTCCAAAGGGTTAAAAGGCACATTTGAATAGTACGTAATTAATTAATAGACGTGAAAAGGTATCACACACACACACACACACACACACACACACACACACACACACACACACACACACACACACACACACACACACACACACACACACCCACCTCCATTTATAGTAGATTCAATTCCCGTGGATTCCTTGTTCAGGCTGTTTATACTACGCCATCAGTGATGCGCCGACGTAACAAATCTGGCGCCGAGAAACCGTGACTCGAGAAGGTTTATTGATCACATGGTTTGCTTTTGCCTTGACCCGCGACTGGAGGGATCGTGATCACGTGTCCCGTGTGCCGTGTATAGCACTGGTACCTCGCTATTATTTTATTTTCACAAATGTAACAATGAAAAACAAGGCATTTCCCGAGACATGATATTTCTGCTGATATTATTTGATGCCACGTAACATTATCACGCGTAACGCCGACACTGAGGCAAATGTGTCTAGCGGCTCCTCCCCCATCAAGCTGATTGACAGTCATAGCCACGCCTACCCCAGTCCCATTCTTTTACATAGGAATGTCGTTTTCCGTACTTCGAGGAATCCTTTCAAGCTACGAGAATTATAATACCAAAGGATGTTGCAGGAAGTAAAACTATATCGAATGGTAGCAGAATCATTGCCATTGATAGAGGCAGCTCGGAAATATGCCGTCTGAAGAAGATTATTATTTTTATTATGAACAAGAAGATTAATTCCCGGGTTTGACCGATGCTGTTTTTTCGCTTTATTTTGCTTTTGCCTTGGTCTGGAGTACTGAAAAGGGATCCCTCCCTCGACAATCAGCTGAACAGACCAGGTAGCCTCTCATATGTAGCCTAAGCGAGTTTTTAAAGAAGATAATCCAACTTTAGTTTTGTATGTAGCAGATGGGACCGTCATTTTTTTCCGCGCCATCCCTACATAGAGAGTACTACCATACTCTCTGATATGAGGAGCAAGACTGGCCCTAAAACACTGCCTTTTTGGAAACTCCATCATCTACTGGGAGAGGGGAGCACAGGGTTTCATTGATGTCAACACATTGACTGCATGAGTGGAGGAAGTCAGAAATCTAGGAATGAAGGCAACCTTCTATGCTACAGCAGAGACCTTGGTAAGCAATGCAGAATACCAGACTGTGTCAAATGCCCAAGTTATGCACAGGGAGATGGTCCGAACCTCTTGTTTGAGATTCACTGTCTCCAACCATTGCCGAATGTGCAGCTGAAACATGTCCATGGTTGATCAACCGATCTTCAGTCGGATGTCAGGCCTGGCCATCTAGGTATGAAAATCTTGGGCAAATACATTCCCGTCCATTCCCACCAGTTCGAAGGTGGGAATAATTGCTCCCATTAAAGAGGTGGTAGTAGTAGTAGTAGTAGTAGTAGTAGTAGTAGTAATTCCAAGATAATCCTTACCATTTTCAAAATGCGATAGCAATGTTGACTCTAACTAAACAACTATGGAGGGCAATGCGATGGTGCTGGATGAAAACATGGCATTGCAGTCTAAATCAGGTCTGAAGGACACAAGGTGCATCTGTCTCACTGTCATGCAAATGCCTTGAGCCTTGTAGTCCAGGACACCACAAAAGGTTCCAAACTCCTTCCTACATGATGTGTTGGACAGCACCTGGAAGATTTGTAAGTTAGGTTTTCTTCAAAGTGAGAGTGTTATCTTCCACTCGCCTATGACCAATATTTAACTTGGACATGCCATTTTACGTTTAAGGTAGGTCACCTCTTTACCTTGTGGCATCTTGATTGCAACAAATTATAAATCCCCGTTGCACATCTTTATAAAGCACAGGTTTGTTTTTTTTGCAATGTGTAAAAATTATGTATTCTCTGGTTGGGAAGGCTTATTCAAGATTGTGTTGTCCCAATAATTTTTGTAGCTTGCTGTATATATTGAAATACAGGATATGTTGTATCCCCGTTGCACATCTGTATCCCCATTGAAATGTGATCATTGAGTAATAATTTTGCAAAACTACTTCAGTCTGCTTTATACATATGTTGACATATACTTCAGGGGACAACCAGATACTGTACTAAAGAGTCGTCCTCACTATTCTCCCCTGACCTTCCCCAATTAATTCAGTCCTAGTTACATGAAGATAATACTTGGTGAAGGAATGCCAATTCCTGGTCAAGCTGGAGAGAAAGGTGACCTGCACATTACATTCAATTTGCAATTCCCAACGACCCTCTCAACAAGCCAGAAGCAGGCTCTTCGGGAGGTCCTCGCCAACAAGCATTTTGTTCCTGCCTACAGTCTAACTCGAACGGTTTTCCTGAATGTGTAGACTATTTTGTAGTGCTTTCTTTGACATAAATTTGTGAGATTGAACATTGGAAACAATAAATATTGGAGGTGGCATTTGTACATTTTGCAGGTATTTTTTATAGATGTATTTTTATTTGTAGATTTTTTTCCACACTCTCATTCCTAAAATCCCACTTATGGGAGAGCAGAGAAATACTACAGTGAGAGATAGAATAATCACATGGGTGAAGCTCCTGTATAAACACGCAACTCCATATTTTTGTAACAGCCCATACGGAGGTTTCTGTATTTTTGTCTTCAGAAAAGCATGCCATAATTTTTTGGAATTGTGGTGCTATTCCGATATGTTGATTCGTTTCGCAACCCATTTCATCCGCATTGTGCAATGCTAACGCATCATCACCACGATTATGAGTTACCCCCATGGTAGTTTAATGAGGTATTGTTAATTCCACCTGTCTTTTTTTGGAGAACATTACCAATTTAACCTCCCCTGTGTATTTGCCATAAAAGCCACACCGAAATGGTTTCTCACCGAAATGGCGCCAAATCTGCAATAACCTGTCACCACATCAACCGTGTTCTTACAGAATAACAGTTAATTATAAGAAGGAATAGGACGACGAAAATGGAGAATCCTATGGCAAAAGATAGACGGACATGAAAAACGGGCAGATAAATAAATAAAGTACACTCACAATCCGATAATGAGTCCAGTATCGACCAAGTAAATAAATGAGTGGAACGGTATCCAGAGGCAGTGAATGCTCTGGTTTACACTGGAACAAGGGTGATTCCAAGACCTCCATTACACTGTGTGTGTGTGTGTGTTGCATGGTTTTTGTGAAGTTGTGCTGGAGCTTCCTGATGTGGAATATGATGCACCAAAATTATTGTCATGATCTCCTGAGTTGATTAGGCTAATTAACTATAAAGAATCCGGAAAAATTTGCATGTTTTAAACACACACCATGTTAAGGTGTATAGAGCAGCTCAATAGGTCCTTCCACGGCACGACATTGTAATTACAAAATAAACAAGAAAAAGAGCAATCAGAGATTGCAAACCCTCACCAGGATGTATTTTCAGTGGTTTTAAGGCTTTTGTGTTAAAAAAATATGGCGGCCGAACCACGTGACCGATGACGTCATTATTTTTTTTCTAAACTAATTTATTCCTAGATTATGCTCAAGAAATTTCATCTTGATCGGATTAAGTTTTGTACTTGTCGAATTATGACGTCATAATGGAGGCACCTTGGCATCATCATTAACTTATTTTATTCCCCATGGAGAGTTCTTTACAATGAGTCATGTCTCAATTTTTTCTATTCAGCGCTTTCGGAGATATAGAGGTGCAACGTTTTTCGGTTTTTCCAAGATGGCGGTCGAACCATGTGACCGATGACATCATCATTATTTTTGCCCTCCATCAGTTTATGCCGATATGGCGCTCAAGAAATTTCATCTTGATAGGATGAAGTTTTGTTCTTGTCGAATTATGACGTCATAATGGAGGCACCTTGGCATCATCATGAACTTATTTTATTCCCCATGGAGAGTTCTTTACAATGAGCCATGTCTCAATTTTTTCTATTCAGCGCTTTCTGAGATATAGAGGTGCAAATTTTTTCGATTTTTCCAAGATGGCGGCAGAACCACGTGACCTCTGACATCATAATTATCATTAAAAAATTATACAGGTGGAGTTGCACCTATGGTGAAAATTTCCTGTCAATCGGACCAACGGTTGCAGAGAAAATCATATTTATTCTGTGCGGACAAACAGACAAACGGACTCAAATGCAATACCCTCTCCTCTGGCGAGGGTAATGATAACATTGTAAGAAAGCATATATGAATTGATACTAATAATATTAACAACAAAAATAATAGTACTATCATTTGGAAATAATAACGAACGTATAATCCCACTACCCCTGCCCTGGCGCAAGCACATCTGTGTTTGGTGAAATTGGCAAGGTAATGCTCAAGCACATCTGGGCTTGGTCAAAGGTAAGCTAATGCTCAAATCAGTACAGCAGGCAGGCATGCTACAAAGCAAGACCAATGAAAATTTGGTCCATTGGACCAACGGGCCCACTAATGTATCAAAAGTCCTGGAAAGGTATGTGGTACTCAATATTCATTTTTTAAATGATAATAAAATGCTGTACTAACGGAAAATAATCTTCTCAGCAATGGATGTTCAGGTGAAATAAAAAATAAATTCCCCCTAAATATCACTTTTCTATTTGCACAGTTTTTTTGTTACAATTTGGACAATATCACCCCCAAAATGCATATTTTGACATTAGTTTTTCAAACCTTTCTGGGGCAGACTGCCCCCAGACCCACTACAAATGAGTCATTTTCCTTTTCTTTTTTTAACTTCTACAGTTTCACCCATGTAAACACTTTTTCACTGTCGTGCCAATACCTCAGAGCTTTTGATTGATAGCTGAGACCAAGGCAATAAAATTGGGTTCTCTCAGCTTTATCTCATTGACATCGCCTGCAGGGTGATCTGGAGCACTGAACAGGGATTGCGTGTCTATTTGCAGCAGCACACCTGAAGGAGGCATCATCCATATGCATGTTTCTGGCTATTGGCTGTCATCAGGGTAGAGAAGATGACCCCACCCCACCATTATACTCAATTTTAACACCATTATCCCAAATATCCCATCTCTCAATCAGAAAATACAGCTCCAGGAAGGTGGATGGACGACAGCCAAAGATAAACAAATCACAATTGAAATGAACATGTAAAATAAATATAAATCGGCTTTATGATTCTTCCTGCTGCTTGAAGCAGATTAAATATTCTAAAGCTTTATCATGCAGAAAACTTTATCTGTTCCAAGGCATTTTGAGCAGGTTGAAAAAACTGAAGACAGGCTGACCAAGGATAAAGCCTGTTTTTATTTTAATAAGCCGGTTAATGATCTGCAAAGCAAATAATAAATCAAATAAGCCAGTTAATGATGTGCAAATGGGGTGTTTTGACACACCCAAACACCCAGTTTTCATTCATGCACACCCTTGCAGTTCGAGAAGTATGCATGCAAAGTTTGAGGCTGCGAGGCTTCATGGTTTTGGAGTTATGGATGGCACACGACACTCACACACACACACACTCACACACACACACACACACACACACACACATACACACACACACACACACACACACTGCCTTTTATTATTATAGATCCCACTCCTGACACCAGTTGTTGTGTGCCTGCCCTGTGGTTAAAACCGCAGGGCGACACGGATGACCAAACGAGCTTTATTCCCAGGCGTTCAATCCAAAATGACGGTATTCGTTACACGCGAGGGAAAGGGGGATGACAAACTTACCTGGTCGGCTTCCACCTGACTTCCCCGCAACTGGATAAATTAACTCAAACCATGCAGGAGTAAAATGTGCAAAAATACCGGCTTTGTTAAACAAAAGGCCGGTCACAAAATAGTGCACGATAAAACTATGATTCCTAAATGGAGCGCTCCCACACAGACTTGATTACAACACAATGGGAAAAATAACTGTAAAAATAAATGTATTTGTGTGGCACTTCGCTCTAAATGTCTCTTGAACCTCGTCAGGAATCGTCAAAACCCCCTCGCGTCCTTGGTGGCAAAACTGCAGGCTGCACTGCCGTGGGAACGAACTAGGCCTCACGCACCCTCTTTCGCCCTGCCGTGCTCATCTTCTGTGCACGAGGAACCGCAGTTCTCGGTCCGCAGTTCCTCCTCCTCACGATCACGAGGAAGATGTCGGAACACGACCGTTCACCACCGGATTCAGCAACCGAGTGATACAAAATCGTGGCTGCTCCCAATGAATGTCCCTCGCTCAAGAGCACACCGTATATGTCCCCGCTCTTTGAGAATGTCCCTCGCTTCGGAGCACCCCAAACAGAAGAGAGAAAGCCACGAGATAAGCGCGAGAGGAAGAAAGAGACAAATGTCGGGACACGACTGTTCATGATGAATCTCCCTTGCGCAAGAGGAGAAAATGTCGGCCGAGCGTTCCTTTATAGTCAAGGCTCTGACGTCATCTCACGACGGCTCTGTGTCCGCTCCTATCAGCGAGTTCCATCTTACCAGTCCTTGTGCCAATCAAATCCCGGAACAATCACTGCTCTTTGAAGCGTGGCCTCACCGACCTTGCCTGATTGAGGTGGTGATGTTGCGGCTGCAGCACCAGCGGTAGTGTTCGATGCCTGGTTTCCGGTTGGTTTTTAATTGGTGTGGTTAATGGCCGATTTCTTACTCGGTGTGTGTTCTGCGTGTGTCATAAGGAACAGAGGAAAAAATAACAGAGACCATTACATACAGGGGATTAATTTACCCATAATCCCTAGCTAATTAACAAACCCCACCCCTCTCATGAGTACAAAGATACACTTACACGACATCCGGTCTAAACGAATTTCCTACTTATGATACATCGAGGTTTCTTCTTCACGACAGTCGGGGCACACTACCTATGCAATTCTACCTGAACTAAGGTAATCACTGCCTACCCCCTACAAACGTAACAATATACTCTCAGATAAATTGGTTTCACCAGGTTGTTGTAAGGGCATTAATTCCCAATAGTGTGGAATATTTAGGAAGTTTGCTAGGAATATTATTTGACAGCAAAACCGGACCCATGGAAATTCCACGTAATGTAAAATATGATTTCAAGTCCTCAACCCATTTCTTCTTCAAGGCCTCAACGCCCACCCCATCCCCCATCCCCACCCCTCCCAGCATCGAGTCAAGCCCCCTACCTATCCCAGGTCTTCAAGCCCCCTCTCAGCCCCAACTCCTCTTCTCCTACTCCACTTCCCCTATTCTCCCCCTCCCCTCTCCCTCACCCTCCCTTGCCCCACTTCCCATGCTCTTCCTCTCCTCCCCTCCCCCATTCCACCTCCCTTTCCCTCTCACCACCCCCTCCCTCCCTTCATTGGTGCACTGATATTGAAGCAACACCCTGCCTGTAAATGGACAGGCTGACAGTTTATAGTCAGACAAGGAAACTAGAATAGACATTTCAAAGGTGAGTATGCTCCATATTTTCAGTCCACATAATGCCAATGATCGGGTATTATGACATCAATGATATTGTGACTTGATGACATTGTTGAGCTATTATTATAGGCTGTGATTTTGGTTAATTTGCATTTTCATCTCTGTGATAATTCATTTGGCATTCGAAGAAGAAATGCGGGCAAGGGGGTTAACAAGAGGAGATGCAGAAAATAGGGCAAAATGGAGAAGATTGTCATGGGGACCGCAAGGCTAACCCCCGCTCTTGCAGGGAAAATGGCCTTAAAATGCATGTTGTTGTTGTTTTGTTGATAATTCATTTGGCTGAGCTATCTAGTCCTGGGTTCATCTGCAGCATTTATATGTATCCGCTATAATCTTTCATCTGGTAAAGTGTTAACAGGCGCCAGCCTATAATTATTATAATAGGTGCTGCTTCATATCGTTCACTATCCTTGAGAACCAAACAGGTCCCTTTATCTGCAATTTTGCCACCAAATATCCCACTTGTGCATATCTTTCAAAAGAATAGGTTTTGTTTTGTTTGTTTGTTTGTTTGGTGTTGTTTTCCAAAAGCTTTGCCTCTGATCAAATTCAAAATTGTTTGATATGGTAGTCACAGGACCCTCGACCCTGGTGTTGGGCTAGCGGCTAGGGTGCCGGCTTAGGATAACCAAGGATCCTGGGTTCGAATCACGGTCGATCGCTGAATTAACGCCAGGGGGGTTGACTCAGCCTGTCATACCTTCCGAGGTCGGCTAATTGAGTACCAGTTCACTGGTAATTCCCTGTTTGTCGTTAAAGGCGGCAAAAAGGGTTGGCGTCAGGAAGGGCATCCGGACCATAAAACATTGCTTCAAAAAGGGGACGGAAAAACAACAACAACCACGGTTCCCGAAAAAGGTCCAACCCCCGCTTTGCGGGGAAAAATAGCCTCTAAAGGTGGTTTTTTTTTTTTTTTAATGGTAGTCACAGGGTTGATGTTTCCATATTTCTCATACTGTTGTGCAGGAGTCTGGAATATAGAATTTGGCGATAGAAGCAACCCGAGGTGGAGTTGTTCAAAACATTCCTAGATCATCAACATAGTCTGTATTGTGATCACAAGTGTGTTCATGTGCTTGAGCGAGCAAGAAAAAGAAAAATACAGCCATCTCCATCACTTTATTTTTATTGCCTCCGTCATGTACCCACAAATCCAGCATGCTTCAGCAGCAAGGCAGTACTACATTATATGGCATTTATAAGCAAGCAATTAAATCAAGCTGGCTTTACGGTGCTTACTTGCACCACTTCACATACTCAGGACTTCCTGTGTCTCAGAAACTTCTGAAACAACCTCCCCATCCACTATCTCCTGTGTAACAACCTTCACCACTTTATTTTTTGTTGGAGTGCCTGCGAGTACAGGGAAAATGAGAAAACAAGTCAGTAAGAAGATAGAGGATGGAAAACAGCAGAATAAATAACTAAGAGCCAAAAGAGAAGCTTATGGTCAAATGGGAATGATGTGATCAATGAAAACTTTAACGTTAGAGTGTCCAGAATGATGTACTTGATGACATCAATGAGCTAAGCTAAACAAACAGAAAAAAACAAACTGATTTTCTTCATGAAATTCGACCATTCCACAATTTCTTCCTGGTGCTGAGATCACAATTATTGTGTTACAATTATCCAGAATGAAGGGCAGAAATATAAAACGAGGACATCGTCAAGTTTAGCATGTAGCCGTACCAAAGGAATGCACTAATTTACGCATCAATTTACTGTACCGTTATCCATTTTTCACTCAAAAAATATATATCGAGAATGAAACAACATTTTGATTTTATACTCTGGTTAGGTTATTTCTCTGAAATGACCTGATACAGTGTCAGAAAGTATTCACACCCCTTTACTTTTTTCACATTTTGTTGTGTTACAGCCTGAATTTAAAATGCATTAAATTGAGCTTTTTCTCAGTGATCTCCACATTATGTCAAAGTGGAATTATTTTTTTTAGATTCATTTTTTAATGAATAAATTAATACAGAAATATCTAATTTACATAAGTATTCAAGCCCCTGAATCAACACTTCGTAGAAGCACCTTTGGCAGCGATTACAGGTTTTAGTCTTGGGTATGTCTGCATCAGCTTTGCACATCTGGATTTGGGGAGTTTATCCCATTCTTTCTTGCAAATTTCCTCAATATCTGTCAAGTTGGATGGAGAGCATCGGTGAACAGCAATTTTCAAGTCTTTCCACCGATCTTCAATGGGATTCAAGTCTGGGCATTGGCTGGGCCACTCAAGGACTTCACATTCTTGTTCTGAAGCCATTCCAGTGTTGCTTTGGCTGTATGATTGGGGCCATTGTCCTGTTGGAACGTAAATCGTCACCGCAGTCTAAGGCCTTTTGCACTCTGAAGCAGGTTCTCCTCAAGGATTTGGCTCCATTCATTGTTCCATCTATCCTTGCAAGTCTCCCAGTCCCTGCTGTTGAAAAGCTTCCGCCAGATGTAACGCTTTACATTCAGGCCAAAGAGTTCAATCTTTGTCTCATCAGACCACAGAATATTTTGCCTCGTGCTCTCAAAGTCTTTCACATGCCTTTTTGCAAGCTCCAGTTGTGCTGTCATGTGCCATTTTCTTTAGGAGTGGCTTCTTTCTGGCCACTCTCCCGTCAGGCCAAGATTTGTGAAGTGCTGCAGAAACTATTGTTCTTCCGGCAGTTTCTCGCATCTGTCAAGGAACTATGCAGTTCAGCCAGAGTGGTCATTGGGTTATTGGTCACCTCCCTGACTAAGGTCCTTCTTGCCCAGTTGCCCATTTTGGTGGGACGGCCTGCTCTAGGAAGTCTGGGTCGTTCCGTATTCTTTCCATTTCCTTTCCATTTCCATGGAGCTCACTTTGCTCTTGGGAACTTTCAACACTAGAAATTGTTTTATACCCTTCCCCAAATCTATGACTCAACAACATCTCAAATGTTGTACTTGTGTGATTCCCCCTCTCTCCCCATCTTGTCTCCCGCTCCCTTTATTATATGTTTTATGTGTCCGTTTTTTTGTGATTAATGTTAGCTCTTACATGAGCCTCGATCTTGTATATTAAAAAAAAACTATTTGGCTGCTCAGAAATTGGCTACATAGTCATCCTTCTGCAGTATTTTCATCTTTCTCTCAAAGGACTTCGCACTGTTAAATATAGTGGATACAAACCTTCCCTGGTCAGGGTCTTGCGGCTTCAGATTCAGTTCGTTAAGAAAACTTCTAAGGACGTTAGGTCACACTTTAACAAAAAAAACAAAAACTTTTTTAAATGATGTTCGTTCTGTGGTGTTGGAAGTCTTCCATCGTGTACATTCTGCAGTGTTGCAATAATATGCTGGACATCCTGGAAGCAGAAAATGGACTAGTAGTGCCCTTCTTAATTGTTTTGCTTAATTCTTAAAATTTATTGCCCTTGTTAAAAAATTTAATTTTCTTATTGCCCTTCTTAATTTTTTTTTTTTAATTAAATAAAATTAAAAAAATTACAAAATGGAAATTAAAAAATTTGTGTTAAAATTAATTAAATTAATTAAATTAAATTAAATTAAAGTTATTTAAAAATGAATTAATTTAAAAATTAATATAAATTAAATAAAAAAAACATTTAAATTAACATTTTAAATAATTTAAAAAAAAAACATTTTCAATTGCCATTCTTAAAAAATGATCCTTCCATTTTACAATGCCCCGATTCTTTACAACCTCAAATAAGAACAGTATTGATAAATTGAGATTTATTAAGATGAGCGTCAGGCCACGCACATTGACTTCATGGGCCAGATTTGGCATGTGGGCTGTACTTTGGGGACCCCTAGTTTTAGAGCATAGGTTATCTGCTTGATGACTATTTCTCATTCCATTCCATTTTTGAGGCATCTTCCCACAACATTCCGCTCCCCAGAAGGACATAGCACTAAGTGTGGCATCTACATATTACATTCGCAAAGGAGAAGGGGAAGGTAGGAATAGCGGTTATCTGAGCAAACAAATATGAACATGGCTCGATGGTAAAGAGAAGACAATTGAAGGGAAGGAAAAGGAGATTGGGTGGAAATAATAGTTAGGAGAAAATATAATTAATAGGTGTTAATCGACCAAATATCGAAGAAAAGGCTGGGGAAGGGGGAGGCAACAGTTAATCAAAATTTGCAGTATATAAATAGCTTCGAGTGCAACACTGCCCACTGAGTTACAAATTGATCACATCCAGAATGGAAGTTAATCCTGGATTGTATATAATTTTTAACAATTTCCTTTACTCTCATGACCATGTGTACATGAATTTCGATTTCTCATGTGCACATGAATATACTGAAGTTGACTTGTTTCTGTACACTTGCAGTCATTATAATCGAAATATGCTGAGATATCTCGGTTTTATTATTAATATTATTTTTAAATTTATCTCAGGCTCATGGTTGAAGCTTGTATGGCAATCGGATACAGAACAAGGACGTCAGCCAGGTATACGTTTACCTGCATAACTACAAATACATTATGAGACGATAGACAAATGAATGCAGTGAATGGGGGTTTAACCCAAGATCCTGGCATCATGATTCACGAGTTTAAATGCAGAGAATAAACGGGGCAACCGATAAGATTTATCTGAGATTATCTTGAATTTAAGTTTTTTATTGATTCTGTGTAATTTGCGATTTTCTTCAAACTCTTTTACAGACCCATCATCAGGTGTGGCGATCAACGAAAACATAATATATGAACCGGGATTCAATTACAAATGTGGTCCGTTGGTTGCATCCAGGTGAGGTGCGGCAATTTGCTTCTGTACATTCTGGCAGTAACTTGGAATTTGTTTAGGGTGCTGGTTATAACTCGTGCACTCTTTGCAAGATACACAGTGGGATCAGTAAAACCCACTAATTCATGCTAGCAGACGGAGCGTCCGGCTTTATATCGATCCGATGGACGGCACATTAATTGACGCACTAGAGCACCAGAGCGACTGTCTATAGTCGGGTCAAGAATCTCACCCGGACTTGCCAGGTGAATGTGCTACCTCCTCCAAGCTATATTGTAGGACTATATATGAAGTTCATCTTTTCTACCCCCGTTAATTCACCCCAGATCCACTTTTCTGAAATACCGACTTCTTTCCTGGAAGTCCGAGCAGTGTCCATGTATTTTTTACCTCCCCCCCCCCCCCCCACTTTCCCACGCCTCCTCCCCCCAAGTCCCTCCCACAGATCTCCCGATGTCCCTGCTCTCAAATGTTGTACTTGTGTGCTTCCCTCTGCACCCCATCTTGTCTCCCGCTCCCTTTATTTTGTCTTATGTGTCCGTTTGTTTGTTTTTGTCCCCCGTCGCACCGCGGAGCGAAAGGGGGACTATGGTTTTCCCGTCCGTCCGTGCGTGCGTGCGTAAGCGAAGGACCGCATTCGAATTTGGTGTGTGGGTGCAACTCACGTCAAAATCCAAGATGGCCGCCGCCATGTATGTCTGAACCTTGTGAGTGGAATATCTTGAAAAATAAGCGAAGTACCAACTTCTAATCTGGTGTGTGGGTGTATCTCGGCATAAGGAAGAACGCTACTGAAACTTGGGTCCCCACGTCAAAATCCAAGATGGCCGCCTTGCGTCTGCCACTTTGTCAACTCGCATCACTTCACCGACGGGGACCTAGGCGTAACGCTTGTTGTCATTAATGTTAGCTCTTACACGAGCCTCGATCTTGTATACAAAAAAAAAAAAAAGGTGGACCGGGTGATTTGTTGAATGTATACTGTGATATGTTATTCAAATGTTTGTCATAAATATTGGCTATTTTAGACAATCAATGCAGAGCAAGCCTTGAACAATTGAATATGAATTGTAGCAGTATGGACTCACTTGGTCTTGGAGTGGGTTGTGGGTAATTGACCATTTTATCCTCTCTGTCATGGGTGGGGTGAGTGGTTTGAAGAACAACAGAGGAGCAAAGAGGGGAGAAGTGATGCCAATAAATATTGGGTCATTCCTTTTGAAGCAACGACATAATTTCCCAGGAAATACTACTAAGTAACAAGGAAAACAATTATATGAACAAGTAGCAGCATTAAGATAAATGCAGGTAGTGGACAAAAAAATGGAAACAACAAGGTAAAGTCACTTAATTGGGCGTTGGGCCACCACGTGTGTAAGGCCTGTATGGGGGGTGGTCTCCTCTTGAACCATGCTACCCTTAATTATATGCAACCAGGCCTGTGCAGCATTTTGATACACTGGTGGACCCGTTTGGTCCATTGGACAAAATTTTCATTGGCCTTCACGGCCTTGTACCTGCCTGCTGTGAGGCTTGAGCTTTAGGTTGACTTTCACCAGGCCCAGATGTGCTTGGGCCACTGGGCCAGGGTGGAGATTACACGTTCGTTATTATTATTGCCAAATTATACTAGTACTAGCCGAAACCCGTGGAACATCCACGGAAGGGAGGATGTGGTGTATGGATAGAGTGTACCATTATGGATGGCATAGGGGATTTGCTTGTCCGAGTAAGAGTTAGGAAGAAAGATGAGAACGAAGAGTGCGTATATGAACAACGATCGCCGACACCGGCACAAATGCATGCTCTGGATTGTCCAATCAGCGGACGGCTTGCTTCGCCTTCGCCCAGCAGACGCCAATACGATGGCGTCGTAAGATGGCGTCGTAAGATGGCGTCGTATCGGCAGTTAATCGGATGCTTTTGGGCCCAAACGTTGGCTAATTCAGATTTTTCGAGTATGGCTGTACGTGATAAACAAAGAGCGAGGTTCGTAGATCGTAAATCCATTAGTGCCGTGGGCATCGGGTCACTGGGTGCGGCGTAAAAGGGATAACAAAGTCGAGTCCTTACGCTATTATTATATAGATTATTATTGTTGTTAATATTATCTGTATTAATTATTAATGTTATCATTGTTTTTGTTATTACCCTCGCCAGAGGAGAGGATATTGCATTTGAGCCGTTTGTCTGTTTGTTTGTCTGTCTGTCTGTCTGTTTGTTTGTCCGCACAGAATAAATATGATTTTCTCTGCGAACGTTGGTTCAATTGACAGGAAATTTTCACCATAGGTGCGCTTCCACCTGTATAATTTTTTTAATGGCAATTATGACGTCATAGGTCACATGGTAGGGCGCCATCTTGGAAAAACCGAAAAAAATTTGCATCTCGATATCTCCGAAAGTGCTGCATAGAAAAAATTGAGATATGGCTCATTGTAAAGAACTCTCCATGGGGAATACATTTTGCCAATGATGATGTCATAGGTGCCTCGGCCTCGCCTCCATTGACGTCATAATTTGACAAGTACAAAACTTCATCCGATCAAGATGAAATTTATTGAGCGTCATCTTGAGATAAATTGGTGGAGAAAAAAAAATGATGACGTCATAAGTCACGTGGTTCGGCCGCCATATTTGTTTTAACACAAAAGCCTTTTAAAAATACTAAAACACATCCTGGTGAGGGTTTGCAATCTCTGATTGCTCTTTCTTGTTTATTTTGTCATTGGAATGCCATGCCGTGGAAGGATGCATTAAGCTGCTCTATACGCCTTAACATTTTTTTATTTTTTTTTTATACGCCTTAACATAGCGCACATGTGAAACATGGGAATTCTTCCGGATTATTTGTAGTTAATTAGCCAAATCAGCGCAGGAGGTCATGATGATCATTTTGGTGTACCACACCCCACATCAGAAAGCTCCAGTATCACTCAACAAAAGATATGCCTCACATCACGCGTGCGTACACACACACACACACACACACACACACACACACACACACACACACACACACACACACACACACACACACACACACACACACACACACACACACACTTATGCTAGATGAACCTAAGCAAGCTGGGATGTTATTTGCTTAATTGAGGTGTTTCCATTTTTGTCCACTACCTGGACCTCCAGGTGAATGAAATTGAAATATAACAACAAGCTTCTCAACAAAAAACGAACACAAATTGATGAAAAGCAATATATAATCATTCTTGTGTCAACTATGTGCTATATAAGCTCAAGCTAGTTCCCAGCCTTTATCTCAAACCATTATTGAGCAAAGGTATTGGCATGATGCTCACCCATCACCATTAAGTAGTTTGTGATACATGGCGATCTCTCTCTCGAGGTTCATCTTTGCATCAAGCAATAGGTCAAACTCTTGCAGCTGTCTGTTCAACTTTATCTGTGCTCCTTCCAGGTTTTCCTCTGCTTTTAACAAGCTGGGCTGCAATAGTGATAGCTCATTGGCCTTACGGGCTTCTGTCTCTTGCAGTATCTCTTCCAGCGACAACACCTGTACAGGGAATACACTATGTTGTATTTTTAGCTGAGTCTACAAATATAATATATGTTTTTCAAATAGGTAAAGGAAAAAGCGCAGCCAACCAATAATTCCATTAACTGATAATAATAATGGTGTCCCATGCTCTTGACAGAATATGAGGCACCATTATTTTTTACAACAGTGTTGTACAAAACGAGTTGGTATCACTTTGTATGCTTTGCACGAGTTATTACTTGCAAAATCGAAGATTTTTCAAGTATATTGGTCGGTTCCGTTTGTGGTTCTGTCTGTTTGTCTGTCTGTTTGTCTGTTTGTCACGTTATATATGTTTGTCACCGGCCTACAGGTCACAATTCTAAACCGATCGTCACGAAACTTCATCACGTTATATAAGTCGTCCCAATTGAGAAGCCTATTGATATTGAGGTCAAAGGTCATCTGGAGGTAAAATTTCTAAAATCGCCATTTTAAATCCGATTGACTTGAAAATTGAATAGCATTTGTATATCAAGTCACTAAATTGGGAAACATATTATTTTTGAGGTCAAAAGGTCAAAGGTCAACTCAAGGTCAAATTTTAAAAATCATCAATTTTCATCTAAAAAGCTGTCAATTCTCAACCGATTGACTTGAAAATTGAACAGGATTTGCACATTGAGTCACTAAATAGGGAAACCAACTATTTTTGAGGTCAAAAGGTCAAAGGGCAACTCAAGGTCAACCCTCCAAAATCATTTTTCATCTGAAAAATCGTCACTTTTCTTCCTATTGACCTGAGCTTTTTTTTGTATACTGAATCGAGGCTCGTGAAAGAGCTGACATTTATTTCACAAACAAATCAACCAGACAAACAAAATATATAAAAAGAGGGAGCGGAAGACAAGAGAAGGGGAAGCACACAAACACTTGAGGGCACACAACATTTAAGAGCAGGGAGATGTGTGGGAGGGAGAGGGCTTGGGGGGAGGGGGGTGGCAGAAGTATCAAACACAAGGACACCAAGGACTTCCAGGACAGAAGTTGGTCTTTCAAAAAAGTGGAATTGGGGTGAAATTAGCGGGGATAGAAAAGATCAATGTTTTGGATGGGGGAAGATAAGAGATGGTGATGAACAGCTGTTTTAAAGACCTGGAGGGTGGAGTGGGATTGAAGAGAGTGAGGGAGTTTGTTCCAGAGGTGGGAGAAAAGAGGAATGAAGGAGTGAAGGTGAGCAGTGATGCTCCGTGTGCAGAGGATCTTGAAGTGAAGAGCAGAGTGAAGGTGAACAGAGGTGAGCTTTGATCAAGATTGTCAATTTTAATCTTGATGAAATGGACAATTTGCTGTATCAATGGAATTTTTTTTCTTGGGGGGGGGGGGGCGTATTTTGCAAGTATCGTGCTCCGCATGACGTCTTCTTGTTTTGTTTGTTGCTTAAACCTTTTTTGTGCATAAAAAACGGTGCTATAAGCACTCTGCCTGACACAATGGTGCTCAAGAGTGGTATTGATGTTCACTTTTACAAATCCATGTGACTGATGCAGACCCACTTTTCGGTAGTCGTTGCTGGTACTGCTGAGGAGGCTAGTATATATTTCATACTTGGCATATTAAGATGTTTCATCTTAATCTGCATTTTTTTTTTTAACCTTATAATGCCCAACAGGATGGTGCAGGGGTATCACACTTACCTTTGAACTGTCTAGTCTGGGTTTGCTGCGCGCACGGAGCCAGGAGTGAGCGGACCGTGCAGCAAGGCCTAGTTCCCGCCCACGGGCAGTGCAGCTTGCGGTTTTCCTACGCTAGGACGTGGAGGCCTGAGACGAACCGGGACAATTCCTGATGAGGTTCAAGAGCAGTTCGGAGGGAAGAGTTTTTCGGAGCTGTTTTGGGATGACGTGCTGATGTCCTTGGACTTCGCGCCAGGCTCTGGGCCGACCGGGCTGACGTGTGTGATATTCAGCAGCATAGATTCAACGAAAAGCCCGACCGAATATCGTCGCTTCGTGGCTGCTTTCCGCCGCCGAAATCCAGCGCGGCTTGGGCGATTCTGCCCCTGTTTGGAGAACACCCAGCGAGGCCTTCATCGGGGCCGAGCGAGCAAGGCTTCCCCTGCCGAAATCCAGTGCGGCTTGGGCGATTTTGCCCCTGTTTGGGGAACACCCAGCGAGGCCTTCATCGGGGCCAAGCGAGCAAGGGCATGTCGGAACCTGGTTCGCGCCATTGACCGCGTGGTTCGCACCAACCGGAGCTGTTTTCGGATGACGTGCTGATGTCCTTGGACTTCGCGCCAGGCTCTGGGCCGACCGGGCCGACGTGCATCGAAGTCCTTTCCAAGGGTGTGGTGCTGACCGGGCCGCCGTGGTGCTGACCAGGCAAACAGGGCGTGGTGCTGACGGGCCCCCGCAGCCATGATGCCCCCCCACCCCCCCCCCCTCCCCCAGAATTTCCATGTTTTAAACGTTTCCCAGTGTGTACCCTGGATTAGAATAGGTACACCGTATCCCTGCATGTCGAAAGAGACGACTAAGAGGGTTGGCGTCAGGAAGGGCATCCGGCCATAAAAACATTGCCTCAAAAAGAGAACCATGACAATTACAACTACGTATGGGCAGGGTACAGCCCGAAGTGGAGATCGGTTTCTGAGGTTTGGGACATGGAATGTAGGGACAATGACAGGGAGATCAGGAGAAGTGGTGGAAGTATTGGTCAGAAGAAGAGTGGACATATGTTGTGTGCAAGAGACGAGATGGAAGGGAAGTGGTGTGAGAATGGTGAAGGTTAGGCAGGGACAGAAATACAAGTTTGTGTGGCAAGGGTGCCTGGAGGGCGTGAATGGTGTTGGTGTCCTGTTTTCTGAGGAGTTTGTAGACAGTGTGGTGAGTGTGACGAGAGTGAGTGGTAGGTTGATGATGGTGAAAATGATGATTGGAAAGCTCTTGGTGAACGTCATCTCGGGATATGCCCCGCAGGTTGGTCGGAGCGATGAAGAGAAGGACAAGTTCTGGTGTGCGATAGAGAAGCTGATGGAAAACGTGAAAGATGTGGAAGTTGTTGTGGAAGGAGGAGACCTAAATGGACATGTGGGAAGGAGTATGGATGGTTTTGAGGGAGTTCATGGGGGTTACGGATATGGTGTGAGAAATGGAGAAGGTGAAAGGATTTTGGAGTTTGCTGATGGAGCTGAATTGTTGATTTGTAATACTCAGTTCCAGAAAGAGGATAATAAGCTTGTTACATACACGTCAGGTGGGTCGACGACAACCGTTGACTACCTGATGGTGCGTAGGCGAGATGGGGGGCACCTCCGGGACACAAAGGTGATCCCAGGGGAGGAGGCTGTTTCACAGCACCACTTGGTTGTCTGCGACATAAGGGTGAAAGGTGCGAGGAGAGCTCGGCGGGTGAAGTACCAACCGAGAATGAAGGTGTGGAGGTTGAAAGAGGTGACAGTAAGGGAGGTATTAAAACAGAGGCTGATTAGGGTAGAGGATGATGTGGTTGAGCTTGAAAGTGGTTCGATGTCAATGAAAGCTAGTCTGTTGGGAGCCGTTGGTGAGGTATGTGGATGGACAAAAGGACCACCAAGGCACTCGGAAACATGGTGGTGGGACGATGAAGTTGGAAAGAGGATTGACGAGAAGAGGAAGAAGTTCAAGGAGTGGCAGAAGGCGAAGGGTATGGGAGCAGAAACAGCAGAGCATGAAAGTTATAAGGCAGCCAAGAAGGCTGCAAAGAAAGAGGTAGCAAAGGCGCAGGAGGCATGTAGGAAAATGTTCGGAGAACGCTTGGATTCAGAAGAGGGTCAGAGAGCAGTATTCAGGATTGCAAAGCAGATAGCGAAAGAGAGGTGTGATGCGATGGGGGTGAGTTGCTTGAAGGATGAAGTGGGACAAATCGTTGTGGACCCAGATGGAATTAAAGGAAGATGGAAAAGATATATGGAAATGCTGTTGAATACAGAGAATGAATGGGATGGCAACATAGAGAGTAACCCAGTTTTAGGACCGGCAGAGAAGATAACTGAGATGGAAGTTGAGGAAGCGATAAAAGCAATGAAGAGTAGAAAAGCGGGAGGGTCGACGGGAGTTGTGGGAGATATGTTGAAGGCAGCAGGAAGTTGGGGTGTGAAGAGAATGACAGAGATCTGTAATCTGGCGGTGAAAGAAGGCCGCATTCCAGTGGATTGGGAACTGAGTACCCTCGTCCCTCTATACAAGGGGAAAGGTGACCCTCTAGAGTGTGGCTCGTACCGAGCGATAAAGTTATTGGAGCATGGAATGAAGGTATTGGAAAGGGTGTTGGAGAGGAGGATAAGGAAGAAAGTGAAGATCGACGAAATGCAGTTTGGATTTATGCCAGGAAGAGGAACGACAGACACGCTTTGTATTGTGAGGCAGTTGCAGGAGAAGTACATGGAGAAGAGGAAGAAGTTGTTTCTTGGGTTTGTTGATCTGGAGAAAGCATTCGATAGGGTTCCACGCAAAGTATCGACATGGGCAATGAGGAGGTTAGGAGTGGAGGAATGGTTGATCAGAGTAGTGATGGCAATGTACAAAAGAGCGCGCACAGCTGTAAGGACGAAGGACGGGAACAGTGATGAGTTTGAGGTGAAGGTGGGAGTGCATGAGGGGTCGGTACTAAGTCCATTACTATTTGTAGCTGTGATCGAGGTGCTGGCTCAGAACGTAAAGGAGGGTTTACCGTGGGAGTTGTTGTATGCAGATGATCTGGTGTTGATTGCGGAAAGTATGGATGGACTGAAGGAAAAGATGAACAAGTGGAAGGAATGTATGGAGACAAAAGGTCTGAAGGTGAATATAGAAAAGACGAAGGTGATGGCAAGTGGTAAAGCATGTGGTGAGGTGGAAAGAACTGGGAAGTGGCCATGTGCTGTGTGCAGGAAGGGTGTCGGAGTGAACTCCATTCAATGTACAATGTGCGCTGAGTGGGTTCATCAAAAATGTAGCGGTCTGAGAGGGTCATTAACCAGTGTGGCAGCTACATTCAAATGTAAGGTGTGCACAGAGGGAGCTGCAGATGGAGGAAATGTTGAGTTGGATCTTGGAGACGGCGTGAAGCTGGAAGGTGTGAAAACATTTTGCTACCTCGGAGACATGCTGAATGGAGAAGGTGGATCAGACTCGGCAACGGTTGCAAGAGTGAGATGTGCATGGAAGGAGTTTCGGGAACTGAGTGGCGTGCTGATGAGGAGGGGAGTGTCGTTGAAGCTGAAGGGAAAGGTGTATGCTGCATGTGTGAGAAGTGTTATGATTTATGGGAGCGAGACATGGGTCATGAATGTAGAGCAGCAACGAAGGCTGGAAAGGGTGGAAATGCGAATGGTTCGGTGGATGTGTGGAGTATCGTTGAGAGAGAGGAAGACAAATGATGAATTGCGAAAGATGATGGGAATAGAGCCTGTGATTGATGCTGTGAAGAGGAACAGGTTGAGATGGTTTGGTCATGTGTTGAGGAAGGATGAAAGTGACTGGTTGAGAAGAGTGATGGAAATGAATGTAGAAGGAAGTAGAGGACGGGGAAGACCGAGAAAGACTTGGCTAAAGATGGCGGAAGAAGAAATGCGGGCAAGGGGGTTAACAAGGAGAGATGCAGAAAATAGGGCAAAATGGAGAAGATTGTCATGGGGACCGCAAGGCTAACCCCCGCTCTAGCAGGGAAAATGGCCTTAAAATGCATGATGTTGTTGTTGTTGTTGTTGTTGTATATATACAGTATATATACACTACCGGTCAAATGTTTTAGAACACCTCAATTTTTCCTTTATTGAAATTCGCGCAGTTTAATGTCCAGTGAATAACCTGAAATGGTACAAAGGTAAGCAGTAAACTGCTCGAGGTTAAAAAAAAAAAGTTTAGGTCAGCAAAAACGGGAAAATAATGTAAATTGCAGTTATATTGTAAAAAAAAAAAAGGCCTTCTTCAGGGAACAAGTAATGGGTTAACAACTTACAGCTGTTCTGCAGCAATGTAAGTAAATTAAGCCTTGAAAGTTGATGCAAACAATTCCTACAGGTGTCCCAACCTCTGCTGATTACTTGATTACAAACCCCCTGTCTGTATAAAAGCAGTATTGGAACAGACTGTTATTACACCCTCTGAAGCATTATTTGAACAATATTGCACTGCAGGAAGGAGTATATTGGAAACTGGAGGAAACTCTGACAGGAAGAGGTCTGGCAGACCCAAAGCCACAACAGAATCAGAAGACAAGTTTCTGAGAATCAACAGCTTGCGTGATAGGCGGCTCACAGGACAACAGCTTCAAGCACAGCTTAACACTGGTCGAAGTAAGCAAGTCTCTGTTTCAACTGTGAAGAGAAGACTTCGAGCTGCAGGTTTGACGGGTCGAGTGGCAGTAAGAAAGCCATTGCTAAGATGACAAAATAAGAAAAAGAGGCTTGCCTGGGTCATGAAGCACCGCCAGTAAACGACTGAAGACTGGAAGAAGGTCTTATGGACCGATGAATCAAAATTTGAAATCTTTGATTCATCACGCAGGGTTTTTGTACGCCATCGAGTAGGCGAAAGGATGGTTCCTCAGTGTGTGACACCAACTGTCAAACATGGAGGAGGAAGCGTGATGGTCTGGGGCTCTTTTGCTGGATCCAGAGTCGGCGACTTGCACAGAGTGATTGGCACCCTGAACCAAAAAGGCAACTACAGCATTTTGCAGCGCCATGCAACACCCTCTGGTATATGCCTAGTTGGTCAGGGGTTCATCCCACAGCAAGATAATGACCCTAAACACACCTCCAGGCTATGTCAAAACTACCTTCGATGAAAAGAACAAGACGGTAGACTTCAAATCATGAAATGGCCAGCACAGTCTCCAGACTTAAACCCAATTGAGCTGGTTTGGGATAAGGGTGAAAGCAAAGCAACCTTCAAGTGCAGCACATTTGTGGGAACTTCTGCAACAGTGTTGGGAAGAAATTCCCGAACAATATTTCATTTCCATTGTAGAAAGAATGCCACGAGTGTGTTCGGCGGTTTTTTCTGCAAAAGGTGGCTACGTTGCTGAGTCAAAAATTTAAATTAAATTTTGTTAAACAAAATGATTCTATGATTTCTTTTTTATCTCCAATTGTTTATTTGTTCTTTGCTTAATTTCAGAGTACATTGAGACATTAAACTGCATAAATTTCAATAAAAACTGGAAAAATTGAGGTGTTCTAAAACTTTTGACCAGAAGTGTATATTCATATACATACAGTGCATTCAGAAAGTATTCAGAACCCTTCACTTTTTTCACATTTTGTTATGTTGCAGCCTTATGCTGAAATTGTTTAAATTCATTTTTTCCCTCATCAATCTAAACTGAATACCCCATCTATCTATAATTCCAGTAATCTCTGTGTGTTTGTTTGTTTGTACGTTTGTTTGTTTGTACGTTTGTTTGTTTGTCTGTGACCGCTGTTTCTCGACAACCACGGGTCCGATATACTTGAAACTTGCCAGGTATATTGCTGGGGACCCGAGGATGTGCCTTTTCAAGGTTTCATATTAATCGGACAATTACTTACCGAGCTATGTCCAAAAAACGATTCAACCAATCAGAGAGCAGCGAGCTATCGCGTGTGCCGAACGTGGCGAACACACTCTGCCTCGGATGGCACATTTGAGAGCGTATTCATTTATTTCACGTTTGCAAACTATGTTGGCGCTATGTTGGCGTTAAATTATGTTTTACAACTAATTAAAACCATTTCATGTAAATAGAGGGGGGGGGGGGGGGATTGTCACTGTACTCGCAAGCCGTTCGCCGTTCGCTTTGGCGTTGCGAATGAACCAAAACATTTCATGGACCAAACCATTTCATGTAAAGCGTTCGCCGTTCGCTTTGGCGTTGCGAATGGACCAAAACATTTCATGGACCAAACCATTTCATGTAAATAGAGGGGGGGATATAATTTTAGATATAGATATAGTACGGGCATGCCCTAGTAATGACAAAGAGAAAACAGGATTTTAGAAAGTTTTGCAAATTTATTAAAAAGAAAAAACTGAAATATCACATTGATATAAGTATTCAGACCCTTTGCTATGACGCTTGAAATTTAGCTCAGGTGCCTCCCATTTCTCTTGATCATCTTTGAGATGTTTCTACACCTTGATTGGAGTCCACCTGTGGTAAATTCAATTGATTGGACATGATTTGTAAAGGCACACACCTGTCTATATAAGGTCTCACAGCTGACAATGCATATCAGAGCAAAAACCAAGCCATGAGGTCGAAGGAACTGCCTGCAGAGCTCAGAGACAGGATTGTGTCGAGGCACAGATCTGGGGAAGCCTACAAAAAAAATCCTGTTTTCTCTTTGTCATTATGGGGTATTGAGTGTAGATTGATGAGGGAAAAATGAATTTAAACGATTTCAACAAAAGGCTGCAACATAACAAAATGTGAAAAAAGTGAAGGGGTCTGAATACTTTCTGAATGCACTGTATACATATATATACATATAGTCACGTGAAAAAGTAAGTACACCCCATGTAAAGTTTTGACTTTTTCAACATATTTCAACATACAGCTATTTGATCTTCATTTGAACAATATTGACAGATAAAGGTGATATAATATAACAAATATCATGAAACATTTACATTTTGTCGTCCATTGTATATTTTAAATAAACATAAATGCAAATTTTGCATGTGGAAAAAGTAAGTACACCCTTGGCTCTATTAGGTGGTATTGCCCCCTTTGGCAGAAACAACCTCAAGTCGGCGTTTCTTATAACTATCTACCAGTCTCTGACATCGACTGGGAGAAATTTTTTCCCACTCCTCAATGCAGAATTCTTTCAGCTGTGCGATGTTTGAGGGTTGTTTTTGCATGCACAGCTCGTTTCAAATCCCCCCACAACATCTCAATGGGATTTAGATCCGGGCTTTGACTTGGCCATTCCAGAACCCTCCATTTCTTTATTTTCAGCCATTCCTTGGTGGATTTACTGGTATGTTTAGGGTCATTGTCATGTTGCAAGGTCCACCGTCGGTTGAGCTTCAACTTTCCGACTGATGGCCTCACATTATCCTCAAGCACCCTCTGGTTCAATGAAGAATACATAGTGGATTCTATGATGGTGAGCTGCCCAGGCCCTGATGCACCAAAGAAGCCCCAAACCATAATATTTCCACCATCATGCTTTACAGTTGGTATCAGTTTCTTGTGGTCAAATGCTGTCTTTGGTTTTCGCCAAACATGTCTTCTGGTACTGTGGCCAAATAGCTCTACCTTTGACTCATCTGTCCAGAGCACATTGTTCCAGAAGTGCTGGTCTTTGCCTCGGTGTTCATTGGCAAACTTTAGTCTTGCCCTGATGTTCTTTCTGGACAGCAAAGGTTTCCTCCTGGCACACCGCCCATGCAGATCAAATTTGTGCAGCCTCTTTCTCATGGTAGACTCGTGCACTTTGACATCAACAGTGGCAAGAGCTACCTGTAGGTCCCGTGATGACATTCTGGGGGTTCTTAGAGACTTCTTTCAGCATCTTGAGGTCTGCTCTCGGGCTGAACTTGCTGGGGCGGCCTGACCTGAACAAGTTGGCAGTTGTTTGGAATCTTCTCCACTTGTAGATGATCTTCCGGACAGTCGAATGCTTGATTTCAAATTGTTTGGAGATCTTTTTAAATCCCTTCCCAGACTCGTAGGCATCTATAACCTTCTTTCTGAAGGTATCAGAGAGCTCTTTTGATCTGGGCATGGTGACGCCACACACCTCAACAACAAAGAGCAAACCAAACTAAATGTCTGAGGTTTAAATAATACAGGTTCCTCCAAGATCCTCTCTAACGATGTTCTAATCATTTGCACCTGAGCTGGTTCACCTGATTCTAATTTTAGGTATTTGAAGTAGTGATAAATGTCGGGGTGTACTTACTTTCTCCACATGTGAAATTTGCATTTATGTTTATTTAAATTATACAATGGACTACAAAATGTAAATGTTTCATGATATTTGTTATATTATATCACCTTTATCTATCAATATTGTTGAAATGAAGATCAAATAGCTGTATGTTGAAATATGTTGAAAAAGTCAAAACTTTACATGGGGTGTACTTACTTTTTCACATGACTGTATATATATATATATATATCGTATGTACAGTATATATCAGGGGATTTCATTTTCCTAAAAAGGGCATAAACTTGTTAATTCCAATACACTGCAAGATTCGAGGCCTCCCTTCAACCCCTGAGGGATGTTTGTTGTACTCACCAATCTTTCCAAGTGCAGATTGAACCCACATCAGTCATTGTAGATGAAGAAGGAAATGAAGTATTCAAACACTCAACCAAACAGCATACCGATGAGTTAGACATACACCTCATTCTTCTCTAATAGTGCTTCATTGAGGTGGTGTGGAATGAGAATGTGGATGAGAATGTCACAGGGAATTGATGAATTGAGTTTTCCTTTTTGGTTTGAATCCAAAGTGCAAAAGGCAAAGCGTCTACCTCTGCACAGGAGTCGAAAGAAAAATTGCTATTTTTCCTTCGTACAATGACCAGATGTCCGAATAACTCATTGTTTGGCAAACTGAACCTCATTGAATTACTGGCAGAATCACATCCTACTAAATATTATAATTTGTAACTGCCAACAAGGGGCAAGTCATGTATAGGGGAACCTAATTGGCAGTTGTTTTGTCTGCAATATGAAAATTAAAGATTCCATAATATAGTTGGGGAAGATGCAGTCAATGGGGAATGTGTCAAGACATCCCATCTTGGCCATTGGGTGCTTGACCAATGATGTTAAATACCAACACACTGGCAATTCCATCGTAAAGTTGTAAGTGCCAATGTGTTGGCATTTAATATAATAATTGGCCAAAGACAGCTGCTAAATGGGATGTCCCCATGCACTCGACTTTACCCGTTCAATGTATACATGCAGCCTCAGTCAAGTTTCAAATTCCCTGCACATGTTGAATATATAATTGATCACCTTCACTCATTGCCCTTCTCATTGTGACCCTTCTGGAGTACATTGCGACCCCACGTCAGCATTCCAAACACACCTTGGATTTCAACCAATCATTTTGGCTGCTCCAGGTTTTGAATTGCAAAGTTACAATTGCCGACATTTAAATCGCTTAATAATAAGTAAACTTCGTACTCCCCTTTCAGGCTGCACCCCTCAGTCTTTCTTTATTTAATGGGTATGCAACTACCATTTGGCTTGATTAACGTGGGGTACCTTTTTGACAACTGTGACGTTATGGAGCTGGAATTTCACATACCGTACTGTTTAATGACTGGTACTCCATGGAGAGGGTTTGCAATAAACGTCGCAACTCTGTAACCTTAGGACGACTCTCCTCCAGGGCCTCGCAATTCTTCGCCATCTGGGGAGCTATCTTCTTGCACTGCAAGGAGGGAGCATCGTGCAAGGAACGGGGCAAAAACATAAATCCTCAATGACTTTTCATAATAGTCGCTGAATAGCCGTTACTGCCAAGATGCAGCAAGTTATCGCTCATCTAAGAGGCGATTTAGTTTCGCATTTCATCATGACCATGTATCGTGGCCTATGCAGAGCGTTGATGTTGCAGAATAACATGGTATCACCAATAACAGAGCTGTCTAGCATGGGTTCAAATCCCGACCCACCCCTAAACTGTCATCCCGGTATTTCACAGGTTTGAGTGATTCGTCAATGTGCGGACCGTCCCTCGGATGAACGTTAAACAGGCTTCCCATCTGTCAGCACTCGTTGGTGGACGGTAAAGATCCCACAATGTCCTTCATGAACAGTAGGCGAGCTATCGCCGGCAACATGGCCAGATTCCTGCCCTAACCAGCAGAGGGCATTGCATCATCGGCAAAGCCACGCTTCCAGCCAATGATACTACCCCGCAGCCTTGTGCTGCATATAAATCGAAGAAGAAGAAGAAGGTACCTTAGGGTGTACAATTTACTGATTTAGTGTTTGTCAATCAGGAAAGGAGGCCAAGTGAATATGATTGTGGAAAAAAAAATGGAATTCTTTTCATCTTTAATGATGATCAGTTATGAATTCCAACTATGATATTTTGGCTTTTCACTATACAAGAGATGACAGATGGTAATGACACTACAAACTGCCAGCGTGACTGGTTCCAAATATCGACAAAACAAAGGAAACTAGAAAGCATCTGAAAATGCAAAGCCCGTCCGCGTCCATTTGCATTCAGGTGTCTTCTTCTTCTTCCGTATTCCCAAAATAACGAAAACAGTTTTTAAAAAAAAAGCAAAATGAAAATTGATGATTTTATGCAGCCTTGACCTTTGAGCTTTCAATCTAAAAAAAAAAAAATCAGCTTCTAGCTTTTGATTGGTGAATCAATTAAATGACCCAATATGCAAATTCTTAAAATTTCAGGTCAATTGGACAAAGATTGACGATTTTATATGACATTAACCTTTGACCTTTTGACCAACCTATTGGGTGAGAATTTGCCTTCTCCGTATTATCAAAATTAAGTTTTGTTGAAAATTTGATGACAATAGCTCAAATGGTAAAAAAAAAAAAAAAAAAAGTTACGGCCTGGACAGACACACACACAGACATACAGACAGTGCAGGGGACGGGGCTAATGAACGAACAGAAAAAGAGGAGATAGGTGTGGAGGAAACAATAAAATGTAAAAGTTTTACGTTGAGTATGGTTAATGGGGATAGAATAGACTAATAGAGGATGACATGAGATGACGGTGCCCCACTTGCTTGAAGCTTTAGAGGGGAAGAAGTGTGCAGTCGAACCACCTACAGAAGACAGTTGCACAAATGGATGGAAAGAGGAACAAAATAATTGAGGTGTGTACTGAACTGGGATAATGAAAGTGAAGCAGATCTATGTTTCTCATACTGTCTTATCGCACTCATTCCCATTGTAATGCTTCTAGATGTTTGCACTAATCACCATGCATGTATTCGAACCTGGCAGCCCATCCAGAGATAATGTGGGTGAAGGTGTGAGCAAAGGAAAATCCACACACCTTGATGTGATATTCTTCCTCAGCCTCCTGTTGGTTCTTTTTCACAATTTCTTCATATTTCGTGCGAACTCCATTCAGGATCTCATTCAAATTGATCCCCTTTACAGCATCCACTTCAACTGACATCCCATTATCTAGTTGTTTGCTCAGGTCTTCTTTTTCCTGGTATAAAAAAGCATGAAGCCATGGCCGAGTAAGATTTCAACAAGCAATTTTTATGATGAATATTTCTTCAAAGGTTTCATTGTCTGCCAAGTCATTTTGCCTACCTCCTTATGGTGTCTTTGCATGGACTCCAGATCACTACGTAGGCATTTCAGGTGCGTTTCCAGCTCTGAACGAGAGAGGTTTATGTCATTGGTCTTGCTGCGGAGAGAAACGATGTCTAACTCCACTGCCTGACGCAGATCATTCTCGGTTTCCCACCTGCACATACGACATTGGAAGATTGCAAATGCAGAGTACGGTCATGGTCCACCACAATAAGTTTGCCACTTGGTATGAGAAACATCAAGTGCGCAACCAGTGAAGAACAGCTCATTATATAGCATGGCATGCGTTAAAGTTTGTTGTACTCAATCCCATGGTATAAAGGAGCGTTTGAAACACGAAATGATATCAACAGGTTCAAAAGCATAAACAAAGTAGATGGTATTCATAGAAAACATACCCTGCACAGTCAACTTGGTATGAGCCAACTCTTCTGTTTTTGAACGTTTTTTTGTTTTGATCCAATATGGCTGCCAGACCACGTGAGCGATGACATCATAAATGTATATTCTCTAATATAATTGTTGCATAGATCATGCTCAATAAATTTCAAACTGATCAGACTAAGCGTTGTCCCTGTCGAATTATGACGTCATAATTATGGCACAAATGACGTCATCGTTAACAACACCTATTCCCCATATGGATTTCTTTACAATGAGCCACGTTTCAATTTTTTCCATAGAGCGGTTTTGGAGATATAGAGGTGCAACGTTTTTTGGTTTTTCCAAGATGGCGCCTGTGGCACATGACCTATGACGTCATGATTATCATTAAAATATTCTAAAGGAGGAGGTGCTCCTATGGTGAAAATTTCGTGTCCATCAGATCAACAGCTGCTGAAAAAAAAAAAGTGATCGGATGGATCAGTGTTGTATTTGTCGAATTATGACGTCATAACGAAGACACCGATGACATCATCATTAACATATCTTCTTCCCCATGGGGAGTGGTTGACAATGAACCAGGTCTCAATTTTTTCCATGGAGTGCTTTCAGAGATAGAGCGGTTTTTCCAAGATGGCACCTGTACCACATGACCTATGACATCATAATTATCATTTTTAAAATTCCACAGGACGAGCCGCTCATATTCTGAAATTTTCGTCCCAATCGGACTAACAGTTGCAGAGGAATTTTTGTTTTTTCATACTGATCAGATCAAGCGTTGTACTTGTCGAATTATGACGTCATAATTAAGGCAACGATGACACCATCATCAACATATCTTATTCCCCGTGGGGAGTACATGACAATGAGCCATGTTTCCATTTTTTCCATTGAGCGGTTTGGGAGATATAGAGGTGTAACGTTTTTCCAAGATAGCGTCCGTACCACGTGACCCATGACGTCATAATCATGAATAAAAAATGTATCCAGGCGGAAGCACTCCTATGGTTAAATTTCGTGTCAATCGGACCAACGGTTGCCGAGAAAATGAATTTTTAAAATGCAAACATGGCACACGTACGTACGTACGTACCTTAATGCTTAACCCCGCTTTTCGCTTCGCGAGCGCAGGGTAACTAGAACGGCACTCAATTGAGAGCATACCTGCGCCTGGTTGGCCACATCATTCAATGGTGAAGATCACTTAAAAATTTCTACTAGCCGGATCCGAATCTTCACCAAAATTGAATCCATTCTTCCTTGTCACACACACAACCTGTCCATCAAGTTTCGTCCAAATCCACCCATAACGTTTTGAGATATCCTGCTATGTATCGTTTTCGGCGCGATCTCTCAACGGTGAAAAATCACTTTTAAAATTCTACTAGCCGGATCCGAATCCGGATCTTCACCCAAATCTAATCATTTCGTCCTTGTCACATACGCCGCATCTCTGCCAAATTTCGTCCGAATCCGTTCACAACTTTTTGAGATATCTTGTTTACAAACAAACAGACAGACAGACAGGGGTGAAAACATAACGTCCATCCACCTTTGGTGGCGGAGGTAATCATATTTATTCTGTGCGGACAAACAGACAGACAGACAAGCGGACTCAAATGCAATACCCTCTCCTCTGGCGAGAGTAACTCGAACGACATTAGGTAGAGAGCATACCTCCGCCAGGCTGAACAATTTATGTTTTATATCCCACTGATAGGCCGGATCTGGATTCAGACCTGAACCAAAATCTAATCAGCTAGTTCTTGTCACCTAACCAACTCATCCACCAAGTTTAGTCATAAGTCGTCCATAACGTTTTTGAAATATCATGTTATATATCGGTTTTCGCCCAATCTCTCAATGGTTAAAAATCACTTCAAGATTAAATAATTCTCGTATCCGAATCCATATTCTGATTTTCACCAAAATCTAATCGATTCTTCCTCGTCACACACCCAACCTGTCCACCAAGTTTCGTCGAAAGCCTCCATAACTTTTTCAGAAAGCCTGCTGAATGCCGGTTTAGCCCTATCTCCCAATGCTGAAGAATCACTTTAAAAAGTCGACTCGTCGAATCCGGATCTTCACCAAAATCTAATCGTTTCGTCCTTGTCACCTACACTACCTCTGTGCCAAATTTCGCCCGAATCCGTCCCCAAGTTTTTGAGATATTTTGTTCACAAACAGACAGGGGTGAAAACATAACCTCTATCCACCTTCGGTGGCGGATGTAAAGACGGCTCAAATTCAATTATCTTGAGGATTTTGAAGATGAAAGCTATTAAAATTGTGAAAATATCAATATAATCTATTTAATGTTGAATATTTCCCATGTGTTGTATCATTTTTCAGCAGTGTCCGCATTTCTTGACCTTTGCTGACCTAGTTAGTAACCTCATTTGCATAGTGATCATATCGCCTGAAAGGGGGTTTAGGTATGCTCTAAACTCTAAAGAAAGAAGGTATGCTCTAAACTCTAAAGAAAGAAGGTATGCTCTAAACTCTAAAGAAAGAAGGTATGCTCTAAACTCTAAAGAAAGAAGGTATGCTCTAAACTCTAAAGAAAGAAGGTATGCTCTAAACTCTAAAGAAAGAAGGTATGCTCTAAACTCTAAAGAAAGAAGGTATGCTCTAAACTCTAAAGAAAGAAGGTATGCTCTAAACTCTAAAGAAAGAAGGTATGCTCTAAACTCTAAAGAAAGAAGGTATGCTCTAAACTCTAAAGAAAGAAGGTATGCTCTAAACTCTAAAGAAAGAAGGTATGCTCTAAACTCTAAAGAAAGAAGGTATGCTCTAAACTCTAAAGAAAGAAGGAATGCTCTAAACTCTAAAGAAAGAAGGTATGCTCTAAACTCTAAAGAAAGAAGGTATGCTCTAAACTCTAAAGAAAGAAGGTATGCTATAAACTCTAAAGAAAGAAGGTATGCTCTAAACTCTAAAGAAAGAAGGTATGCTCTAAACTCTAAAGAAAGAAGGTATGCTCTAAACTCTAAAGAAAGAAGGTATGCTCTAAACTCTAAAGAAAGAAGGTATGCTCTAAACTCTAAAGAAAGAAGGTATGCTCTAAACTCTAAAGAAAGAAGGTATGCTCTAAACTCTAAAGAAAGAAGGTATGCTCTAAACTCTAAAGAAAGAAGGAATGCTCTAAACTCTAAAGAAAGAAAGAATGCTCTAAACTCTAAAGAAAGAAGGAATGCTCTAAACTCTAAAGAAAGAAGGTATGCTCTAAACTCTAAAGAAAGAAGGAATGCTCTAAACTCTAAAGAAAGAAAGAATGCTCTAAACTCTAAAGAAAGAAGGAATGCTCTAAACTCTAAAGAAAGAAGGAATGCTCTAAACTCTAAAGAAAGAAGGAATGCTCTAAACTCTAAAGAAAGAAGGAATGCTCTAAACTCTAAAGAAAGAAGGAATGCTCTAAACTCTAAAGAAAGAAGGTATGCTCTTAACTCTAAAGAAAGAAGGAATGCTCTAAACTCTAAAGAAAGAAGGTATGCTCTGAACTCTAAAGAAAGAAGGAATGCTCTAAACTCTAAAGAAAGAAGGTATGCTCTCAACTCTAAAGAAAAAAGGTATGCTCTAAACTCTAAAGAAAGAAGGAATGCTCTAAACTTTAAAGAAAGAAAGAGTGCTCTAAACTCTAAAGAAAGAAAGAATGCTTTAAACTCTAAAGAAAGAAGGTATGCTCTAAACTCTAAAGAAAGAAGGAATGCTCTAAACTCTAAAGAAAGAAGGAATGCTCTAAACTCTAAAGAAAGAAGGTATGCTCTAAACTCTAAAGAAAGAAGGTATGCTCTAAACTCTAAAGAAAGAAGGTATGCTCTAAACTCTAAAGAAAGAAGGAATGCTCTAAACTCTAAAGAAAGAAGGTATGCTCTGAACTCTAAAGAAAGAAGGAATGCTCTAAACTCTAAAGAAAGAAGGTATGCTCTAAACTCTAAAGAAAGAAGGTATGCTCTAAACTCTAAAGAAAGAAGGTATGTTCTAAACTCTAAAGAAAGAAGGTATGCTCTAAATTCTAAAGAAAGAAGGAATGCTCTAAACTCTAAAGAAAGAAGGTATGCTCTAAACTCTAAAGAAAGAAGGAATGCTCTAAACTCTAAAGAAAGAAGGTATGCTCTGAACTCTAAAGAAAGAAGGAATGCTCTAAACTCTAAAGAAAGAAGGTATGCTCTGAACTCTAAAGAAAGAAGGAATGCTCTAAACTCTAAAGAAAGAAGGTATGCTCTGAACTCTAAAGAAAGAAAGAAAGCTTTAAACTCTAAAGAAAGAAGGTATGCTCTAAACTCTAAAGAAAGAAGGAATGCTCTAAACTCTAAAGAAGGAAGGTATGCTCTAAACTCTAAAGAAAGAAGGTATGCTCTGAACTCTAAAGAAAGAAGGAATGCTCTAAACTCTAAAGAAAGAAGGTATGCTCTGAACTCTAAAGAAAGAAGGTATGCTCTAAACTCTAAAGAAAGAAGGTATGCTCTAAACTCTAAAGAAAGAAGGTATGCTCTAAACTCTAAAGAAAGAAGGAATGCTCTAAACTCTAAAGAAAGAAGAAATGCTCTAAACTCTAAAGAAGGAAGGAATGCTCTCAACTCTAAAGAAAGAATGAATGCTGTAAACTCTAAAGAAAGAAGGTATGCTCTAAACTCTAAAGAAAGAAGGAATGCTCTAAACTCTAAAGAAAGAAGGAATGCTCTAAACTCGAAAGAAAGAAGGTATGCTCTCAACTCTAAAGAAAGAAGGTATGCTCTAAACTCTAAAGAAAGAAGAAATGCTCTAAACTCTAAAGAAAGAAGGAATGCTCTAAACTCTAAAGAAAGAAGGAATGCTCTAAACTCTAAAGAAAGAAGGTATGCTCTAAACTCTAAAGAAAGAAGGAATGCTCTTAACCCGAAAGAAAGAAGGAATGCTCTAAACTCTAAAGAAAGAAGGTATGCTCTAAACTCTAAAGAAAGAAGGTATGCTCTAAACTCTAAAGAAAGAAGGTATGCTCTAAACTCTAAAGAAAGAAGGTATGCTCTCAACTCTAAAGGAAGAAGGTATGCTCTGAACTCTAAAGAAAGAAGGAATGCTCTAAACTCTAAAGAAAGAAGGTATGCTCTCAACTCTAAAGAAAGAAGGAATGCTCTAAACTCTAAAGAAAGAAGGAATGCTCTAAACTCTAAAGAAAGAAGGTATGCTCTCAACTCTAAAGAAAGAAGGAATGCTCTGAACTCTAAAGAAAGAAGGAATGCTCTAAACTCTAAAGAAAGAAGGTATGCTCTCAACTCTAAAGAAAGAAAGAATGCTCTAAACTCTAAAGAAAGAAGGAATGCTCTAAACTCTAAAGAAAGAAGGAATGCTCTAAACTCTAACGAAAGAGGTATGCTCTCAACTCTAAAGAAAGAAGGAATGCTCTAAACTCTAAAGAAAGAAGGAATGCTCTAAACTCTAAAGAAAGAAGGTATGCTCTCAACTCTAAAGAAAGAAGGTATGCTCTCAACTCTAAAGAAAGAAGGTATGCTCTCAACTCTAAAGAAAGAAGGAATGCTCTAAACTCTAAAGAAAGAAGGAATGCTCTAAACTCTAAAGAAAGAAGGAATGCTCTAAACTCTAAAGAAAGAAGGTATGCTCTCAACTCGAAAGAAAGAAGGAATGCTCTAAACTCCAAAGAAAAAAGGAATGCTCTAAACTCTAAAGAAAGAAGGAATGCTCTAAACTCTAAAGAAAGAAGGTATGCTCTCAACTCTAAAGAAAGAAGGAATGCTCTAAACTCTAAAGAAAGAAGGAATGCTCTAAACTCTAAAGAAAGAAAGAATGCTCTAAACTCTAAAGAAAGAAGGTATGCTCTGAACTCTAAAGAAAGAAGGAATGCTCTAAACTCTAAAGAAAGAAGGTATGCTCTCAACTCTAAAGAAAGAAGGAATGCTCTAAACTCTAAAGAAAGAAGGAATGCTCTAAACTCTAAAGAAAGAAGGTATGCTCTCAACTCTAAAGAAAGAAGGTATGCTCTCAACTCTAAAGAAAGAAGGTATGCTCTCAACTCTAAAGAAAGAAGGAATGCTCTAAACTCTAAAGAAAGAAGGAATGCTCTAAACTCTAAAGAAAGAAGGTATGCTCTCAACTCAAAAGAAAGAAGGAATGCTCTAAACTCTAAAGAAAGAAGGAATGCTCTGAACTCTAAAGAAAGAAGGAATGCTCTAAACTCTAAAGAAAGAAGGTATGCTCTCAACTCTAAAGAAAGAAGGAATGCTCTAAACTCTAAAGAAAGAAGGAATGCTCTAAACTCTAAAGAAAGAAGGTATGCTCTCAACTCTAAAGAAAGAAGGTATGCTCTGAACTCTAAAGAAAGAAGGAATGCTCTGAACTCTAAAGAAAGAAGGTATGCTCTAAACTCTAAAGAAAGAAGGTATGCTCTCAACTCTAAAGAAAGAAGGAATGCTCTAAACTCTAAAGAAAGAAGGAATGCTCTAAACTCTAAAGAAAGAAGGAATGCTCTAAACTCTAAAGAAAGAAGGTATGCTCTCAACTCTAAAGAAAGAAGGAATGCTCTAAACTCTAAAGAAACTTGTCCGCCCCATCCTTCCCTTTCTCCGAGCTATTCTGAAATCTCTGACACACCTTCAACAGCTCTCCCTACCTCTTCCACCTCTTCCACATCTTACCCTACCCCTCCTCCCCCCTGTTCTGTATCTGATGCTCCCCCTTCCTCTTCATTAACGGTATGGACCTCAAACATCCGGGGCCTTCGTTCAGACTTAACTGATCTCTCCATACAGGTTGCTTCTTTCAAACCAGACGTGATCTGCTTAACAGAAACTTTCCTCCTTTATGATGTCTCTGATTCCATAGTATCTCTCCCGGGCTACTCCCTCCTCCGGTATGATAGACCTGAGCCTCGTCCTGGAGGCGGGGTTGCTATCTTTATCAAAAACTCTCTTCCTCACTCGCCCTGCACTGCACTCTCTCCACCTCACCCCCAGGAATACCTCTGGCTACGGCTTCCCCTTCGCTCCCACCTCTTGTTCATATGTGTGTTGTACCGTCCACCAAACAGTGATGACTCCATCTACATCTCGCTGTCTGATGATATGGACCAACTTCTATCTACTCATCCCAACTCTCTCTTCCTCATATGTGGTGATTTCAACTGTCATCATGCCAGTTGGCTGGGTGTGGGTACCTCTCTCACCAGCCATGGCTCCTCAGCAAAGGACTTCTGCGACTCACTGGGACTGACACAATCTGTCAATTTCCCGACCCGGATCTCAGTCAACATCTTCTCTTCTGGACTTGGTTATGACTAACTTCCCTGAAAATGTCTGCTGCTCTTCTTCTGCTCCGATCGGATCATCTGATCATGTTCTTGTTAAAGTGGACATCTCTCTGACCATCCTCAGGGAGCCTGCTCAGCGTCGACGAGTCTGGCATTTCACTCAGGCCAACTGGCACGGTCTTCAAGCAGCCATCAATCATCTGGACTGGTCTCCCATCTCTACCACCTCTGACATCAACTCATCCTGGGAATTCTTCCAAAGTAAATTGCTCTCTCTCATGCACAGATTTATCCCATCTCGTCTTCAGTTGTCATACCCTTCCTCCCGTCCATGGTACACGGAATCTTGTGGTGAGGCTGTTGCCCAGAAACAACTTGCCTTCGTCTCCTGGAAAGCAAATCCAACGGAAGGAAATCTCATTTCCTTTCACAAAGCCCGAAACAAGTGTGTGTCCACCCTCAGGAGAGCCAGGAAACAATATCTCTCCGTTCTCAAGACCGAACTCTCTTATCTGTCTCCCTCTTCCAAATCCTGGTGGCGTCTGGTCAAATCCGTTTCTGGTGTTTGTTCCCCCTCCATCCCCTCCCTTACCTCAAATGGCTACACAGCTGACTCCGCACGTGAAAAAGCTGAATGCCTCAACTCTGTGTTTGCCTCTAAATCTTGTGTCCCAAACCCATCCCTCTCTGTACCCACCATACCCAGTCGTACCCTGCTGCTCCTGGACTCCGTGTCCTTTCCTCCTGACAAGGTGGAAAAGTTTCTGTCAACCCTCGACTCTGATTCTGCAACTGGACCCGACGGCATCAGCCCACGGGTCCTAAAATCCTGCTCTGCTGCTCTATCTCACCCTCTCTCTGTTCTCTTCACCCTTTCTTTTGCTCAAGGTCAACTGCCATCTGCTTGGAAATCAGCCAACATCACCGCTTTGCACAAAAAAGGTGCAAAAACAGATCCTAGCAACTACAGACCAATCAGCCTTCTCCCAATTATCAGCAAAGTCATGGAATCCATCATTGCTTCGGATATGAAATCTTTCCTCTTCTCCAATGGCTTGATCTCTGATCATCAATTTGGTTTCAGACCAGGTCACTCTACTCTGGACATGCTGCTTTTGCTGTCTCAACAATGGATGGAGGTCCTCAATGCCAAACAGGAAATTAGAGCTGTCTCCCTCGACATATCACGTGCTTTCGATACGGTCTGGCACCCCGCTCTGCTCACCAAACTCTCCTCCTTTGGTATCCATGGAAATCTCCACGCATGGCTGGCGGACTTCCTCTCTAGTCGTCGTCAACGTGTGGCCCTGAATGGGTTTCTCTCATCTCCTCTTCCTGTTCAGGCTGGAGTTCCCCAAGGCAGTGTTCTGGGCCCCGTGCTTTTTCTGGTCTTCATCAATGATCTCTCTGACTCTCTCGAAAATCCTCTCTATCTCTTTGCTGATGACTCCACTCTCTGCCGCTCCATTCCTCTTCCCTCAGATCGGCAGTCTGCTGCCTCCTCACTCTCTGAAGACCTGGACAAAATCACAGACTGGTCAAACAAGTGGAACATGTCTTTCAATCCTGACAAATCTCACACTCTTACTATGTCTCTCCGAAAAGATCGACTGGACAACCCTCCCATCTACTTTCTCAACAATCCTCTCCAAGAAGTTCTGTCGCTCAAGATTTTGGGTCTCACTATCTGCCATGATCTTTCTTGGGAAAACCACATTTCCAAGCTGGCCTCCAAAGCCAGTCGCCGACTGGGCATCCTCCGTCGTGCGAAGTCCTTCCTCGGCACACCTGAGCTCCTCACCACATACAAGGCTTTCATCCGCAGCTCAATGGAATACTGTTCTCCCCTATGGGCCGGTGCTCCTGCCTCACACCTAGCTCGGCTTCACGCTGTTGAAACCAAAGCTTTCAGAATTATTGGAATCTCCCGCGATGAAGCTATCTCTGAGGGCCTTTCACTCACTCACCGCAGGCAGGTAGGTGGTCTTTCTGTCTTCTACCGACTCCTCTCCGGCCTTGCACCCCCAGCTCTCTGTGCTCTGTCCCCCAAATATTCCTACAGGTCGCACAAGATCTGCCAGCAACCCTGTGATGGTTAAACTGCCGAAATCTCGGCTCGCTGCTCACCTTCACTCTTTCATTCCTCTTTTCTCCCGCCTCTGGAACAAACTCCCTCACTCCCTTCAATCCCACTCCTCCCTCCAGGTCTTTAAAACAGCTGTTCACCACCATCTCTTATCTTCCCCCATCCAAAACCTTGATCTTTTCTACCCCCGCTAATTCACCCCAGATCCACCTTGTTTGAAATTCCAACTTCTTTCCTGGAAGTCCTGGCAGTGTCCATATGTTTTATACCTCTCCCACCGCCCCCTTCCCATGCCCCCCCCCCCAAAGCCCTCACCCTCTCTCAGATCTCTCGATGTCTCCATGTCTCTCGGTCCCTGCTCTCAAATGTTGTGTTTGTGTCCTTCCCCCTCTCTCCCCATCTTGTCTACCGCTCCCGATGTTATATGTTTTATGTGTCGGTTTGTCTTTCTGTGTGATTAATGTTCGCTCTTTCACGAGCCTCGATCTTGTATACAAAAAAAAAAAAAAAAAAAAAAAATGCTCTAAACTCTAAAGAAAGAAGGTATGCTCTCAACTCTAAAGAAAGAAGGAATGCTCTAAACTCCAAAGAAAGAAATAAAACGGTTTCAACACAATCCATCTTCAACCACAAGTCGGTCAATCCCAGGGGAGTTTATGGAACAGGAACAAACAGTCGACAAATGGTTTTCATCTTATCACAATCGGCCAATGATTCATCCGTTTGTGAGGATGAATCACAAGGAGAGAATTCTCAAATAAAATGGATCATCAATGGAAATACTCGTAGATATTTCCAAGACTATCCTCTCAACTTCAGGTGAACTACCACTTGGAGTTTCAAAAGGGTTGTTTGGGGTTTCCACGTATACCTTTACAGTTGGACCCTGTTGTTAGTGGGTATACAGGTAGATAACACACCGATGAAAGGCCAAGAACAAAAGATGCGAATTTAAAGAATCATAACTGATGACTTACTTTTGACGGAAATCACTTCCGGCAAGCTGATTGTTGTCGATGTCCAATGACAAGCTTGCATTCTCACTGATGGTGTAATCAATCTGTGACAAGGCCATGAATACAGGTTATCACTACATTGTGCAAATGTGCAGTTTAGAGCATTATTGTGGTTGCGATTGCCGATATTTGATGTACAACGGACTTTCTGGACATTTGTTTGTATCTATGTAAAAGTGGTGGACCGTGTGATTGTGAACTGCAGTTCGGGTATAACCTCAGGTACTCTTGGTGTTGTCGTGTGAAAGGTACTCGATCCCCATTGTGCCCACCTTCTGTCTGAGATCTTTGATGATCTTCTCGTATCGGGTCCAGTCTGGCGCGTTGGCCGCTCGTTGCTCCATCTCCACCTTAATGCGGGCCTCCGCCTCTCCGTTGATCTTCTCCAGGTAGCCGACACGCTCAAGGTAGATCTCGAGGCGCTCGTTCAGGTCTTTCATCTGCGTCTGCTCATTGCCGAAGGTGGCGCGCCCTAGAGAGACTCCTCGCATCTCGCGTTTGCGGGCACTACCGTCCATGCTCATTGCACGTCTTGGGGTCGCACTGGACGATACCGCCATTGTATCCTAGAGAGTTACAGTACACCGGGCTTAGATCTCGTAGTAAATCCCACCGAAGGTGAGCAATCGGCCTTTGTTTTAACGTCTTTCCCAGCAGCAATATATAGGCGTTGCAAAGGTATCTGCGGGTGCGCTTTATACAAGGTGATCTCTGGGGTCCTCGCTGCAGGTGCCATTGGCCAGAACCCGAGAGGTGATGGGGAGGGTGGAGAGGCGGATCAGCCTTTGGTGACGACCCACGGCATCCTGTAACCAAGCTGTCGTGCTTGTGGTTGCCAGAGACCAATGCGACAGCTGCTTTGGGCGATTTCATAACAAAACAGAAGAATTGAAAGGAAAATGACGATGGCCATTGCACGTTACCTGTAATCGCTTTATCGGACATTCGACAACATCACTAATTAATGTTGAAGGAAAGGCAGAACAACAGCTCGCCAAAGTGTTGGTGCTTGTACTGAAAGTTCGAATTGTTTAATTATTAATATGTCGGTACATGCGCAGGGAGCATTCATTCAATTATTTATAATTTTACCCTTGATCTGCTCTGAATGGTATTAAGTATGGCATTAGCAATTATTTATAATTTTACCCTTGATCTGCTCTGAATGGTATTAAGTATGGTATTAGCTATTAATTATAATTATACCCTTGATCTGCTCTGAATGGTATTAAGTATGGTATTAGCTATTATTTATAATTTCACCCTTGATCTGCTCTGAACGGTATTAAATATGGTATTAGCTATTATTTATAATTATACCCTTGATCTGCTCTGAATAGTATTAAGTATGGCATTAGCAATTATTTATAATTTTACCCTTGATCTGCTCTGAACGGTATTAAGTATGGTATTAGCTATTAATTATAATTATACCCTTGATCTGCTCTGAACGGTATTAAATATGGTATTAGCTATTATTTATAATTATACCCTTGATCTGCTCTGAATGGTATTAAGTATGGTATTAGCTATTATTTATAATTTTACCCTTGATCTGCTCTGAACGGTATTAAATATGGTATTAGCTATTATTTATAATTATACCCTTGATCTGCTCTGAATAGTATTAAGTATGGCATTAGCAATTATTTATAATTTTACCCTTGATCTGCTCTGAACGGTATTAAGTATGGTATTAGCTATTAATTATAATTATACCCTTGATCTGCTCTGAACGGTATTAAATATGGTATTAGCTATTATTTATAATTATACCCTTGATCTGCTCTGAATGGTATTAAGTATGGTATTAGCTATTATTTATAATTTTACCCTTGATCTGCTCTGAACGGTATTAAATATGGTATTAGCTATTATTTATAATTTTACCCTTGATCTGCTCTGAATAGTATTAAGTATGGCATTAGCAATTATTTATAATTTTACCCTTGATCTGCTCTGAATGGTATTAAGTATGGTATTAGCTATTATTTATAATTTTACCCTTGATCTGCTCTGAATGGTATTAAGTATGGTATTAGCTATTATTTATAATTTCACCCTTGATCTGCTCTGAATGGTATTAAGTATGGTATTACCTATTATTTATAATTTTACCCTTGATCTGCTCTGAATGGTATTAAGTATGGTATTAGCAATTATTTATAATTTTACCCTTGATCTGCTCTGAATAGTATTAAGTATGGCATTAGCAATTATTTATAATTTTACCCTTGATCTGCTCTGAATGGTATTAAGTATGGTATTAGCAATTATTTATAATTTTACCCTTGATCTGCTCTGAATGGTATTAAGTATGGTATTAGCAATTATTTATAATTTCGCCCTTGATCTGCTCTGAATGGTATTAAGTATGGTATTAGCAATTATTTATAATTTCACCCTTGATCTGCTCTGAATGGTATTATGTATGGTAGTAGCTATTATTTATAATTTTACCCTTGATCTGCTCTGAATGGTATTAAGTATGGGATTAGCTATTATTTATAATTTTACCCTTGATCTGCTCTGAATGGTATTAAGTATGGTGTTAGCAATTATTTATAATTTTACCCTTGATCTGCTCTGAACGGTATTAAGTATGGTATTAGCTATTATTTATAATTTTACCCTTGATCTGCTCTGAATGGTATTAAGTATGGTGTTAGCAATTATTTATAATTTTACCCTTGATCTGCTCTGAACGGTATTAAATATGGTATTAGCTATTATTTATAATTTTACCCTTGATCTGCTCTGAATAGCATTAAGTATGGTATTAGCAATTATTTATAATTTTACCCTTGATCTGTTCTGAATGGTATTAAGTATGGTATTAGCTATTATTTATAATTTTACCCTTGATCTGCTCTGAATAGTATTAAGTATGGTGTTAGCAATTATTTATAATTTTACCCTTGATCTGCTCTGAACGGTATTAAGTATGGTATTAGCTATTATTTATAATTTTACCCTTGATCTGCTCTGAATGGTATTAAGTATGGGATTAGCTATTATTTATAATTTTACCCTTGATCTGCTCTGAATGGTATTAAGTATGGTATTAGCAGTTATTTATAATTTTACCCTTGATCTTCTCTGAATGGTATTAAGTATGGTATTAGCTATTATTTATAATTTCACCCTTGATCTGCTCTGAATGGTATTAAGTATGGTATTAGCTATTATTTATAATTTCACCCTTGATCTGCTCTGAATGGTATTAAGTATGGTATTAGCTATTATTTATAATTTCACCCTTGATCTGCTCTGAATGGTATTACGTATGGTATTAGCTATTATTTATAATTATACCCTTGATCTGCTCTGAATAGTATTAAGTATGGTATTAGCTATTATTTATAATTATTTTACCCTTGATCTGCTCTGAATAGTATTAAGTATGGTATTAGCTATTATTTATAATTTTACCCTTGATCTGCTCTGAATAGTATTAAGTATGGTATTAGCTATTATTTATAATTTCACCCTTGATCTGCTCTGAATGGTATTAAGTATGGTATTAGCTATTATTTATAATTTTACCCTTGATCTGCTCTGAATGGTATTAAGTATGGTATTAGCAATTATTTATAATTTTACCCTTGATCTGCTCTGAATGGTATTAAGTATGGTATTAGCTATTATTTATAATTTCACCCTTGATCTGCTCTGAATGGTATTAAGTATGGTATTAGCTATTATTTATAATTTCACCCTTGATCTGCTCTGAATGGTATTAAGTATGGTATTAGCTATTATTTATAATTTCACCCTTGATCTGCTCTGAATGGTATTAAGTATGGTATTAGCTATTATTTATAATTTTACCCTTGATCTGCTCTGAATAGTATTAAGTATGGTATTAGCTATTATTTATAATTTCACCCTTGATCTGCTCTGAATGGTATTAAGTATGGTATTAGCTATTATTTATAATTTTACCCTTGATCTGCTCTGAATGGTATTAAGTATGGTATTAGCTATTATTTATAATTTCACCCTTGATCTGCTCTGAATGGTATTAAGTATGGTATTAGCTATTATTTATAATTTCACCCTTGATCTGCTCTGAATGGTATTAAGTATGGTATTAGCTATTATTTATAATTTGGCCTCCCAAGAGTCTCGCCCTTTAGAACACCCAATGGTCGCGAAACCCGAAGTGATTGAAAGTTCCGATATTGATCCGTGGTATGCAATTGTTGCCGTACACTCTCATCTTGTTTACCTTCACGACAGCCGTGGCAACGGAAGTCACTCAGACCTGCTGTTTGTGTATTTTGTGCCACGTAGTATTTTGCTGTTCGATTTATTTCGCTGTGTCCTATTATGGTGTAAAAGTGTAGTTGTGTTGTTCAAGATGCCAGTTACCAGCAATGTCTGGACAATGGGTGATTAAAGTCCCCTTGAGGTCATCATGTGGTCTCGTGCGCATTTCCCACCCAGTGGACGTTTTGCGCCATGAGTGTCTGTGTAGTTGCCTACGTCATCACAGGACTGAATGACGTTGTTTTTCTCGGTTATAAACCACCCTCGTTGTTGATACTTGTCGCAGCCATGTTTTGTACTCTGCCGAGACAGCTACCTCTGTGCCATCTTGTCGTACTATATAAACCACCCTCATGCAGTTGGACCTCAATTAGCTGCAGTACAATATAAAGAGCTATCTGTTACCTGTGCACTGGAAGTAGAGGGAATAGAAGGTTGCAGAGAGGAAAGATGATCCCCATTTCTATTCTAATTCCTTCTTTCTCTCCAACTCATTCCACATTGTCTTCTCCCTCAAATAATTCCTTTCCTTCTACCTCTTCTCAATTTGGGGATTTGTTGGAAATGGGGATCATCCTCGTCGTATGGTGATCCTGGAAGGTGGATCAGAAATTAAACGATAGCCTACTAGTGGGGCATGCTTACAGACGGCAAGCAAGTACTTTGGTGCATCTTACGTGCATATTTAATAAATACAAGCTTTATATATTTCATGATGTGGATTGTGAGAGACCTTTATATATTTTACGATGTGGAGTGGCGACCCATCCAGGATTGTGCCCTCTAGGTAATGAAACTGCCTCAGCAGCATTATGCACCTCATGCCATGAAGAGGATCATCCATTAAACTATTGCTGGAAACGAGCTTGGTATAAAAAAAGTTTCATGACTAATGCCAAGTTTTCATTGTGCTATTCAGATAGTTCGAAGGTTGGTGTTACCTGCAGCCCCTTGGTAGTCTCTGCTATTGTATTAAAAGCCCATCCATCCAATGAGTGCATACATGCACAAAATGTCGTGATCTCTTCCATCATCCCATCCAGGGGGTTCTCGTTTGGTCACCATTGGTCCGAAATACTTTTTTTTTTACCTCCGCCACCGAATGTGGACGGAGGTTGTTTTCACCCGTTTGTTTGGTGAGCACGGTATCTCAAAACGTTGTTGACGGATTTGGACGAAACTTGGTGGAGAGGTCGGGTATGTGAGAATGAAGAATTTAATCCATTTTGGTGAAGATCTGAATACGGATCCGGGATACGAATTATTTTTAATATTTGAAGTAATTCTTTACCATTGAGAGATGGGGCAAAAGCGTTGTAGAGCATGATATTTGAAAAAGTTGTGGAAGAGTTATGACAAAACTTGGTGGATGTGAGTTGGTTAGTCAACAAGAACAAGCTGATTCGATTTTGTTTCAGGTCCAGATCCAGAAACCTTTAAAAAAAAATTATTTAAAATGATACTTCACCATTGAGAGATGAGATGGGATCAAAAACGATATGGAGCATGATATTTAAAAAAGTTGTGGAAGAGTTATGACAAAACTTGGTGGATTAATTGGTTCGTCGACAAGAACAAGCTGATTCGATTTTGTTTCTGGTCCAGATCCAGATAATTTTTTTTAAATTTAAAATGATTCTTCACCATTGAGAGATGAGATGGGATCAAAAACGATATGGAGCATGATATTTAAAAAAGTTGTGGAAGAGTTATGACAAAACTTGGTGGATTAATTGGTTCGTCAACAAGAACAAGCTGATTCGATTTTGTTTCAGGTCCAGATCCAGAAACATTTTTTTATTATTATTTAAAATGATTCTTCACCACTGAGAGATGAGATGGGATCAAAAACGATATAGAGCAAAAGTTGTGGAAGAGTTATGACAAAACTTGGTGGATGAGTTGGTTAGTCGACAAGAACAAGCTGATTCGATTTTGTTTCTGGTCCAGATCCAGATAAAAATTTTTTAATTTAAAATGATTCTTCACCATTGAGAGATGAGATGGGATCAAAAACTATACAGAGCATGATATTTAAAAAAGTTGTGGAAGAGTTATGACAAAACTTGGTGGATGTGAGTTGGTTCGTCGACAAGAACAAGCCGATTCGATTTTGTTTCTGGTCCAGATCCAGATAATTTTTTTAAAATTTAAAATGATTCTTCACCATTGAGAGATGAGATGGGATCAAAAACGATATGGAGCATGATATTAAAAAAAGTTGTGGAAGAGTTATGACAAAACTTGGTGGATTAATTGGTTCGTCAACAAGAACAAGCTGATTCGATTTTGTTTCAGGTCCAGATCCAGAAACATTTTTTTATTATTATTTAAAATGATTCTTCACCACTGAGAGATGAGATGGGATCAAAAACGATATAGAGCAAAAGTTGTGGAAGAGTTATGACAAAACTTGGTGGATGAGTTGGTTAGTCGACAAGAACAAGCTGATTCGATTTTGTTTCTGGTCCAGATCCAGATAAAAAAATTTTAATTTAAAATGATTCTTCACCATTGAGAGATGAGATGGGATCAAAAACTATACAGAGCATGATATTTAAAAAAGTTGTGGAAGAGTTATGACAAAACTTGGTGGATGTGAGTTGGTTCGTCGACAAGAACAAGCCGATTCGATTTTGTTTCTGGTCCAGATCCAGATAATTTTTTTAAAATTTAAAATGATTCTTCACCATTGAGAGATGAGATGGGATCAAAAACGATATGGAGCATGATATTAAAAAAAGTTGTGGAAGAGTTATGACAAAACTTGGTGGATTAATTGGTTCGTCAACAAGAACAAGCTGATTCGATTTTGTTTCAGGTCCAGATCCAGAAACATTTTTTTATTATTATTTAAAATGATTCTTCACCACTGAGAGATCAGATGGGATCAAAAACGATATAGAGCAAAAGTTGTGGAAGAGTTATGACAAAACTTGGTGGATGAGTTGGTTAGTCGACAAGAACAAGCTGATTCGATTTTGTTTCTGGTCCAGATCCAGATAAAAATTTTTTAATTTAAAATGATTCTTCACCATTGAGAGATGAGATGGGATCAAAAACTATACAGAGCAAAAGGTGTGAAAGAGTTATGACAAAACTTGGTGGATGAGTTGGTTAGTCGACAAGAACAAGCTGATTCGATTTTGTTTCTGGTCCAGATCCAGATAAAAATTTTTTAATTTAAAATGATTCTTCACCATTGAGAGATGAGATGGGATCAAAAACTATACAGAGCATGATATTGAAAAAAGTTGTGGAAGAGTTATGACAAAACTTGGTGGATGAGTTGGTTAGTCGACAAGAACAAGCTGATTCGATTTTGTTTCTGGTCCAGATCCAGATAAATTTTTTTTAATTTAAAATGATTCTTCACCATTGAGAGATGAGATGGGATCAAAAACTATACAGAGCATGATATTGAAAAAAGTTGTGGAAGAGTTATGACAAAACTTGGTGGATGTGAGTTGGTTCGTCAACAAGAACAAGCTGATTTGATTTTGGTTCATGTCCGAATCCAGAAACATTTTTTTATTATTATTTAAAATGATTCTTCACCACTGAGAGATGAGATGGAATCAAAAACTATACAGAGCAAAAGTTGTGGAAGAGTTATGACAAAACTTGGTGGATGAGTTGGTTAGTCAACAAGAACAAGCCGATTCGATTTTGTTTCAGGTCCAGATCCAGATAATTTTTATTTATTTATTTAAAATGATTCTTCACCACTGAGAGATGAGATGGGATCAAAAACTATACAGAGCAAAAGTTGTGAAAGAGTTATGACAAAACTTGGTGGATGAGTTGGTTCGTCGACAAGAACAAGCCGATTCGATTTTGGTTCATGTCCGAATCCAGATCCGGCCTATCATTGGGATACAAAACGTAAACTGTTACCCTGGCGGAGGTATATGTGCTCTACCGGGTGCCATCTATCTATAATTCCAGTAATCTCTGTATGTCTGTGTGTCGTTTGTCTGTGACCGCTGTTTCTCGACAACCACGGGTCCGATATACTTGAAACTTGCCAGGTATATTGCTGGGGACCCGAGGATGTGCCTTTTCAAGGTTTCATATTAATCGGACAAGTAGTTACCGAGCTATGGCGATTTAGCCGTTCGCCGTTCGCTTTGGCTTTGCGAATGGACCAAACCATTTCATGTAAATAGAGGGGGGGGGGGGGGGGGGGGTTCTGTGGTCGTTGCGAATGGACCAAACCATTTCATGTAAATAGAGGGGGGGGGGGGGGTTCTGTGGTCGTTACTGCCACGTGGTTTCAAAGTTTTTTTTTGTTGTTGTTTGCACGCATGTTTTTTTGCACGCACGTACGGGCACCCACGTACGGGCACGTCCTAGTACTATTAACATCTGTAAGAGTACGAGAAGTTACGTTTCAAGACGTCGGGCATATCAAGTATTCATCTCTTGATTCCAGCAACTCGTGTTTACCGAAATTGATGTCGATGTGCAGAGCTGTGTACAAGAAGAGCGTGTATGTCGAATGCCATTCAGACTCGTCCCCCTTGTTTAAGTACCCGCCGAAGCGCAGCTGCGAGGCATGCTGTGTCCATCAATATTTAATCTTTAATCTCATTACTCATTGCTAGAATTGTGTCGTGTCCTTTATCACATCGCACACGTCACACGACAGGTCAGTCGGCTGGTTCACAGGTGCAAATAGTGACGCGTGACGTTTGCTTCTGCAATGTATTCCTTGTGAGTCGATGCTCATTGACATGCAGTCGCCCACGTCCTTATAGGTCTGCTGAAGGATTCATCATTTTGATGACGCATAAATACATCATTCTGATAAGAACAGCGAACGTTCCTTTAAAAATTCATGTTACTCTGTTCACCTGCCAGAAATGTCAAGCTGCGGAGCGATAGCTGGCTGAGCATGTATAGCTGTGACCTTTATGACGTCACGTCCTCTAAAACGTCATTAGCTCCTGAAGGGTGTCGGTGTTAGCGCACACGAAGGTATTGAAGACTGTGCGTGCTCATTCACTTTTTGCTGCTTTCATTTGTAGTTAAGATGCTCAGGTCGATGTACAGGTGATGAGAGTGCACAACATTGAGCAAATAATGGTGTCAGTTTGTCAGTTTGTCCCAGAAAATGTTTACATTTTTAAAATCATGATCCAGGAGGTTATTCTGTATGAGAATGTCGCTGGGTCCTTGATGCTGCTTGTTTGATTCAACTACGTGATGCGGATAATACTTTTGAAAATGCTAATTTATCGGGTACAATAAGTCAGTTATAGGGGAATCCTCCTGGAGATGTCTTGTCTGGATTTAATTCCAGATCCGACGATAAAGTGTCAGATTTGTGCAAAAGCCACATTTCCAAGATGGCCTCCAAAGCCAGTCGCCGACAGCCAGATCGTGCGAAGTCCTTCCTTGGCACACCTGAGCTCCTCACCACATACAAGGCTTTCATCCGCAGCTCAATGGAGTACTGCTCTCCCCTCTGGGCTGGTGCTCCTGCCTCACACCTAGCTCGTCTTCACGCTGTTGAACCCAAAGCTTTCAGAATCATTGGAATCTCCCGCGATGAAGCTAACTCCGAGGGCCTTTCACTCACTCACCGCAGGCAGGTTGGTGGTCTTTCTGTCTTCTACCGACTCCTCTCCGGCCTTGCTCCCCCAGCTCTCTCTGGGCTCTGTCCCCCAAATATTCCTACAGGTCGCACAAGATCTGCCTGCAACCCTCTTATGGTTAAACTGCCAAAATCAAGACACTCTGCTCACCTTCACTCCTTCATTCCTCTTTTCTCCCGCCTCTGGAACAAACTCCCCCACTCTCTTCAATCCCACTCCTCCCTCCAGGTCTTTAAAACAGCTGTTCACCACCATCTCTTATCTTCCCCCATCCAAAACCTTGATCTTTTCTACTCCTGTTAATACTCCCCAAATCCACCTTCTTCAAATTCCCTGTTTTAATTCCTGAAAGTCCTTCTAATGTCCATTTGTTTATCCCGTGTACCCCACCTCAGTCCTCTCCCTTCCACAGATCTCCCGATGTCCCTGTTCCCTACTGTTGTTGTGCTTCCCGCTCTCCCCCCCCCCCCCCCTCTTGTCTCCCGCTACCTTTATTATATATTATATGTGTTAACTCTCACACGAGCCGAGACTAAGTGCACAAAAAACAAACGGTTAAGGTGGCTGCCTTGAGATCTTACGGTCTTGAGTTTGAGTCCCTGTCACGTCATTAAATAACACCAGGTGGGTTGACTCAGCCTGTCATCCTTCCGAGGTCGGCACAATGAGTACCAGCTTACTGGGGGTAACAATTGCCATTCGAGTATTCTGCATTGGAGTGGCGACCTGTCCAGGATTGTACTCCTTAGCTGCTTCTTTAGCAGCTCCTATGCTCCTGACGGCGTGAAAGGATTGCTTATTACCTCCGACACCAAAGGTAGATGGAGCTTATGTTTTCACCCCTGTCTGTTTGTTTGTGAACAAAAATCTCAAAAAGTTGTGGATGGATTCGGCCGAAATTTGGCAGAGATGTAGCGTATGTGACAAGGACGAAATGATTAGATTTTGGTGAAGATCCGGATTCGGATCCGGCTACTAGAATTTTAAAGTGATTCTTCACCATTGGGAGATCGGGCCAAAAACTATACATAGCAGGATATCTCAAAGAGTTGTGGACGGATTTGGACGAAACTTGGTGCACCGGTTGGGTGTGTGATGAGGAAGAATCTATTCAATTTTGGTGGAGATCTGAATATCGATTCGGATATGAGAATTATTTAATTTTCTAAGTGATTCTTCACCATTGGGAGATCGGGCCAAAAACTATACATAGCAGGCTATCTCAAAGAGTTGTGGACGGATTTGGACGAAACTTGGTGCACCGGTTGGGTGTGTGATGAGGAAGAATCGATTAAATTTTGGTGAAGATCTGAATATGAATTTGGATATGAGAATTATTTAATTTTCTAAGTGATTCTTCACCATTGGGAGATCGGGCCAAAAACTATACATAGCAGGCTATCTCAAAAAATTGTGGACTGATTTGGACGAAACTTTGTGGACCGGTTGGGTGTCTGACAAGAGCAAATAGATTCGATTTTGGTGAAGATCTGAATATGGATTCGGATATGAGAATTATTTAATTTTCTAAGTGATGCTTCACCATTGAGCGATATGGCCAACCAGGCGGAGGTGTGCTCTCTACTGAGTGCCGTTCTTGTTTGTTATTGTTCTTACGATTCCCAATTCAACGATAAATTGTCAACCTGGTGCTGCACAGGTTGGACGGGTGCACCAACGAGTGTAACAGAAAGATGACATCCCATCAGCCAGCATTTTCTTGCGGACACTAAAGATCCCGCAGTGTCTTTATAAGAGCAGGTTATTGCCAACACCTTGGCGAAATTCCCAATTACTGCCCGAACCTACAGGGGCACGGTACCAAGTGCACAGCAAGCCACCTGATGCAGCCAGGTGCCACACGCAATAATCGTTTGGACTATTTCAATGCGCAAAGTTAGTTATACGTTTCAAACAAACAGATGCTCAAGCATTTGTTCCAGTGTTTGCTTTACATTCATCTGCAATGTTTTCTCACCTAGTATCGAGTAACCTCAAGCGTCATGGTTACCTGAACAAAAACATGCGCGTTACAGAACGCTCAAAGATATCATGATCCACATATGATCTTTTTTGCTCTCTTGTTGCAAGAAACATCGGAACATCGTCGAGCCTCGTAATCCAGGTCGAGCTGCCTTCGGGTCACCTTTGTGTCTTTGAATTGTCTTTGGTTACACAAGCTGTTCAACAAGTGGCTTCTCCGCTGTCATTTGGAATTATTAGTTACAATGCTGACTGCATTCACCTCGGGCAGACATATGGGCTCACAACTCTTTGCCCTACCCGCTGCTACTCCAGCGACAAGGTCTGAAACAACGTTTTGTCCTAAAACATGATATGCAGGTGAAACTGTTTTACTTGCTCTGTCAACCAGTAAAACCTTCATCCTTCCTTCAGGTAATGTCATTACCTGAAGTAATGGTAATGTCATTACCATTACCTTCAGGTAATGTCAAATAAAACCTTCAGGTAATGTCAAAAAGTGCCGTCTTTCAGGAAAGAATTGCCGTTACCATGGTAACCATCATTTCACAATTGCACGCCACAATGCAACGACAATGGGTTGTTGTTTGACCACAAATCATCAGCGCCTGTGGCTGTTGTGAACTCCAGCTCAAGTGGTCTGGTGACTCGAGTTTGTCCTTGGTTGATTTTCACAAGTTTCTCCTTGGTTAGTAACGTGTAGTTTGTTCAGGGTGCTGGTGATAACTCACCTGCTCTTTACAAAAGACACCTTGGGATGTTTGACATCCATCACCTGGTGGCGGTTCGTATCCATCCTGTGGCTACTTAGCTGCATCATTTTCTGCGGGGGAGGCTGTTCCGCTGATGCAGTGCCCCTCATTACCAATCAGCTGGTGCTCGTTTGCCGACCTCGGAAGGATGACAGGCTTATCAACCCACCTGGTGTTAATGCCTCTTATTGAAAGTACAAACACTATCTAGTTTATCTTTATTGTGTTTATTATTATTATTAGCAACATCAAAGATTTTTCAAGTATACTGCTCGGTTGTGTTTGCTATTACTTGGCAAAAAAGGGGAAATTTTTTTTAACAAGTATGTTGATCCCCCTTGATCTGCTCATGCCATGAATGAGGCATGTTTGTGTGTTTGTATGTCCGCTCACTTATACTTGCCGACAGGTAACAATTTTAAACCGATCTTCACGAAACTTCACCAATCTTCACGAAACTTCTGTGTGTGTGGAGTTCGTGGTCCGAGAAAATACTATATATTTCTGAGGTCAAAAGGTCAACGTAGGCCAAAGGTCAACAACTTTTTTCCAATTTCTAAAATCCTCCATTTTCATCCGATTGCCTTGAAATTTGAATAGGATTTTCATATCAGCTAACTGAATTCAACCACCAACTATTTTTGACATCAACATAGACCAAAAGGTGAACATAGGCCTAATTTCTCAAATTGTCAATGTTCATCCGATATACTTAAAATTAGAAGACGATTTGCATATCTGGTCACTGAATTCAACCCCCAACTATTTTTCAGGTCAACATAGGCCAAAAGGTCAACATAGGCCAAAAGGTCAACATAGGCCAAAAGGTCAACATAGGCCAGATTTCTAAAATCCTCAATTTTCATCCGATTGACTAGAAATTTGAAAATGATTTACATATCGGCTAACTGAATTCAACCACCAACTATTTTTGAGATCAGCATTGGCCAAAAGGTCAACAACAATTTCCAATTTTTAAGATCCTCAATTTTCATTCGATTGACTTGGAATTTGAATGGAATTTTCATATCAGCGAACTGAATTCAACCATAAACTATTTTTGAGATCAACATAGGCCAAAAGGTCAATATAGGCCAAAGGTCAACCACATTCTTTCAAATTTCTAAAATCCTCAATTTTCATCCGATTCACTTGAAATTTGAATGGGATTTACATATCAGGTAACTGAATTCAACCACCAACTATTTTTTGATCAACATAGGTCACAAGGTCAGCATAGGCCAAAGGTCAACCACTTTTCTACAAATTTCTAAAATGCTCAATTTTCATCCAATTGACTTGAAATTTGAAAAGGATTTTCATATCAGCTTACTGAAACCAACCACCAACTATTTTTGAGGTCAACATAGGCCAAATCATACTAAAATACGCCATTTTTGTCTGTCTGATGATTTTTTGACGCCAATACATTCTGTCGTTACTAATTCCCAAATCGACCAAACTTGAGAGGACGACGAAGGGTTACACAATGAAGGTTGGAGTGCATTCATTTGCCCCCCATCCCCAAGGGGGTTTTCTCCCACCGAGCGAGTTTGCCCGCCATTGCCATCAATGGGGTTGCACGTTGAGGTGTATATAAATGTTAAATCAGCTTTATCGTGGCGTATTTCCAAAGAAGATTTATCGTGGCGTTTTCCAAAGACGCTTTTCATAACAAAATTAATGATTATCGCATATTATTATTAATGTTATTACAAAACAAAATTAATACTAATAATGTCCCACTTCCCCCAAAGCGTTTTTCCTGCAATGATAACGTGTATAAATAGCTTATAGTAAAATGCGTTTCCGTGGGAGCAATGGCTTCTACAGGAAGTAAAAATATTACACACCACAAACACGTATGCTTAGCTTTTTAAACAGTCGTTAATGCTGTTTATAACACTAAATGAAGAAATTTGGAGGAATCCCGACATCCGTGAAGTAAGGTTTACTTACAGAACTCAGCGAAGATCTACTGTACTCTATATAACCCACAAATGTTGAGTTAATAACATGGCCCTTTCTGCCGCTACCGTGGCATTTTTCATAGCGAACTTTTGAAACTTGCTCCTGCTGTTTGATACGAAACTGAAAGGGAGAAGCTCGGGTTCTGCTCCATTTTCCAAGCAGATAGCTAGCGCTTGCCAAGCCAGCCGTTCCTTAACGGTTTTGAATGCAATGCTTGCTCGAATGCTTAAACCACTTGGCGATCTCTCCACAAGAAACTTGGTAAATGAACACACACCCAATGTTCTTGAGACCCACCCATAGATCGACTGTATTCTATATACCCCAAAGAGGAATGATCCTTCCAGCCCCTCCCGGGGTCTGCGGGTGTACTAGTTTCTGCAATTGTCAATTTTCATCCGATTAACTTAAACTTTGAAGATGATATGCATATCAGGTCACTGAATTCAACCACTAAATCAAAAGGATGCTCTACTGAGTGCCATTCTACTTTGTTCGCTTTTGCCAAGTGTCGCTCTATGAGTGATTTTTCATTTGTCTGTCTGTTTGTTTGTCACTTGCCTACAGGTCGTCATGAAACTTAACCAAGTTGTAGAGGTCGTCACAATTGAGAAGCCTGTTGATTTTGAGGTCAAAAGTCATCTGGAGGTCAAATTTCTAAAATCGCCATTTTTCATCCTTGAAATACAGAACAGCATTTGCATATTGCCTCACTGAATTGGGAAACCAACTATTTTTGAGGTCAAAAGGTGAAAGGTCAACTCAAGGTGAAACTTCTAAAATCAATTTTCATCTGAAAAATCGTCACTTTTCATCCTATTAACCCGATCTTGAATCAAGATCGTCAATTTTAATCTTGATGAAATGGACAATATGATGGATCAATGGGAACCTTTCTTTTTTGTGGGGGGGGGGGGGGGGGGGGGGGGGGTTGGGGTGGGTGGAGGGAAGTGGAATTTGCATTTTGCATGACGTCTTCTTGTTATTTATTTTATTATATTTATTTTTATATTATATTATTTTATTATTAGTTATTATTTTTATATTTATTATTTTATTATATTCATATATTATTTATTATTATTTATTATATACTGTATATATATATAGTGTGTGTTATTACCTCCACCACCAAAGGTGGATGGACAAGTTTTCACCCCTGTCTGTCTGTTTGTCTTTCTGTGAACAAGATATCGCAGAAAGTTGTGGACGGGGTCGGGACAAAATTTGGCAGAGAGGTAGCGTATGTGACAAGGACGAAATGATTCGATTTTGGTGAAGATCCGGATTCGGATCCGGCTTGTAGATTTTTTTCCGGGATCCGGAAGATAGGGACAAAAACGATACATAGCAGGAAATCTCAAAAGGTTGTGGACGGATTTGGACGAAACTTGGTGGACCGGTTGGGTGTGTGACAAGGACGATTCGATTCGATTTTGGTGAAGATCTGAATATGGATTCGGATATGAGAATTATTTAATTTTTTAAATGATTCTTCACCATTGAGTGATATGGCCAACCAGGCGGGGGTATGCTCTCTACTGAGTGCCGTTCTAGTTATTGTAATGTTATTGTGTGTGTTTATCTTTATTGTGGCCACAGATATGAGTGAGAAAGAAATCAACAACAGACGAACATCAAGATCGACTTTTGTTCATGATATTGTTAACTCTACTATGAGGTGTTCAGAGACATCAGTGTACGTTTACCTGAATTCTAGTGACGCGAGTAGACAGACAAAGAGAACATCAGATTAAAAACTCTTCTTTCTCTTCCATTGATATATGGGAACATTATGCATGACTAGTTACATCATTCATTTTTCAATTTCTTGATTGGGAATCCTGTAATTATGAACCAAGTTGGACTAACACAAGATGTGGTGCATGGTTCACGAATTGGTTCACGAGTTATCAAGTGACCACTATATTCGTCATGTGTGTGCGTCTGTCTATGTGTGTGTCTGTGTGTGTGTCTGTCTGTCCACAGCACAACTACCCGATGATATCATCCGATCTTGATGAAACTTGGGTGGGAGGTTGATATCATGATCTAGTTGTGTCCTGCCTAGAGTGGGCGTATTGCGCCCATTGTGGGCGGAGCCACGCCCGAAAAAATGTTTTTTTAGGGGGTAATCGAGTTCAAGCTACATCTTCTCCGAGGGGTTTGGTGGAATCTGACAGGGGTTTCGATATTTGGTTCGGCCAATGTCATGTGTCCAGCCCCACGGAGCTCGATTTTTCATTTTCGCCCCAAGGTCAAGGTCACAAGGTCACGAAATTTAGAAAAGTCGATTTTTGATGGTTTTATTACATTGTTCGCTTCCTGATAGGGTGAAATGTCGTACATGTTTTTATATTATCACATACATCATGAAATACAAGTTTTCCAACAAATTTCAGAATCTTCGACCTTTGACCTTTGAAGGTCACAAAGGTCAAATTTTCAAAGTTGTCGGAATCTAACCGAATTTTCGGTATTGTATAGCTAACTAGTCTCATAACAGATAATACATTCTTATTTATATATTTTGAATGTCGGTTTTGACCTTTGTCATTGAATACCGCTCGCTGGTGAACCATCGTCGTCTCCTGACTTGTCGAAATTAAATTAAATTTTGAGAGAAAAAGAGGTGAGCATGTTGGTTTCCACATTTCTAAATAGTAAAGTCTATTATGTCTCATTATACCAACCTCACAAAGGTAAATTTATCATTGAGAACAGGTGTGCATCCAGACAAACAGACCGTCTATTTTCCCTTAAGATTATTACAATATTACAACATCAAAGGTGTTTGTTTTGAAACAGAACTCCTGACATGGCTTCCTTATATTAGCTGTGTGTCAGGTTGCTGTGTTTTCCCTGGATTCAATAATGTAGGACACATTTATATATGGACTTTAGCTGGAAGCAAACATAAGGTCGCACAATACTGATAAACACATGGTTGAGACAACCCACGCGCAGACTGTACACGTAGACTTCACCTGACGGGCAACATCAAAATCAGATTCATAGGTCAACATAGATCATATATATATATATAATTTTAGAAACAGGAATCAAATTCCTGCGAGGAGCTAAGTGTGAAAGGGCTCTGACTCAATGCGGGGCTACGAACCAGGAACCTCCATTGATTACACGTCAACAGTCCACTGCGCTATTGAGCCAGCTGCAATCTCGTCAGAACTTTCCCACACTTAACACAGCGGGCTGTGTATATATATATATATATATATATAACACAGCGGGATATATATATATATATATATATATATATATATATATATATATATATATATATATATATATATATATATATATATATATATATAACACAGCGGGATATATATATATATATATATATATATATATATATATATATATATATATATATATATAACACAGCGGGATATATATATATATATATATATATATATATATTGTGCGAACTTGTGCGGCGGCCATTGGTGGAGGAGGGCGGCGTCATATTTGATTGTGTTTTACGATTTGTGTTTGATTGTGTTTTACAAAATATAAAAACCCGAATTTTGAAAGTCGCGCTATGGCAGACCAAGTCGGCTGGGGTCCGGTAGAGGAGAGTGAGGCAGGGTCGATCCAGGACCAAATTGAGGGACATGAGGAGAGCGAAGCAGCGAGGGTAGCAGACGCACAAAATAGCGTCGTTGCGCCCGACGTTGCGGGCGCGCAAAATGGCGCCTCGCAAGAGCGCGCGGTAGCCGAGCCCGCTGTATCAACGGGCTTTAACATGCAGCCGATTGACATGCAGGCCCTCATTGCGCAGCTACAGGCAGCTGTACAGATGAGTATGGGGAGCCAAATTGAGCGATTGGGTGAGCGGTTGGGAAACCAAATTGTGGGAATGAGGGCTGATAGTGAACGATTGGAGGGCCAAATGGGGGTAATGGGGAACCGGATGGATGCCCAGGGTGAGCGATTGGAGGGCCAAATGGGGGTAATGGGGAACCGGATGGATGCTCAGGGTGAGCGATTAGAGGGCCAAATGGGGGTAATGAGGGACGAAGCGAGGGGTACCGGTGAGGGGTTAGACAACGGGATAAAAGAGGTAAAGAATGGGTTAACGGGGGTGGAAAACAGAATGGCTGCCCAGGAGAATCAGTTAGAGGGGGTGAAAAATGGGTTAGAGGGGTTAGAAAACAGAATGGAAGGCAAATTGAGGGACATGAGGGACCAAGCGGAAAGGGAAGTTAAACAAATGGGGCAGCAGATAGAGGGGGTCAGAATGGGGGTAGAAACCAAACTGGATGCTCACAGGGAGGAAATGGAGCAGATGAGGGTGGCATCTGGGCAGGAGATGCAAGTGATGGGAGAAGAGATCAGAAGAGGTGTGAGTGAGGAGGTCGGAGGAGTGCGCGAGGAGGTGAGGCACTGTGAGGAGCACATGGAGAAGGAGGTGAGAAAGGGGACTGTAAAGTTACAAGGGGGCATAGAGGACCTGACGCAGGAGGTGGAACAGCTGACGGAGGGACAGACTGAGTTAGTGGAGCAGGTTCAAAGGAACACTGCGGTATTAGGAGGGTTAAAGGCGACACAGAAAGAACTAAAAGATGACTTGATAGCGACGAAGAGGGAATGTCAGATGGTACGTGAGGGACTGACAACGAGGTTGGACGAGGTGATAGAGGTAATGGAGACGAAGGACCGGCAGGTGAGGACGCACCTGGAAACGGTCAAGGTAGCCTTAGAGGATGAGCTTGAGGAGACGTACCGGGGAATAAAAGAGGTGAAGCAGAAATTAGAAGAAGTGGAAGAAGGGGTGAGCGAAATTAAGAAGCGACGGAGAGGGGATAAGAAAGAGATAAAAGAGGAGATAAAAGAATTGGTCCAAAGTCTGTGTTTGGATCGTGATGATGTGCTCATTAACCGGATGAGGGATTCGCAGGTGATGGAGGAGAAGCGAAGAGGAAGAGGACCCGGTGTAAGTGGTGACCAATATGGTCGTGCGTATGATGCGCCAGGGGATTTAAGAAGCTTGGGGGTCGAGATGGACCCGGGTGTTCGTGAGAGGCCGTTGGTGAAGTGTGCGACAGGTCTGGTGTGCGAAAAAGGAGGTGTGCGAGAAAGTCCGACTCTGGGGTGTGTGAGGAAAAAGTGCGTGCCAAGGAGTGAGGGTGCTGGCGAGAGTGAGTCGGTCGTAGCGCGTGTGCGAGGGAGCACATGGAAGCGCGGTGTGGTAAGTGTTACAGAGGCTGTAACGGGAGAGTGTGCGCGAGAAAGGTGTGTAACGGACGGGTGCATGAGTAAGGGTGAGTGCGTTGTCAAGAGTGGTGGTGAGAGGAGTGAGAGTGACAAGGAGCGTGAGTGGGAATGCACGCTGGAATTGGTAGTGAGGCACGTGGTTGGGTGTGCGAATGAGAGCACACCTGTGATTGTCACAGAGGAGGTGACAGAGGAGGGGGCACGAAGAGGTGTGTTGGTGAGGTGTCCGACCAACGAATGTGTGCCAAAGTGTTCGGTGGTCAGGTGTGTGACCAAGGCTGTGAGTGGAATGAGGGTACCTGGGTGTGTAAGGAAAGGTACGAGGAGCATGGAAACGGCTGGATGTGTGAGCAAGGAACGGGCTGCGGGGTGTAAGCGTCCAGGTGAAGCATCGACGGTAACCGGTTTAGAGGTTAGAGCGACTTTTAGCCGAATCGGGCCCTCGGTGCGTGCTGGGCCTCACTTTGAACGGCCGCGTCCGTGCTCCACTAGGCGGAGCGGGCAGCCCGATAGAAAGGGTCGTCATGGCGACCACTTTTTGTTGAGGCAGTCCGGCAGGTCGAGATCGGGACATTGGATGGCTCCACGCCGAGATGGTGCGTGGGATCTCGGCCCGGGTAAGCCCCCGTCCCTGCACCGAGTGCCGGACGCATCCAGCCGCTGGCACAGAACAACCCGCATTCATGGCTTGGCTTTACGAAGCCGGGCTTTGGACAGGAATTGGCGCACCGAGAGGCATTAGTGAGTAGACTGGGTGATGAGGTTAGTGTTTTGGACCCAAAATTAGAGAAAAACAAAATTTGATGATTGGCAAGGGATTGGCAGTAGTGATTGGCAGATGATGGGTAGTGATTGGCCAAATTTTTGATTTGTTGAAATTTGATGTGCAAAATTGGTAGTGAGCGATGGGCCCGGTGGGTAAGGGGGGCATCCCTGCCACCCTTCCCATGGTGGGGGCAAAGGAGCAATAGATTATGGGGTGTATGGCAGTGAAAACTAGCCCGGGTGGGTTAGGTTAAATTGATAGGGACCTAGAAGATGACATTAGGTGACGTTAAGTTTAGTTAGTGACTGATACCTGTAGTGGGGACGCAGGTAGATTAGTATGGATGATAATGACGAGGGAGCGCAATAGTTTAAAGGGACGACTGGGAAGCGCAAGTTTCAGAAGGGAGTAGTTAGATGAGATGATGCTGTGTGAGAACTGGACAGGTGTGTGGAGCAGTGTATGAGTAGTGAGTGTTGTGGATCAGCGCGAATGCGCTTGGGGAGAGAAGGGTGCAGGTGGCACCAGGTGTGAGAGCACAGGTGTGCAAGTACAGGTGTGTGGAGAGAGTTGGAGTAAGTGGTACGGAGTGGTGTGCATGGTGCGAAGGTGTGAATGGGGGAAGAGTGGACCCCCATCACGGATACCCGGGGCGGGTAGTGTAAGTGTTAGGTAGAGGGTTTAGGTAAATTGTGGTTGGATATTGGCATTTGTGGTGCGGTTGCAGAATGGTGTTGTGGATGGGTGCATTAGTGTTGTGGAAATGGCTGGGCGTGTAGCCTGTTAGTGTGTGTAGTTGGTTGGGCACTCCACCACTGTGAGGATGTCGGCCAGGTGAGGCCGCAGGTGGGCTCTGGGAGCCGGTAGTTGTGAGTGGGTGCCTGAGGATCCCGGGTGTGGATCGGGTAGCCCAGTGCCAGAGAGGGCACCGAGTGGGGAGAGCGCCAGAGGGCCTTCCCCAGGTAGATAGGTTAGGGTAAGGAGCAGGTAAGCTCGGAGGCAACTGCAGTGGTGAAGGTGTGCAGGTGGGGAGACCCGCTGGGAGAGGTACACGCCACAGCCCAGAAATTGTGCGAGGGCACCGGGAGATGAATCGGGGGAGTGAGACCCCAAATTTAAAAGCACCACAGTTTGGTCAATGGGAATTGGTTTTTAGAACCCATAGTGTAAGAGGGCCAATGGTTTGGCCGGAGAAAGACCCCGGGTAATGTAAAGTTGTTAAAGTCATTTAGGAAATAGTTAGGATTGATGAACCTGTCGCACCATACGCAGCCATTTACCTGTGGTGATGATGACTCCACACCTGTGTTTTCTTTGTTTTGTTGCAGGAAATGAGATTGCTGTGGATTGGTGAGACGCATCACGACGTGGATGAGACATTGGGGTGATTCCATCTCTCCCTCCTTAGGAGGGACTGATGATGAATTGGTAATGGCAAATTTTGATGTTCAGTTGGAGATGGCAAATTTTGATGAGAGTTGAAAATGGCAAATTTGATTGGTTAGGAGGGAGAGAAGACGAATTTGGTTTATGGGAGGAACGGGGAAGACAGTAGGGACGTTTGTTGATTTGTAAAATAGATGTTTATGGGTAGTGTTGTGTTTTGTGGATACAGTAAGGGGTAAGGGAGGGGCCATGTAGGTTACCTGGTGGGGGGGGGGGGGGTGTACGGTAGGAACGTACCTGTCTCACCTGGTTCCCATGTGCCCCCAGTGTGCATCATCTTATATTGCATGCACTTTTGCGCCCTTACCACCTTACTCACTTGTCTGCTTCTTTTGTCTCCCACCTCCGAGGATCTGGCTTTGGGGCAGAGAGAGAGGAGAGAGAGGTGCTGGCTCCGCAGTTGTGGGCCTGCACTTTCGCTGCTTGCTGCCTGGATCGATACACCATATGGACCGCAATGTTTGTGGCCGCCCACCATGGACCGCAGTTCTTTTGCGGCCAAGCACCACCCATTGATGGACCTCTGGGTCAACGTGGCACCTATGCCAAACAGGCGAACCACTAATAGTTGGCCCCCTGACGGCCACAATAATGAAATGGACGCGGTTGGCGCCTTTCTTTATTTCTAGGGAAGCAAGAAGGCCAAGTGCACCACACGAAGAGCAAGAGACACCTGCAGGGTTAGGGGTTGTTGTTTTTATTTTAATGAACAATGGTGACTGCACCGATTGGTGCTGGGGTGGTGCTTTTGGTGCTTGGAAGGGGTGCTCTGCACATTATTAAAGGCCGTAAGGCCACAGAGCACTCGTGGGTTGGTGTATCGATGCTGGCATGCGTGCTCTCTCTATGCATAACATCTGCATGTGTTCCTCCAAAAACAGGTCCTGGATCGTAGTGTAAATATCAGCGTAGTCTTGTGTAAATAATGCTCCCTACCGGCTGTATGTTTAGTTTGCGAATTCTTTCCGTGATTCGGTTATCGTGTGGGTGTGTTTCTGTGAGGAGAAGGGTGCAACGTCGCAGGGGGACATATTTACTCATTTGTGAATATCTGTAAAACTGTCGCACTCAGGGTAGAGTTAATAGTAGAGGGAACTACATCTGAGTGCCACACTAAAATAGGTAAAAATTTATCGGGTCGGGACGCCCCGAGGGTAGAGAAGGGTGCAATGTTGCGGATATGGGATTTGGCCTCTATATCCGCTTGTAAATATTCCCCTATTTCCCCAATACTCCCCAACTATCCCCAATCCCCCATTCCCTAGTCCCATTGTCTGTAAACAACACTCTGTAGAACCGACCTTCCCCTTTTCCCCCCATTAAATGTCGTACCCAGGTCCACCGCATCTCATGTAGACAACTTTCGGACACCTTGCTAGTTATTCTTAGTCTATGTCAGTTAAGGACTCGTTTCCATTAATTCTGACTCTTCGTTGCACCAGAATGTGATTGTATGGCACCAGTAGTGAGTTTAGGACCTCCCCATACCTCCTCCCATCTTCCCCATGAAACAACAACTACAACAACGGCGTGCGGGGAGTGTGCGTCCTCACACCGGCTTGGTTAGCCGCCATTGCCATGTGCGCCCACGGGGTTACCACGAAGGGGCTGGCTGTCAGCTCCTCGTCAAGGGCGGAGCCCGGTAACCCCCGCACCCAATAAGAAGCAACGGGCCGATTCCATCTGGGGCGGCGCTAACGAGCCGAGGGCGTGTCACTCCCCGCCGGATATATGCAGCGACTTACCGGACGTGATGTCAGATGCGCCTCAGCCACGAAGAAGAACCAGTCGCGACCTCCGAGCGCAGTGAGACCTCCCGCATCTCTGGACCGGACCGGGTCGATTCTGTCCCTGAGCCAAGAGTGCACCTTGAGCCATCGACTACCCGCCTTTCCTTGCCATCAATCCCCGTGTGAGTCAGTCTTGTCCCGTTTATCTGTCGTCTGTCAGGGCTAAGATAAGACCGTGTTTAAGTGCCCACCTTTCTATGCTGTCTCTCTTGTCTTTGTAATCTAACCTTCCGCAATATTATAACCTCCTCCGGAGGTCTTGAGAACCATACCCCTGGTGTCGTGTCATTTTAACCCAGCCGTTGTGTCCTTTCCTTCATTGATCTAGCGTAGCGCGACTCGGCCAACGTTCGAGTATAATCGGGTAACTTGTGCGAACACGGCGGCCATTCCGCTCGGCCCAGCATAACATCTTAATAAGTCGTGTCCGTAACAATTGGTGTCAGGAGTGTCGGATTCGGACCTGGGACTAAATTCATTTAGCCCAAATTTTGGAACACCAATTGTACCATTAGGGTAACAATTGGTGTCGAGGAGTGAGATTCGATCCGGAGCGCGTTTTACGCGCTCGAAATTATAACGGCGAAATTTGATTGTGTTTTACAAAATATAAAAACCCGAATTTTGAAAGTCGCGCTATGGCAGACCAAGTCGGCTGGGGTCCGGTAGGGGAGAGTGAGGCAGGGTCGATCCAGGACCAAATTGAGGGACATGAGGAGAGCGAAGCAGTGAGGGTAGCAGACGCACAAAATAGCGTCGTTGCGCCCGACGTTGCGGGCGCGCAAAATGGCGCCTCGCAAGAGCGCGCGGTAGCCGAGCCCGCTGTATCAACGGGCTTTAACATGCAGCCGATTGACATGCAGGCCCTCATTGCGCAGCTACAGGCAGCTGTACAGATGAGTATGGGGAGCCAAATTGAGCGATTGGGTGAGCGGTTGGGAAACCAAATTGTGGGAATGAGGGCTGATAGTGAGCGGTTGGGGAACCGGATGGATGCTCAGGGTGAGCGATTGGAGGGCCAAATGGGGGTAATGGGGAACCGGATGGATGCTCAGGGTGAGCGATTGGAGGGCCAAATGGGGGTAATGAGGGACGAAGCGAGGGGTACCGGTGAGGAGTTAGACAAGAAATTTGGGAAGTTCGACAATAATTTTGAGGGGTTAGACAACGGGATAAAAGAAGTAAAGAATGGGTTAACGGGGGTGGAAAACAGAATGGCTGCCCAGGAGAATCAGTTAGAGGGGGTGAAAAATGGGTTAGAGGGGTTAGAAAACAGAATGGAAGGCAAATTGAGGGACATGAGGGACCAAGCGGAAAGGGAAGTTAAACAAATGGGGCAGCAGATAGAGGGGGTCAGAATGGGGGTAGAAACCAAACTGGATGCTCACAGGGAGGAAATGGAGCAGATGAGGGTGGCATCTGGGCAGGAGATGCAAGTGATGGGAGAGGAGATCAGAAGAGGTGTGAGTGAGGAGGTCGGAGGAGTGCACGAGGAGGTGAGGCACTGTAAGGAGCACATGGAGAAGGAGGTGAGAAAGGGGACTGTAAAGTTACAAGGGGGCATAGAGGACCTGACGCAGGAGGTGGAACAGCTGACGGAGGGACAAAAAGGACTAACGGAGCAGGTTCAAAGGAACACTGCGGTATTAGGAGGTTTAAAAGCGACACAGAAAGAACTAAAAGATGACTTGGTAGCGACGAAGAGGGAATGTCAGATGGTACGTGAGGGACTGACAACGAGGTTGGACGAGGTGATAGAGGTAATGGAGACGAAGGACCGGCAGGTGAGGACGCACATGGAAACGGTCAAGGTAGCCTTGGAGGACGAGCTTGAGGAGACGTACCGGGGAATAAAGGAGGTGAAGCAGAAATTAGAAGAAGTGGAAGAAGGGGTGAGCGAAATTAAGAAGCGACGGAGAGGGGATAAGAAAGAGATAAAAGAGGAGATAAAAGAATTGGTCCGAAGTCTGTGTTCGGATCGTGATGATGTGCTCATTAACCGGATGAGGGATTCGCAGGTGATGGAGGAGAAGCGAAGAGGAAGAGGACCCGGTGTAAGTGGTGACCAATATGGTCGTGCGTATGATGCGCCAGGGGATTTAAGAAGCTTGGGGGTCGAGATGGACCCGGGTGTTCGTGAGAGGCCGTTGGTGAAGTGTGCGACAGGTCTGGTGTGCGAAAAAGGAGGTGTGCGAGAAAGTCCGACTCTGGGGTGTGTGAGGAAAAAGTGCGTGCCAAGGAGTGAGGGTGCTGGCGAGAGTGAGTCGGTCGTAGCGCGTGTGCGAGGGAGCACATGGAAGCGCGGTGTGGTAAGTGTTACAGAGGGTGTGACGGGAGAGTGTGCGCAAGAGTGTGCGCGAGAAAGGTGTGTGACGGACGGGTGCATGGGGAAAGAGTGCGCTGTCAAAGGCAAGGAAGAATGCACACCTGTGGTGAGTGTTACAGAGGGTGTAACGGGAGAGTGTGCGCGAGAAAGGTGTGTGACGGACAGGTGCATGAGGAAAGAGTGCGCTGTCAAGAGTAAGGGTGAGTGCGCTGTCAAGAATGGAGGTGAGAGTAGTGAGAGTGACAAGGAGCGTGAGTTGGTTGTGACAGGTGAGAAAGGATGCACACCTGGAATGGTAGAGCGTGAGTGGGAATGCACGCTGGAATTGATAGTGAGGCACGTGGTTGGGTGTGCGAATGAGAGCACACCTGTGATTGTCACAGAGGAGGTGACCAAGGAAGGGGCGCGAAGAGGTGTGTTGGTGAGGTGTGCAACCAACGAATGTGTGCCAAAGTGTTCGGTGGTCAGGTGTGTGACCAAGGCTGTGAGTGGAATGAGTGTACCTGGGTGTGTAAGGAAAGGTACGAGGAGCATGGAAATGGCTGGTTGTGTGAGCAAGGAACGGGCTGCGGGGTGTAAGCGTCGGAAAGGTACGAGGAGCATGGAAACGGCTGGATGTGTGAGCAAGGAACGGGCTGCGGGGTGTAAGCGTCCAGGTGAAGCATTGACGGTAACCGGTTTAGAGGTTAGAGCGACTTTTAGCCGAATCGGGCCCTCGGTGCGTGCTGGGCCTCGCTTTGAACGGCCGCGTCCGTGCTCCACTAGGCGGAGCGGGCAGCCCGATAGAAAGGGTCGTCATGGCGACCACTTTTTGTTGAGGCATTCCGGCAGGTCGAGATCGGGACATTGGATGGCTCCACGCCGAGATGGTGCGTGGGATCTAGGCCCGGGTAAGCCCCCGTCCCTGCACCGAGTGCCGGACGCATCCAGCCGCTGGCACAGAACAACCCGCATTCATTGCTCGGCTTTACGAAGCCGGGCTTTGGACAGGAATTGGCGCACCGAGAGGTATTAGTGAGTAGACGGGTGATGAGGATAGTGTTTTGGCCCCAAAATTAGAGAAAAACAAAATTTGATGATTGGCAAAGGATTGGCAGTAATGATTGGCAGATGATGGATAGTTATTGGCAAATTTTTAATTTGTTGAAATTTGATGTGCAAAATTGGTAGTGAGCGATGGGCCCGGTGGGTAAGGGTGGCATCCTTGCCACCCTTCCCATATGGGGGGGGGCAAATGCGCACTAGCTTATGGGGTGTATGGCAGTGAAAACTAGCCCGGGTGGGCTAGGTTATATTGTTAGGGCCCTAGAAGATGACATTAGGTAACGTTAAGTGTAGTTAGTGACTGATACCTGTAGTGGGGACGCAGGTAGATTAGTGTGGATGATAATGACGTGGGAGCGCAATAGTTTAAAGGGACGACTGGGAAGCGCAAGTTTCAGAAGGGAGTAGTTAGCTGAGATGATGCCGTGTGTGTGAGAATTGAACAGGTGTGATTGCACAGGTGTGCAACTGGACAGGTGTGTGGAGCAGTGTGTGAGTAGTGAGTGTGTGGATCAGCGCGAATGCGCTTGGGGAGAGAAGGGTGCAGGTGGCACCAGGTGTGAGAGCACAGGTGTGCAAGTACAGGTGTGTGGAGAGAGTTGGAGTAAGTGGTACGGAGTGGTGTGCATGGTGCGAAGGTGTGGATGGGGGAAGAGTGGACCCCTTTCACGAGTACCCGGGGCGGGTAGTGTAAGTGTTAGGTAGTGGGTATAGGTAAATTGTGGTTGGATATTGGCATTTGTGGTGCGGTTGCAGAATGGTGTTGTGGATGGGTGCATTAGTGTTGTGGAAATGGCTGGGCGTGTAGCCTGTTAGTGTGTGTAGTTGGTTGGGCACTCCACCACTGTGAGGATGTCGGCCAGGTGAGGCCGCAGGTGGGCTCTGGGAGCCGGTAGTTGTGAGTGGGTGCCTGAGGATCCCGGGTGTGGATCGGGCAGCCCAGTGCCAGAGAGGGCACCGAGTGGGGAGAGCGCCAGAGGGCCTTCCCCAGGTAGTTAGGTTAGGGTAAGGAGCAGGTAAGCTCGGAGGCAACTGCAGTGGTGGGGGTGTGCAGGTGGGTAGACCCGCTGGGAGAGGTACACGTCGCGGCCCAGAAATTGTGCGAGGGCACCGGGAGATGAATCGGGGGAGTGAGACCCCAAATTGAAAAGCACCACAGTTTGGTCAATGGGCATTGGTTTTTAGAACCCATAGTGTAAGAGGGCCAATGGTTTGGCAGGAGAAAGACCCCGGGTAAGGTAAAGTTGTTAAAGTCATTTAGGAAATAGTTAGGATTGATGAACCTGTCGCACCATACGCAGCCACTTGCCTGAGGTGATGATGATGACTCCACACCTGTGTTTTCTTTGTTTTGAGTGCAGGAAAGGAGGATTGCTGTTGGATTTGTGAGACGCATCACGACGTGGATGAGACATTGGGGTGATTCCATCTCTCCCTCCTTAGGAGGGACTGATGATGAATTGGTGATGACAAATTATGATGTTGAGTTGGAGATGGCAAATTCTGATGAAAGTTGGAAATGGCAAATTTGGTTGGTTAGGAGGGAGAGAAGACGAATTTGGTTTATGGGAGGAACGGGGAAGACAGTAGGGACGGTTGTTGATTTGCAAAATAGATGGTTATGGGTAGTGTTGTGTTTTGTGGGTACAGTAAGGGGTAAGGGAGGGGCCATGTAGGTTACCTGGTGGGGGGGGGGGGGGCGTACGGTAGGAACGTACCTGTCTCACCTGGTTCCCATGTGCCCCCAGTGTGCATTACCTTATATTGCGTGCACTTTGCGCCCTTACCACCTTGCTCACTTGTTTTCTTTTGTCTCCCACCTCCGAGGATCTGGCTTTGGGGCAGAGAGAGAGGAGAGAGAGGGGCTGGCTCCGCAGTTGTGGGCCTGCACTTTCGCTGCTTGCTGCCTGGATCGATACACCATATGGACCGCAATTTTGGTGGCCACCCACAATGGACCGCAGTTCTTTTGCGGCCAAGCACCACCCGTGGATGGACCTATGGGTCAACGTGGCACCTATGCCATACAGGTGAACCACTTTTAGTTGGCCCCCTGACGGCCACAATACAGAAATGGACGCGGTTGGCGCCTTTCTTTATTTTTGAAAGAAGCCAGAAGGCCAAGTGCACCACACGAAGAGCAAGAGACACCTGCAGGGTTAGGGGTTGTTGTTTTTATTTTAATGAACAATGGTGACTGCACCGATTGGTGCTTGGGGTGGTGCTTTTGGTGCTTGGAAGGGGTGCTCTGCACATTATTAAAGGCCGTAAGGCCACAGAGCACTCGTGGGTTGGTGTATCGATGCTGGCATGCGTGCTCTCTCTATGCATAACATCTGCATGTGTTCCTCCAAAAACAGGTCCTGGATCGTAGTGTAAATATCAGCGTAGTCTTGTGTAAATAATGCTCCCTACCGGCTGTATGTTTAGTTTGCGAATTCTTTCCGTGATTCGGTTATCCTGTGGGTGTGTTTCTGTGAGGAGAAGGGTGCAACGTCGCAGGGGGACATATTTACTCATTTGTGAATATCTGTAAAACTGTCGCACTCAGGGTAGAGTTAATAGTAGAGGGAACTACATCTGAGTGCCACACTAAAATAGGTAAAAATTTATCGGGTCGGGTCGCCCCGAGGGTAGAGAAGGGTGCAATGTTGCGGATATGGGATTTGGCCTCCATATCCGCTTGTAAATATTCCCCTATTTCCCCAATACTCCCCAACTATCCCCAATCCCCCATTCCCTAGTCCCATTGTCTGTAAACAACACTCTGTAGAACCGACCTTCCCCTTCCTCCCCCATTAAATGTCGTGCCCAGGTCCACCGCATCTCACGTAGACAACTTTCGGACCTCTTGCTAGTTATTCTTAGTCTATGTCAGTGAAGGACTCGTTTCCATTAATTCTGACTCTTCGTTGCACCAGAATGTGATTGTATGGCACCAGTAGTGAGTTTAGGACCTCCCCATACCTCCTCCCATCTTCCCCATGAAACAACAACAACAACAACAACTACAACAACAGAGGGGCGCGGCGCGGCGCGGGGAGTGTGCGTCCTCACTCCGGCTTGGTTAGCCGCCATTGCCCATGCGCTCCACGGGGTTACCACGAAGGGGCTGGCTGTCAGCTCCTCGTCAGGGGCGGAGCCCGGTAACCCCCCGCAGCCAGTGAGAAGCGGCGGGCCGATTCCATCTGGGGCGGAGCTAACGAGCCGAGGGCGTGTCACTCCCCGCCGGATATGCGCAGCCACTTACCGGACGTGAGGTTAGATGCGCCCCCAGCTTGGAAAGACAAGTCGCGACCTCCGAGCGCTGTGAGACCTCCCGCATCTCTGGACCGGACCGGGTCGATTCTGTCCCTGAGCCAAGAGTGCACCTTGAGCCATCGACTACCCGCCTTTCCTTGCCATCAATCCCCGTGTGAGTCAGTCTTGTCCCGTTTATCTGTCGTCTGTCGGGGCTAAGATAAGACCGTGTTTAAGTGCCCACCTTTCTATGCTGTCTCTCTTGTCTTTGTAATCTAACCTTCCGCAATATTATAACCTCCTCCGGAGGTCTTGAGAACCGTACCCCTGGTGTCGTGTCATTTAATCCAGCCGTTGTGTCCTTTCCATCATTGATTTAGCATAGCGCGACTTAGTCAACGTTCGAGTATAATCGGGTAACTTGTGCGAACACGGCGGCCATTCCGCTCGGCCCAGCATAACATCTTAATAAGTCGTGTCCGTAACAATATATATTGTTGCAGACGCGGTTTTAAAGATGTTATTTTACCGAGCGGTTGGTATTACCGCGTCCGAACAGTTACTCCCCGATTAGAACCCGATTCCACCCGACGTTGACCAGATCGCACCGCAGATATTCAATCGGGAAACCTCTAAAGCGACCGAAAGAGAATGAAAAGAGAAGAAGACAGAGTACGGAGGAAGAACAGATTTATTATACACACACAAGCAAAAAGAAAGAGCGACCAAAATTATTTACAGCAATGGATGGAAGGAGCAGTCACACAGTGCATCGTTAGCTTAAACTATTCATTTTACTTAACCCCAAGACAACGAGTAGGACAGACGACGTTCACACTTACACGGGGGATATTGCAGGCAGGTAGGGCTTGAGGTGGATTGCTGGAGAGGGAGGCAGGGTCGGAGGCAGCAGCTCTCAATTCCTCGCGGTTTTTGGCGGGAAAACCCTTCGTCGCGTATCCGCTGCCGATGCTTTAGACGTCACGCGCTGGCTCGGGCACACCTGCTCCTCTCCTTCTGGTGGAGCCGTCTCCCTCCTTTCAGCGCGTCTCTCCAAAGCTGGTTTCCTTTCCGAGTACCTCTCCTCTTTGGCTTGGAGCGTTTCGCATCTCACCGCTCCTCTTGGTGTCGCCTCTTCGCTCATCTCCCAGGTCATCTCTTGAAGCAGTCCCTTCCCGTCGCTTTTATTACTCCGGGCGGAATCAAGCCGCCGGCTGCGAGGGCACGCCTACCGGGTCGCTAACCGCGGTGCTGGTTGGCCAAGTGGGGTTGGCTCACTCCTCCCCTCTATGACGAGGTGGAGACACGCCTTTCTTCTCCGAGATGAGCACATGGGCAATGGCGGCTTGCGGGATTGAACACCACTCGCACCCCTTTTGAAAGGAACTTTGGAGAGCGGAGATGATTGGGGCAATTAAAAGGGCCTACGCTTATTTTGTTTGATACAATGCAAAGTCAATCTAGTGGGAAACACATATTTAGCCTACATAGAATAAGGAAATACACTATTTAAAAAGATATATCATGGCCTACGTGTAAGTTTCATGGAATTAACTAGGAGGACGGCTGCGACCATTATTTACATTACGAGGGCGTTACACACAACAAAACCATACTTTTCACATTCGTTACACTTCCTCCAAAATTGTTACACTTCTCAAAAACCGTTACACTTCTCAAATTCGTTACACTTCTCAAAACCGTTACACTGCACCCTCCTTTCTTCAGGCCCGTCTCGGGCCTACAAAACTTTAACTTAGTGTGACACGTAGGTGTAATTCCCTCTACTTTTAACCTGACCCTGAGTGTGACAATCTTAAAACACAAATAAGTATGTCCCCCTATTGCATTGCACCCTGTCTAACAGACTCAAGCCCACAGCTAACCGAATTACGGAATTATTCTCAAACTATACATTTACGGTGGGGAGCATTATTTACAATGACGTTATTTCTTATTTACAACGCAACCCAGGACCTGTGTTTTTTTTTTTCTTTTTTTTCTTTTTAGGGAACAAGAAAAAAGAAATTCCTGTTGGGAGGGAGGAGACAGCACGCATTGCATCGATGCACCAGTACCAATACCACCAAAGCACCCAAAAACACCAAAAGCACCACAAGCACCACAAAGCACCAAAAGCACCACTCGGTGCGCAGTCACCATGGTTCATAATAAACACAACAAAACAACTGGTGGTGGTCTTCCCTTTCTCTGCTGGGCCGATGTTCTTCCCGACGTCTTCTGGCTTCATGCGGCCTACTTGGAAATAATAATAAAGCACAACTTGTGTTCGTTTTTATTTAGGGCTTCAGGGGCCAACTAAGGGTGGTCCACCTGTTTGGCATAGGTGCCACCTTACCGAGGTCCGCAAGCAAGATTCCCTGGCCACTATGGCCGGTCTCCAACAGAGGTGCCCTGCCCCAGAACCTGGGGTCCATCAAGTGGTACTTGGCCGCAGAACAGCGGTCCATAAAGTGGTACATCAACGCAATGCATGCTGGTTCTGGGAATCTCGGGCGCACAATGGCCACCTCACGCACGCTCCCCCTCGGCACCCAATGGCGCACAGGTCATGTGGGAGACAAAAGAAAGACAATTGAGCGAGGGGTAAGGTCACAAGGGTACACATCAATAAGGCAATGCAAGGCGAAATGCGTACGGAGGGCGAAGTGAGAAAGCTCGTCCCTACCGTACGTCACCCCCCTGTCACCTACCCTACCCTTGCCCTTACCCCATATGTACAAAATCTACACATTACCAATTCGTCACTACTGTCACGTCTTCCCCATATTTCCCCTATACCAAATTCGTCTCCACAATCCCTCGACTTCAAAATTTGCCATCACCAATTCATCATCAATCCTCATAAGGAGGGAGAGATGGAATTACGCACAATGTCACACCCACGTCATGATGCGTCTCACAATCCAAACATTTGCATCATAAAAAAATAATCAAACCATGGCATGGTGTGGAGTATCTGTCACCTCAGGTGAGTGGATGCGGATGGTGCGAGGAGATCCTTCATCCTAACTATCCTCTAAATGATTTTAACACACTTTACACTACCCGGGGTCTTTCCCTGCCAATCCATTGGCCACTTACACTATGGGTTCTAAAAACCAATTCCCATTACCCAAACTGTGGTGCTTCTCAATTTGGGGTCTCACTCCCCCGATTCATCTCCCGGTGCCCTTGCACAATTTCTGGGCTGTGACGTGTAGCTCTCCCAGCAGGTCTACCCACCTGCACACCTCCACCACTGCAGTTGCCACCCGAGCTTACCTAGCTCCTCACCCTAACCTAACTAACTGGGGACAGCCCCTCCTGGCTCTGTCACCCCTTGGTGCCCTCTGGCACTGGGCTACCCGGGTCCGTCCTCCGGATCCTCGGGCCCCATCCACAACAACTACTACCGGCTCCCAGAGCCCACCTGCGGCCTCACCTGGCCGACATCCTCACAGTGGTGGAGTGCCCAAACCAACTACACACACTAACAGGCTACACGCCCAGCCATTTCCACAACACTAATGCACCCATCCAAAGACCATTCTTTCACTCGCACCACAGATGCCAATATCCAACCACAATTTACCTGTACCCTCTACCTAACACTTACACTACCCGCCCCGGGTATCCGTGATGGGGGTCCACTCTTCCCCCATTCACACCTTCGCACCATCCACTCCACTCCACAATTTCCACCATACTCACTCCACGACCATCCATTCCAATACTCCATACCATTTATTCCATACACCTGTCCTCCATTCACCTGTCGTTGCACACCTGTGCCCTCACACCTGGTGCCACCTGCACCCTCCTTTCTTCCTGGACCATTTGGTCATCACAATACACATCACCATCACTCACTCATACACTGCTCCATCCACCTGTTCAGTTGCACACCTGTGCAATCACACCTGTTCAATCTTCACACACACGGCATCATCTCAGCTAACTACTCCCCTCTGAAACTTGCGCTTCCCAGTCGTCCCTTTAAACTATTGCGCTCCCTCGTCATTATCATCCATACTAATCTACCTGCGTCCCCACTACAGGTATCAGTCACTATCTAAACCTTAACGTTACCTAATGTCATCTTCGCTAGATCCCTACACACGATATATCCTAACCCACCCGGGCTAGTTTTCACTGCCATCAACCCCATAAGCTAGTGCTCCTTTGCCCCCCTTTCGTGCGGGATGGTGGATTTGCCATCCCACCACATCGGGGGTCTCTCACTATAAATTTTGTTCGTCCAAATCCAACAAATCAAAAATTTGCCATTTACTGCTAATCACCGTACCAATCATCAAATTTCGCTTTTTTTTTCTTCTAATTTCGGGGCCAAAACACTATCCTCATCACCCGTCTACTTATTACATCCTCTCGGTGCGCCAATTCACGTCTACAGCCCGCTTCGTACAGCCGAGCAATGAACGCGGGTCGTTTTGTGCCAGCGGCTGGATACGTCCCGCACTCGGTGCAGGGACGGGGGCTTACCCGGGCCGAGATCCCACGCACCACCTCGGCGTGGGGCCATCCAATGTCCCGATCTCGACCTGCCGGCACGTCTCAATAGAAAGTGGTCGCCATGACGACCCTTCCTATCGGGCTGCCCGCTCCGCCTAGTGGAGCCCGGACGCGGCCGTTCCAAGCGAGGCACAGCGTGGATCGCGTACGGCGGTTCTTTCGAAACCGCCGTGGTTCGGATCCCCGCTGGTCCTCGCGGCACACGAAGCTGCACGACGCGCACCGAGGGCCCGATTCGGCTATAAGTCGTTCTAACCTCTAACCCGGTTACCGTCGATGCTTCACCTGCATGCTTACATGCATACGCTACCCCTTTCTTGCTCATACCTCCAGCTGTTCCCATGCTCCTCGTACCTTTCCTTACACACCTCGGTACACTCATTCCACTCCCAGCCTTGGTCACACACCTGACCACCGAACACCTTGGCACACATTCGTCGCTCGCACACCTCACCAACACATCTCTTCGCGCCCCTTCCTCAGTCACCTCCTCTGTGACCATCACAGGTGTGCTTTCACTCGCACACCCAACCACGTGCCTCACGACCAACTCAAGTGTGCATTCCCACACACGCTCTACAATTCCAGGTGTGCATCCTCGCTCACCTGTCACAACCAACTCACGCTCCGTGTCACTCTCACTACTCTCACCTCCACTCTTGACAACGCACTCTTTCCCCATGCACCTGTCCGTTACACACCTTTCTCGCGCACACTCTTGCGCACACTCTCCCGTTACACCCTCAGTAACACTCACCACAGGCGTACACTTTCTCGTTACATCCTCTGTAACACTCACCACAGGTGTACACTCTCTCGTTACTTCCTCTGTAACACTCACCACAGGTGTACACTCTCTTGTTACTTCCTCTGTAACACTCACCACACCGCGCTGCCATGTACCCCCTCGCACACGCGCTTCGACCAACTCACTCTTGACGGCACACTCACTCCTTGGCGTGCACTTTTTCCTCACACACCCCATGGTCGGACATTCTCGCACACCTCTTTTTTCGCACACCAGACCTGTCGCACACTTCACCAACGGCCTCTCACGAACACCCGGATCCAAACCAATCCCCAAGCCGACTGAAGCTTTCCTCACATCATATACATTGCCACTCACCTCCGTACCTCGTCTCCGCACCTCCTTTGCCACCTGCAAACTCTTTATTTGGTAGTGAGCAGCACATTATGAGTTGAGCACCGACCTTGTACCAATTCCATTACCTCCTCCTGGATTTCTCTCTTAGTTTCTGTCCGTCTCTTCTTAATTTCACTCACCTCCTCTTCCACTTCCTCTAATTTTTGTTTAACCTCTTTTATTTCTCGGTGCGTCTCCTCAAGTTCGTCCTCTAAGGCTACCGTGACCGTCTCTATGTGCATCCTCACCTCTCGGTCCTTCGTCTCCATTATCTCTGTCACCTCGTCCACCCTCATTGTCAGTTCCTCACGTACCATCTGACATTGCTTCTGTGTCGCTATTAATTCGTTTTTAATTTCTTTTTGTGTCGCCTTTAACCCTCCTAGTACCGCAGTGTTCTTTTGAACCTGCTCCACTAGTTCTTTTTGTCCCTCCGTCAGCTGTTCCACCTCCTCCGTCAGATCTTCTATTCCCCCTTGTAACTTTGCCGCCCCATTTCTCACCTCTTTCTCCATACGCTTCTCACCTCGCTTTACCTCCTCGCGTAGCCCCGAAACCTCCTCACTTACACCTCGTCGTATCTCCTCCATCTCCTTTGTAGATGCCACCCTCATCTGTCCCAATTCATCCCTTTGAGCATCCAATTTGGTTTCTACCCCGATTTTTACCTCCTCTATCTGCTCTCCCATTTGTTTGATTTCCCTGGCAGTTTGTTCCCCTATTTCCCGCAATTTGTCCTCCATCCTATTTTCTAACCCCATTAACCCATTTTTCACCTCTTTTATCCCGTTGTCTAACCCCTCAAAATTATTGTCTAACTTCCCAAATTTCTTGTCTAACTCCTCAAAATTATTGTCTAACTTCCCAAATTTCTTGTCTAACCCCTCACCGGTACCCCTCGCTTCGTCCCTCATTACCCCCATTTGGCCCTCCAATCGCTCACCCTGAGCACCCATCCGGTTCCCCATTACCCCCATTTGGTTTCCCATTACCCCCATTTGGCCCTCCAATCGCTCACCCTGAGCATCCATCCGGTTCCCCATTTGTCCCATTTTTGCTTCTAGCCTGTCCATACCGTCGTTCTTTTTCTGCATTTCCACCATGAATTGGGCCATGAAGGCTTGTATTTGGGCCGCGCTCATTGGTTCCACGACCGTGGCCCCCTCAACCACGTGCGCGAGAGCGCCATTTTGTGCGTCTGAAACCTCCGCAACCACATTGCCATTTTTCTCCTCCTCCTTTTCTTCCACATACATTTCCCCGAGGTCCTGGGTCGATCCCACCCTGTCTATCTCTCCCACCGACATCCGATCGCCTTGATTGTCCATGGCGCGATCTCAAAATTCGGGTTTTGCTTTAAAACAACACAAATTTCCAGCAGCTCCAAATTTTGACCAAATTTTTTTCTAGATGTTTTTAAAAAATTTGGTTCGGGCCTCGAATCTCACTCCCCGACACCAATTGTTACTCTAATAGTACAATTGGTGTTCCAAAATTTGGGCCTAACAAATTTAGTCCCAGGTCCGAATCCAACTCCTGACAACCAATTGTTACAGACGCGGTTTTAAAGATGTTATTTTACCGAGCGGTTGGTATTACCGCGTCCGAACAGTTACTCCCCGATTAGAACCCGATTCCACCCGACGTTGACCAGATCGCACCGCAGATATTCAATCGGGAAACCTCTAAAGCGACCGAAAGAGAATGAAAAGAGAAGAAGACAGAGTACGGAGGAAGAACAGATTTATTATACACACACAAGCAAAAAGAAAGAGCGACCAAAATTATTTACAGCAACGGATGGAAGGAGCAGTCACACAGTGCATCGTTAGCTTAAACTATTCATTTTACTTAACCCCAAGACAACGAGTAGGACAGACGACGTTCACACTTACACGGGGGATATTGCAGGCAGGTAGGGCTTGAGGTGGATTGCTGGAGAGGGAGGCAGGGTCGGAGGCAGCAGCTCTCAATTCCTCGCGGTTTTTGGCGGGAAAACCCTTCGTCGCGTATCCGCTGCCGATGCTTTAGACGTCACGCGCTGGCTCGGGCACACCTGCTCCTCTCCTTCTGGTGGAGCCGTCTCCCTCCTTTCAGCGCGTCTCTCCAAAGCTGGTTTCCTTTCCGAGTACCTCTCCTCTTTGGCTTGGAGCGTTTCGCATCTCACCGCTCCTCTTGGTGTCGCCTCTTCGCTCATCTCCCAGGTCATCTCTTGAAGCAGTCCCTTCCCGTCGCTTTTATTACTCCGGGCGGAATCAAGCCGCCGGCTGCGAGGGCACGCCTACCGGGTCGCTAACCGCGGTGCTGGTTGGCCAAGTGGGGTTGGCTCACTCCTCCCCTCTATGACGAGGTGGAGACACGCCTTTCTTCTCCGAGATGAGCACATGGGCAATGGCGGCTTGCGGGATTGAACACCACTCGCACCCCTTTTGAAAGGAACTTTGGAGAGCGGAGATGATTGGGGCAATTGAAAGGGCCTACGCTTATTTTGTTTGATACAACGCAAAGTCAATCTAGTGGGAAACACATATTTAGCCTACATAGAATAAGGAAATACACTATTTAAAAAGATATATCATGGCCTACGTGTAAGTTTCATGGAATTAACTAGGAGGACGGCTGCGACCATTATTTACATTACGAGGGCGTTACACACAACAAAACCATACTTTTCACATTTGTTACACTTCCTCCAAAATTGTTACACTTCTCAAAAACCGTTACACTTCTCAAATTCGTTACACTTCTCAAAACCGTTACAATATATATATATATATATATATATATATATATATATATATATATATATATATATATATATATATATTGTTGCGGATCTCGGATTACGGCACTCTCCCTACAGAGGGGGGTTTAATCCCCCCCGTCTATTAAGCTGGCCGTCCGAGTCCTAGAAGATATCGCGCTCCTTCCGGTCGGAAGCAGGGCGATACTTCTGCCCGAGCTACGGACAAGATGGAATGTTGCCGAGCGGTTCAGCAATCCGAAGCTCGAGCCGTTAGCGGCAGTCTAAACCCGATTATAGCGGTTCCTATATCGTGCCACCGATATTCAATTGGGGACAGGATGAAAGCGATCGGATGAGAATAAATCAGGTAAAGAAAGAACATAGGATTTATTATCCAATAATGAAGAGGAAACGAAAGGCAAGAATATACAAAAGAAGGAAATAAAAGGACATAGGGCAAGCTTATCTAAACAGTCTTAACTTATCATGACCCCAGGACAAACAGACAGACTCACACGGAATGGTAGCTGGTAGGGGAGGAAGGTCCAGGCAGATGGTTCCAGGCGATGGGATCCGTCCAGGCTCCGGGTCCACGGGCGAAGAACGGCAGGCAGCTTCGCGTATCGTGGGCGCGCGATCGGACCTTACATATGCGAGGGGCTGGAATGCTGCATACGTACAGCGTGCCGAACGCTCTCAAAACCAAACGGCAGTTCGCATCAAACGATCGTTCCAAGCGATCCTCTGCGCAGTGTTCTTATCGTCCGCCGTCTCTGCGCTGTTCTCTCAAGTTTGACTCCTTTTCTTTCCCTGGCGCATCTCTCTCGGTGTCTGCCGATCATCTCCTGAAGTAGTCCGTGGCCGCGCTTTTATTACAAGCCTCACGTATCAAGCCGCGTCCACTTCGCTCCGCCTACTCGTGAACACGCCTCAGCCCGGATTGGTCACGAGGGTTCATTGGTACCTCCCCTCGTGACGCGTTGATGGGGCCACGCCTATGTTCCTGGCCGCTCCTCCCTTCTTCTCCCACTCTGCCACGTGGCTTATGGCAGCGGGCAGGAACAACCAAAAGGCAGCGACGACGGCAATAAGATTATGTGGCAGCATTGGGAAGGACAAGCCCCGTTGAAGGTGCTATTGGCACTTGGAGAGAGAGAGAGATTGGGGATAATTGAAGGGGCCTAGGTTATTTGATTAATACAATGCAGATTCAACTATTGGAAACAGATCCTTACCTGAAACACATACTAATGAAATAACGAAAGAAGAAGCCTATGGTGTGCTACGTGTTGCTCGTGGCCTAACTAGGGTGCGACCTTTGACCTTTACACCAAAAAATGGGAATATTTACAGGGGATTATTACAGATATTTACAAAGTGGAGGGTTCTAAAAACCACAACAATATATATATATATATATATATATATATATATATATATATTGTTGCGGTTTTAGAACCCACACTTGTAAATATGACATTAAAGGTTAAAGGTAGCACCCCTAGTTAGGCCACAAGCAACACGTAGGCCACCATAGGACTTCAGTTATTTCATTAGTATGTGTTTTAGATAAGGCCGTGTTTCCAACAGTTGAATCTGCGTTGCGTCGATCAAATAAGAGTAGGCCCATTTCGTCCATTTTGCGACCTCCCTCTCCAAGCAACGCCATTACGCGACCCTACAGTCGGTGCCTATGTCTCTCTCAATTTGTTACGCGCCTTTGTTAGCAGCGTTCGCTGCCTTGCGCTGAAGCTCGCTCAAACGCCGCCATAAGCCATGCGGTTAGGCCCGAGAAAGGGGGCGGAACGCCGAGAAGAAGGTGTGGCATGTCAACCAGCCATCAAAGGCGTGGCCGGTAAGCCCTCACCAGCCAACCAGGGCTGAGGTGAGATCGCCGACAGGCGTGGCTTTGTGGAGCGCGGAGTGATCGCGTGGCGCATTATATAAGCGCGAACGCAAAGCCCTTTCACAGAACTGATACGGAGCGCACCTTTGTGGAAGGACTCGGATGGGAGAGAGCGCATTTTCAAAGAACTTGTCGGACTTGTCGGAGGCGCGCTTGTTGGAGAGATACGGCAGCGCTTGTTAAGGACTCACTCGCTGGCGCTGATTAAGAGGACTTTTGGGAGGGGGCGTGTAGCACGAACGTGCAAATATTACATACAAAGGACACCAGCTTCCCCCGTTGTATAAACTGTCCGCTTGCGTCCAACTACGCGCGGAGCTGCCTGCCCGGTTTCGCCCGCTGGACCGGAGTCGACTGGAGCCTGGACCCCATTGCCGGGCCTTCCATCTACCAACTACAATCCCCGTGTGAGTGTGTTTGTTTGTCCTGGGGTATTAGAGTAAGACTGTTTTTAAGGCTGCCCTGTGTTCGGCTTCTTCCTCTTCCTCTCTTGTACATTCTTTCGTTTCCTCTTCTTCTGTACATTTGTTAATAAACCATCTTTGTTCTTCCTACCTTCTGGTTTCCTCTCCATCCGATCGCATCCGTCCTTTCTCTCATTGGGTAAACGTGGCACGATTAGGAACCGCTAGAATCGGGTTTAGAGTCATTGTTAACGGCCCGAGTCGCGGCTCGCTTCGCTCGGCGTATCCACTAACGCTGCGGCTTGGGTGGGAGGTTATCTCCTTGCTTCACGGTCGGTGCTGGTAATTAGGTAACAGGACCAAATTGACCAGCAACCCTAACTAATACCGACCGGAAGGAACGGGGTAACTTCAGGATCACGTCGGTCAGTCACAGACAAGGGGATTAACCCCCTCTTAGTAAGGGGAGAAGCCCAACGTTTGAGATCCGCAACAATATATATATAAACATATCTCTATATATAAAGGATGAGTGTGTGTGTGTGTGTGTGTGTGTGTGTGTGTGTGTGTGTGTGTGTGTGTGTGTGTGTATATGTGTGTCTGTCTGGATGTCCGCTTATAACTCACGAACTACACATCGGAGAAAAGTTTTAGACACAGATTCGGAATCAGCATAAAATCCTGGTGGTTATAGGCTACGTTTTATTTTAATATCAATGGTTTAAAAAAACCGCGCCACCTGCAATTCCATGGTGGTTTGTGGCGGCGCTAGACGTTCGGGGTGTATTGCAATGGTTTGTCGGGTTTGGCTGTGGGTCCAGAATAGCTCCCATTTCCTCATGTTCTTCCACTTTTGTTTTGATTCTTCTGTTACAACGCCTTCCTTATGTATCTTATGTCCCCCCGACGAGGCCTCTACATAATTTCATGCGACAGGATTTCGTACATTTTGAGTGAAAGAAGTGAGACGAAGGTGTAGGAGGGAGAAGAGGCGCGGCCGAACTGATAGAAGCCGACTGTGGAGGGCCTCGATCGTGAGTGGAAATGGCGGGAATTGCGTTTGTATCGCAAAATAAAGGATCTGCATTCATTTCTGAACTTGCATTGGTGGATTGTTATACATCTGCATTATTTTTCATTAAAAAACTTTATGTTGAACTTGAAGGCTCCAAGCACGGACTATATATACAGCCCTCATTGAGGTAAAAATAAAAGTAAAAATCCTGCTATCGCTTGCCAAGCTAGCCGTTCCCCCCCTCCCCCCTCCCCTCCCCTCCCCCCTCCCCTCTCCTCCTCCTCCCTCCTCTTCTCCCCTCTCCTCCTCCCCTCCCTCCTCTTCTCCCCTCCCCCCCTCTTCTCCCCTCCCCCCTCTTCTCCCCTCCCCCCTCTTCTCCCCTCCCCACCCTCTCCTCCCCTCCCCCCTACCCTCTCCTCCCCTCCCCCCTGTTCCCCTCCCCCCCCGTTCCCCTCCCCTCCCCCCCGTTCCCCTCCCCTCCCCTTCCTCCTCCCCCCCTTCCCCCGCCCGCAATGCCGGGTACTTCCCATGGCCAGCTGTACGTGGGCTGCTCGAGGGTTGGAAAACCAAGCAATCTTTATGTCTTGGCACCAAGTAAGAAAACCAGAAATGTTGTACACCAAGAGGTTTTGAGAAATTGAAAATTGACAAAACGCCATGTAGGAAATGTACTGTGATATTGCTCTAAAATATACATGTTCTTTTCATCATATATTTGTATTATTCTTATTCAACCTGGGCGAAGCCCCCCCTCCCCCCTCCCCTCCCCCCTCTTCCTCCCATCTCCCCTCTTCCTCCCCTCCCCCTCCCACTCCCCTCCCCCTCCCACTCCCCTCCCCCCTCCCACTCCCCTCCCCCTCCCCCCTCACCCCTCCCCTCCCCCTCCCCTCCCTCCCCCTCACCCCTCACCCCTCCCTCCTCCCCCCTTCCCCTCCACTCCCCCTCCCCCTCCCCTCACCCTCCCCCCTCACCTCCCCCTCCCCTCCCCCTCCCTCTCCCTCCTCCCCTCCCCCTCCCCCCTCACCTCCCTTCACCCCTCCCCCTCCCCTCCCCCTCACCTCCCCCTCCCCCCTCACCTCCCTTCACCCCTCCCCCTCCCCTCCCCCTCACCTCCCCCTCCCCCCTCCCCCTCCCCCTCACCTCCCTTCTCCCCTCTCCTCCTCCCCCTCCCTCCTCTTCTCCCCTCTTCTCCTCCCCCCTCCCTCCTCTTCTCCCCTCCCCCCTCTTCTCCCCTCCCCCTCTCCTCCCCTCCCCCCTCCCCCTCCCCTCCCCTCCCCCCTCTCCTCCCCCTCCCCCCTCCCCTCCCCTCACCCCTCCCCCCCGCTCCCCCTCCCCTCCACCCTCCCCTCCCCCCTCACCTCCCCTCACCCCCTCCCCCCTCCCCCTTCCCCCCGTCCCCCATCCCTCTCCTCCTCCCCCTCCCTCCTCTTCTCCCCTCTCCCCCTTTTCTCCCCTCCCCCCTCTCCCCCTCTTCTCCCCTCTCCTCCCCTCCCCTCCCCACCCTCTCCTCCCCTCCCCCCCGTTCCCCTCCCCTCCCCTTCCCCCGTCCGGCAATGCCGGGTACTTCCCATGGCCAGCTGTACGTGGGCTGCTCGAGGGTTGGAAAACCAAGCAATCTTTATGTCTTGGCACCAAGAGTAAGAAAACCAGAAATGTTGTATACCAAGAGGTTTTGAGAAATTGATAATTGACAAAACGTCATGTAGGAAATGTACTGTGATATTGCTCTAAAATATACATGTTCTTTTCATCATATATTTGTATTATTCTTATTCAACCCGGGCGAAGCCGGGTACCTCAGCTAGTATATATATATATATATATATATATATATATATATATATATATATATATATATATATATATATATATATATATATATATATATATATATATATATATATATATATATATACAGACTTGGCATTTAATATGGAATATATATTTTTTCTTGACTTGGGTTTACTTTCTTAACTCAGTATATCAATCGGGTGAGTTTCTTTTACACTTTGGTGATTTATTTGTTAAAAGAACCATGTCACTGATTGTCTGTCGCAGCAAGAAGTCAACAACAGGATTATATCACAGGTGGCGTGGCAAAATGTACGGACAGGTGCATTTGATGATTGGCTTCACAGTCGGGTATATAAGGGTTGTTGCGTTCTGTATTAGTGGAAAACAACCGCTGCACGTCTCCAAAAGTTATTGCCGCTTCCTCTGGAGATGGTCCGTCAACTCGACAATGCTGTTTGTCATGGAATGGTGGCTTTACGAAATTACAGCATGAAACAGCGTGCTATTGCTCGGCAGTATGGCATCACTCAAGGTCAGGTGTCAAAGATCCTGAAACGAAATGCTCAGAGGGGTGTCCCTACTCCAATACCGAGGCCAGGACGTCCCTGCAGAACCACAAGGAGGGATGATCGCCAGCTGCACCGGTTAGTCTGAAATGGCCGTACCAAGTCAGCTAATCGGCTTAGGGCTGAGTGGCAGCAACTGACAAATGTGCCTGTATCCAGAAGGCTGGTCAACCATTGACTGGTTCAAGCAGGCGATGGTACCAGGCGTGCCCTGAGAAAGCCACGCGTGACCAGACAACACCGCCAGCGCAGATTGCAATGGGCCAAAGAGCACCGTCGATGGCAGCCAGGACACTGGAATCATGTGACCTTCAGTGACGAGTCTAGATTTCTGGTCTCTCGTCAAGATGGCCGCGTCCGAGTGTGCAGACAAGTGCATGAAGCCTACAACAAAGATTGTATAATGCCAAGAGTCCAAGCCGGAGGTGGTGGGGTGACTGTTTGGGTTGCTTTTCATGCAGTGGGCAAAACTGACCAGGTTGTTCTGAATGGAAACCTGAACCAGTTCAAGTACAGGGCCATTCTGGAAGAAACATTGCTTCCATTTGCTCGTGCAGCCTTTCGAGGAAACTTTGTCTTCCAAGATGACAATACACGGCCTCATCGTGCTCGCATGATCCAACACTTTCTTGCTGACCTTGGTGTAGAGCATATGGAGTGGCCTGCCATGTCCCCTGATATGAATCCGATAGAGAACTTGTGGGCAGAATTAACGCGTCAAATCGACCACTTGGACCAGCAGCCGACCTCTGTGCGTGAATTGCAGCAAGCTATTGTCACTGCATGGCAAGCGATTCCTGTCCAAACCTTGGCAAATCTCATGAACAGCATGCCTCAACGTGTACGTGCTCGCCTGAATGCTCGTGGGGGTTACACGAAGTATTGAACTGTAATTTTACTGTCCGTAATCCCAGTCGTAATTTAACTTTTGTTTTTGTTAAAAAAAATTTTGGCTAATGTGCAAAATAAAGAGATACTTCTGGAAAACGTACAGAAGTTTAACACAGTTCTGTCCATGAATTGAGTTCGATATCAGTTTACATCACTTTCAAGGATCAATTTATTTGTTTCGAAATGTCAAATGTGGTTTTTGTTTCTTTTGAAGGTTACATTAACAAAATCTAGAATAATTTCAACATAATTCCAATGAACTTTTGGTTCTATGACATCTTGAAAAGTAAGTTCACCCCCACAAAAAAAATATTCCATATTAAACGCCAAGTCTGTATATATATATATATATATATATATATATATATATAGTATATATATATATATATATATATATATATATATATATATATATATATATATATATATATATATATTGTTGCGGCTATGAGGACTGTAGTTTTTTTGATTGTGTGTATTATTATTATTGTTTATTCTGCGCCTCCTGCCTCCGGAGCTGTGTAAAGGTCAAAGGGCGTCCCATAATTAGTCCATAAAGCATCCACACTACAGCCAATCATAGAATACCCCTGTTCGATAGTTATATCTTATTCTGTGTTTTAGGGTAAGGCTGTGTCTCCCATTAATTGAAAGACTCCATTGCACCAGTGAAAGAGATAGATTCCCTTCATTCCCACTCCCAAAACCTCCATTCCCCCTTTCGTCGATTGGAAACTACCTCCGCTCCAACAATTGCCGCCATTGACCACGAGGCAGGGTTGGGGAAGAAAGGCGGGTCCCCACCTCGTCATAGAGGGGAGGAGTGAGTCAGCCCCACTCAACCAACCACAAACAAGGGGTTGGACTTGGAGAGGGTGTGGAAAGAAACATCGAGGAGGTTCGCGAAGGTTGAGGGGTGGGGCCTATATAACCCACGGCAGGGCGTTTCCCAGCGGCAGACAAGGGAGATGAGCTTTCACCGAGAGACGAGAGGGAGTCCAAGAGTTGAGTCCGAAAGAAGTCCAGGGTTGAACTGCAGCTCGAGCCACTGAAACTGCGTTTACTGCAGCTGGAGCCACTGAAAATGCATTTGCTGCAGCTGGAGCCACCGAAACTGCAGCCACAGCAGCGTGAGGCCTGGACGGCAGTTTGGAGCAGGGCCGCGGAGGAGCGGCGGCTGCCCAACGAGTCAATCGTGCTGAAGGACCAGTGGACCTCCCTATCCCGCCAGCCATCCATCTCCCGCCAGTCCTATCATCATTCCCCGAGTGAGTCTGTCCTTGTTTGTTCTGTCCCTGGGTTAATTAAGACTGTAGGTAAGCTAGCGTTGCACTGTGTATCTAATCTCGTCTGTAAATAAACGTGACTGCTTTCTTCCTACTTATATGTGTAAATAATAAATCCAATTCCTCTTCTGTACGTCTTCTTCCTCTTTGTATTCGGTCGCTTTAGAGTTTTCCCGATTGAATAGCGGTGGCGCGATCCGGCCAAAGTTTGGGGCAAATCGGGTATTAGTCGGGGAATAACTGTTCGGTCGCGGTTACGCCACCGCTCGGTCAAAATAACATCTTTAACCGCGTCCGTAACAATATATATATATATATATATATATATATATATATAATTATATATATATATATATATATATATATATATATATATATATATATATATATATATATATATATATATATATATAACATGACAGTTTGAATATTTGAACAACAGTTTGAGTCGATGATTAGATGGAGGTGCTGTGTAATGGACATGTCTATCAGGTAAAGTGTTTATCGCTTCGTATATTATCATATAAAGTGATTTAGAATTTAAGTTATTAGTTTGTGGTAATACTTTAAATACAAGTAGTAATGAAATCAGTTAGAATAAGGATATTGCATTGCTGTGTTGACCTGACTGTCTGGACACAACTTTGAGGTTATGGGTCCATTGATGTTGAGTGATCTACTGATGTTGACCTGCGGCCATGGTTGTGGACTTGCTGTTTGGAGAGGTTCTGGGCTGAAAGGATTGAAACCTCGATGAAAAACGGTGCCCAGCTGATGATCTGTCCAGTTGGAAAATCAATCAGTTGCTTATAAATTAAGGTTATAACTTCAAATATAAGTTAAGGTTATAACTTCAAAAATAAGTTAAGGTTATAACTTCAAATATAATAGATTTTACAAGTACTTACAAGTACATAATACACTACATGGCCAAAAGTATGCGGACACCTCTTCTAATTAGTGGATTCGGCTGTTTCAGCCACACCCATTGCTGACAGGTATATATAATCAAGCACACAGCCATGCAATCTCCATAGACAAACATTGGCAGTAGACTGGGCTGTACTGAAGAGCTCAGTGACTTTCAACGTGGCACCATCATAGGATGCCACCTTTCCAGCAAGTCAGTTCATCAAATTTCTGCCCCGGTCAACTGTAAGTGCTGTTATTGTGAAGTGGAAACGTCTAGGAGCAACAACAGCTCAGCCACGAAGTGGTAGGCCACACAAGCTCACATAACGGGACCGCAGAGTGCCGAAGCAGGTAGCACGTAAAAATCGTCTGTCCTCAGTTGCAACACTCACTACCAAGTTCTAAACTGCCTCTGGAAGCAACTTTAGCACAACAACTGTTCGTCGGGAGCTTCATGAAATGGGTTTCCATGGCCAAGCAGCTGCACACAAGCCTAAGATCACCTTGCGCAATGCCAAGCGTCGGCTGGAGTGGTGCAAAGCTCGCCGCCATTGGACTCTGGAGCAGTGGAAACGTGTTATCTGGAATAATGAATCACGCTTCACTATCTGGTAGTCCGACAGTCGAATCTGGGTTTGGTGGATGCCAGGAGAACGCTGCCTGCCAGAATGCATAGTGCCAACTGTAAAGTTTGGCAGAGGAAGAATAATGGTATCGGCCTGTTTTTCATGGTTCTGGCTAGGCCACTTAGTTCCAGTGAAGGGAAATCTTAACGCCACAGCATACAATGACGTTCCAGACGATTGTGTGCTTCCATCTTTGTGGCAACAGTTTGGGAAAGGCCCTTTCCTGTTTCAGCATGACAATGCCCCTGTGCACAAAGCAAAGTCCATACAGAAATGGTTTGTCGAGATCGGTGTGGAAGAAAGACTGAAAGTTTATGTGTCTGCATGTCGGCTTATGTTTAAAGATTAAAGTTTATGTCGGATTTATCCATCCCTGTCTCCAGGCTGCAAAGAAAGAGGTAGCAAAGGCACAGGAGCCATGTAGGAAAATGTTTGGAGAACGCTTGGATTCGGAAGAGGGTCAGAGAGCGGTATTAAGGAGTGCAAAGCAGATAGCAAAAGAGAGGTGTGATGTGATGGGGGTGAGTTGCTTGAAGGATGAAGTGGGACAAATCGTTGTGGACCCAGATGGAATTAAAGGAAGATGGAAGAGATATATGAAAATGCTGTTGAATGCAGAGAATGAATGGGATGGCAACATAGAGAGTAACCCAGTTTTAGGACCGGCAGAGAAGATAACTGAGATGGAAGTTGAGGAAGCGATAAAAGCAATGAAGAGTAGAAAAGTGGGAGGGCCGACGGAAGTTGTTGGAGATATGTTGAAGGCAGCGGGAAGTTGGGGTGTGAAGAGAATGACAGATCTGTAATCTGGTGGTGAAAGAAGGCTGCATTCCAGTGGTTTAGGAACTGAGTATCCTCATCCCTCTATACAAGGGGAAAGGTGACCCTTCTGGACTGTGGCTCGTATTGAGCGATAAAGTTATTGGAGCATGGACTGAAGTTTTTGGAAAGGGTGTTGGAGAGGAGGTAAGGAAGAAAGTGAAGATCGACGAAATGCAGGTTGGATTTATGCCAGGAAGAGGAACGACAGACATGCTTTTTATTGCAAGGCAGTTGCAGGAGAAGTACATGGAGAAGAGGAAGAACTTGTTTCTTGGGTTTGTTGATCTGGAGAAAGCATTCGATAGGGTTCCATGCGAAGTAGTAACATGGGCATTGAGGAAGTTAGGAGTGGAGGAATGGTTGATTAGAGTAGTGATGGCAATGTACGAGAGAGCACGCACAGCTGTAAGGATGAAGGACGGGAATAGTGGTGAGTTTGAGGTGAAGGTGGGAGTGCATCAGGAGTCAGTACTAAGTCCACTACGATTTGTAGCTGTCATGGAGGTGATGGCTCGGAATGTAAAGGAGGGTTTACCGTGGGAGTTGTTGTATGCAGATGATCTGGTGTTGATTGTGGAAAGTATGGATGGACTGAAGGAGAAGATGAACAAGTGGAAGGAATGTATGGAGACAAAAGGGCTGAAGGTGAATATCGGAAAAACGAAGGTGATGGCAAGTGGTAAAGCATGTGGTGAGGTGGAAAGAACTGGGAAGTGGCTGTGTGCTGTGTGCAGGAAGGGTGTCGGAGTGAACTCCATTCAATGTACAATGTGCGTTCATCAAAAATGTAGTGGTTTGAGAGGGTCATCAACCAGTGTGACAGCTACATTCAAGGTTAAGGTGTGCACAGAGGGAGTTGCGGATGGAGGAAATGTTGAGTTGGATCTTGGAGATGGCGTGAAGCTGGAAGGTGTGAAAACATTTTGCTACATAGGAGACATGTCGAATGGAGAAGGTGGATCAGACTCGGCAACGGTTGCTAGAGTGAGATGTGCATGGAGGAAGTTTCAGGAACTGAGTGGCGTGACGATGAGGAAGGGAGTGTCGTTGAAGCTGAAGGGAAAGGTGTATGCTGCATATGTGAGAAGTGTTATGATTTATGGGAGCGAGACATTGGTAATGAACGTAGAGCAGCAACGAAGGCTGGAAAGGGTGGAAATGCGAATGGTTTGGTGGATGTGTGGAGTATCGTTGAGAGAGAGGAAGACAAATAATGAATTGTGAAAGATGATGGGAATAGAGCCTGTGATGGATGCTGTGAAGAGAAACAGGTTGAGCTGGTTTGGTTATGTGTTGAGGAAGGATGAAAGTGACTGGTTGAGAAGAATAATGGAAATGAATGTAGAAGGAAGTAGAGGACGGGGAAAACTGAGAAAGACTTGACTAAAGGTGGTCGAAGAAGAAATGTGGGCAAGGGGGTTAACAAGGGCAGATGCAGAAATTAGGGCAAAATGGAGAAGATTGTCATGGGGCCCGCAAGGCTAACCCCCGCTCTAGCAGGGGAAATGGCCTTAAAATGCCTGTTGTTGTTGTTGGTGTGGAAGAACTTGACTGGCCTACACACAGCCCTGACCTCAACCCCATCAAACACCTTTGGGATGAATTGGAATGCCGACTGCGAGCCAGGCTTAATCGCCCAACTTCAGCACCCGACCTCATTAATGCTCTTATGGCTGAATGGAAGCAAATCCCCACAGCAATGTTCCAACATCTAATGGAAACCCTTCCCAGAAGAGTGGAGGCTGTTCTAGCAGCAAAGCGGGGACCAACTCCATATCAATGCTCATGATTTTGGAATGAGACGTTCGACGAGCACATACGGGTGTGATGTTGGGATATCCACATACTTTTGGCCATGTAGTATATATATATACATATGTGTGTGTGTGTGTGTGTGTGTGTGTGTGTGTGTGTGTGTGTGTGTGTGTGTGTGTGTGTGTGTGTGTGTGTGTGTGTGTGTGTTAATCCTCCCGGCTTGGTAAAGCAGTAAGGCACAGTTAACATCCCAAATCAAGGCACAGCTTTGCGTTCTGTGAGCAATAATTTCCACCTGCCACATGACAATGTTGATCAGGAGGTGGGTTTGCGGTCGGGACTTCAAACGGACAAAACAAGACTTCCGACATGATAAATGCATCATGGCATTAAATGCCATGAGTGCATGGGTACCGCTTCTCTTCCTGCCCGGATATCATCATCATCGCACATTTGAGTCTATTTTGAAGACAGAGGATTTATGACCACAAATAAAGAATCGCCTGGAGTCGCCGACTATGGTTTCACTCTTGTTGGAGCTCATCAGGACAACACACCACATAATTGTTTACCTGTGACCATGCAACGTGATCAGCTTTATACTGTGTTACTCCTCCAAGCTTTCCAAGCTGGTACCATAGGAGTTAAGTCTTTGTATGAGATCCTTGGTCAGAGTCCAAGTCTCACATCCGCAGAGCAAGACTGGAAGCGAAGCACCAAGTCCTTAAAGACTCGCAGACATCGGTACCGGCAGTGCCACACCCCATGATCCAGTTAATCCATGACTCCCCAGGCCTGATGCAAACATCTAATGACCTCGAGCTCACGACATGTGGATACATGAACATCACTGCAAAGGTAAGTGAATCTCTCTGTGACCTCAACATCCTCGCCACAGATAAGTACAGACAAGATAGCAGCATCCAAAATGTCATTGAAAGCCTGGATGTTCGTCTTGACGCAGGAGACCGATCCGCGATCCATCATCACAGTGGCTCCTCATTCAGCATCTTGAGGGCCCCAGCAAGGATATCCAGTCTCTGCAAAGACTACATCCTTGACACCTACCGGCAACATCAAGAACGGTAGTCTGGAAGGCAGGCTCTGGACATCCTTGCAGGAGGCCATGATCAAGGCCCAGAATGACTACATCATCTCGCCGCGAAATCATGGTCAGAGATGTTGACATTCCCAAAAGATGCAGCTGGACGTCTCCGACATCGTCCCGAGAAGCCACTCGTCCATCCAAGCGCTGAAAAGTGTTAGGACCAGTACACACCCAGTTGTACACAAATCTTCACCCAGCCTTGCTCGAAAACAGGAGTGTTATACACAACGAACTTACTCTATATTGTCTCTCTGTCTTAAAGTTAACCCTCATTACTCCTCGGTGCTCGTTTTACAATATGACTTACCTCTGGACAAATGGCTACTACCTGGCGACATCTACGCTCGATCACATGGTCCATAATATTCTTAACTCGTTCCATTTAATACTGTATTCTTAACACGATCTAACTCTATGCACCCCACCACCCCCACAACCACGTGACAGTACTGTCCTGGGAGATAAAACTAATTTACAACCGCCTTTGTTCATTTACTCACCAGCAGATGGAGCGCCAACATGGCGTAAAGTAGTAAATAATGGCAAACGAACGTCTCCGAGACCGAGCTGTTCTTTTGTAACGTCTTATGGTAAAAACAAAGTAAACGAGGGCATACAGTCGAGCACATCATTAGTTTATGCTCACATATCTCCAGGGTACAGCCAACTAAAGGTGATCCTACATGGCAGAATCCCTCTTGCTGACACACAATGTAAATTAGGCAATTATCAGGTGCTGCTGTGACGTCACTGTTAGGATGGTTGCTTTGGGTACATCATCAACGTATTACAGGGACATTTGCCTCAATTGTACTTTATGCTTATCACTAGTTTTATCACTTGGCCAAAAATTTGTTTTTGATAAGTATGTTAATCACTACGGTTTGTGTGTGTGTTTCTTTGTCTGTCCGCTCACTTATACTTGCCTTCAAGTCAGGATTTTAAACCGATCTTCACTAAACTTCACCAAACTGTAGAGTTCGTGGTCCGACAAAATCATATATATTTTGAGGTCAAAAGGTCAACATAGGCCAAAGGTCAACAACTTTTTTGCCACCAACTATTTTTGAGAACAACATAGGCCAAAAGGTCAACAACCTTTTCAAATTTTGGAAATCCTCAATTTTCATCCGATTCACTTGAAATTTGAATAGTATTTTCATATCAGTTAACTGAATTCAACCAATAAGTACTTTTGAGGTCAACATGGGTCACAAGGTCAACAAAGGGCAAAGGTCAACCACTTTCTTCCAATTTCTAAACTCAATTTTCATCCGATTCACTTGAAATTTGAATACGATTTTCATATCAGTTAACTGAATTCAACCAATAAGTACTTTTGAGGTCAACATGGGTCACAAGGTCAACAAAGGGCAAAGGTCAACCACTTTCTTCCAATTTCTAAACTCCTCAATTTTCATCCGATTCACTTGAAATTTGAATACGATTTTCATATCAGCGAACTGAATTCAACCACCAACTATTTTTTAGATCAACATAGGTCACAAGGTCAACAAAAGTCAAATTTCTAAAATTGTCAATTTTCATCCGGTTAACTTGAAATTTGAAGAGGAAGATTCATATCGGTTAACTGAATTCAACCACCAACTATTTTTTAGATCAACATAGGTCACAAGGTCAACATAGGTCACAAGGTCAACATAGGCCAACGGTTAACCGCTATTTTCGGATTTATAAAATCCTCAATTTTCATCCGATTGACTTGAAATCTGAAAAGGATTTGCATATCCGCTTACTCAAACCAACCACCAACTATTTTTGAGGTCAGCATAGGCCAAATTTCTAAAATTGTAAATTTTCATCTGTTTAACTTAAAATTTGAAGACGATTTGCATATCAGGTCACTGAATTCAACCACCAATTATTTGTGAGGTCAAAAGGATTCTCCACTGAGTGCCATTCTTCTTTGTTCTCTTTTGCCAAGTGTTACACTATGAGTGATTTTTAATTTGTCTGTCCGCTCACTTATACTTGCTTACAGGTCACAATCTTTAACCAATCTTCACGAAACTTCACCAAATTGTAGAGTTTGTGCTCCCACATAATCCTATATATTTTTGAGGTCAAAAGGTCAACATAGGCCAAAGGTCAACCACTTTTTCCAAATTTCTAAAATCCTCAATTTTCATCCGATTGACTTGAAATTTGAATCGGATTTTCATATATACATTGGTCGTTAGTATACTACAATTATAGGATTTATAATACCCATTGACTAAAGTTGGTAATTATGAAGCCACCCTCCTAAAAGCCGATAACCTTTCTACCTGCAGTCTACCTGAAAATTAGCTCCATCTATCTGGCTAACATATGAGAGAGTGATGGCAACTGTGCCTCCAATGCAGTGTCCCCCTGTAGATTTGTGAAGAAGTTTGGAATATGGCCATATATGGCAGTGAATATTTCTTCCTCTTTGCTAAAGATACTATGTGGGATATTTCAACCTCCACTGACAAATTCTAGCAGACTGGTCCTCAGCTTAACATTCCAGTCGGCGGACGGTGCCCTCATTGATGCCACACCCTTGCCTGCGAGAATCCAGGGCGGCAGCTTGTAGTCGAGTCGACAATCCAAACTTCAAGGACATCTACGCTCGACCCCGGAGAGTCTACGCCATGATGCCAGCCCAATTTTCTTAGTAAATTACAACCTGAATAAACACAGCAACAGTTGGGCATCACCAGCAGTTGTTCACCTCATTTTAACTTCATCTTCACCTCTTCCATGTTGTACCTCATCTTAAAATTGCGATTAATAAAGTTCCACCTAACAGTCTTAAACCAGATTATTTCAGTCCTCAGCTGGAGCAGGCCTCTCTCAAATCATGTCGGCACACACTAAACTTGCCAGTTGTGGGATGGTGAGAGTAAACCGAAGGAATAGAACCCCCACCGATCAGTCGAGAAACAAGCAAGGCATTAAATAACCACTCTAAATAATAATAATAAATAATCACCAAAATAACCACAAACAAACAATAACCGCAATAACCACAGCAAGGCATTAAATAACCACTCTAAATAATAATAATAAATAATCACCCAAATAACCACAATTAAACAATAACCACAATAACCACCACAAGGTATTAAATAACCACTTTAAATAATATTACATAATCACCCCAAGAAGCACAAATAACCAATAACCGCAATAACCACAGCAAGGCAATAAATAACCACTCTAAATAATAATAATAAATAATCACCCAAATAACCACAAATAAAAAATAACCGCAGTAACCACCACAAGGTATTAAATAACCACTCTAAATAATAATAAATAATCACCCAAATAACCACAAATAAGCAATAACCGCATTAACCATAGCAAGGCATTAAATAGCCACTCTAAATAATAATAATAAATAATCACCCCAAGAAGCACAAATAACCAATAACCGCAATAACCACAGCAAGGCAATAAATAACCACTCTAAATAATAATAATAATAAATAATCACCCAAATAACCACAAATAAAAAATAACCGCAATAACCACCGCAAGGTATTAAATAACCACTCTAAATAATAATAAATAATCACCCAAATAACCACAAATAAGCAATAACTGCATTAACCTTAGCAAGGCATTAAATAGCCACTCTAAATAATAATAATAAATAATCACCCAAATAACCACAAATAACCAATAACCGCAATAACCACTGCAAGGTAATAAATAACCACTCTAAATAATAATAATAAATAATCACCCAAATAACCACAAATAACCAATAACCGCAATAACCACCGCAAGGTATTAAATAACCACTCTAAATAATTATAAATAATCATCCAAATAACCACAAATAAGCAATAACCGCAATAACCACAGCAATGCATTAAATAACCACTTTAAATATTAATAAATAATCACCCAAATAAGCACAAGTAACCACAATAACCACAGCAAGGCATTAAATAACCACTCTAAATAATAATAAATAATCACCCAACTAACCACAAATACCAATAATCACAATAACCACAGCAAGGCATTAAATAACCACCTTGAATAATAATAAATAACCACCCAAATAACCAATAACCACAGCAAGGCATTAAATAACCACAAGTAACCACAATAACCACAGCAAGGCATTACATAACTGCTCTAAATAATAATAAATAATCACCCAAATAACCAATAACTACAGCAATACATTAAATAACCACCTTGAATAATATAATAAATAACCACTCAAGTAAACAATAACCACAGCAAGGCATTAAATAACCACTTTAAATATTAATAAATAACCACAAGTAACCACAATAACCACAGCAAGGCATTAAATAACGGCTCTAAATAATAATAACTACTCACCCAAATAACCACTAATAACAAATAACCACAGCAATACATTAAATAACCACCTTGAATAACAATAAATAACCACCCAAATAACCAAAAATAACCAATAACCACAGCAAGGCATTAAATAACCACTTTAAATATTAATAAATAACCACCCAAATCTTACTATAATTCACCAAATGTCCATCCGTCTGTCTGTCTGTCTGTCCGTTCGAAGGTACCGTAAAAACTGCTGAACCGACCGCAACGATATTTTGGGTGGATAATCCTGGGATCTCCAGGAGTAAAATAGGCTATTTGGTTTTCCCAATTTCAGCTTTAGTCTCCAGCATTCTCAGGTTTGGACTCCCGCATAACATTCGCGTTCGCATAACGTTCATTGTGACGATGTTTCCATTGTGATGATGTTGTTTTCCCGGGTGCCGCACAAACGGCTGCACTGATCGCTGCACAGCTGCACCGATTGGACTTGGTGACCTCGGACAAAGACCTTTTATAAGGACACGGGTTGAATCCCTGCTTGAGAGAATTCCAACCCCCTCGCTGCTATCACGGCCGTCTCTCCAACTTACAATCCCACGAGATATGCGGAAAGGACGACCGAAAACCAATATAAACATCATTAAACATCATTCGTATATAAACATCATTAAAAGTAAATAATGACCTCGGCCAAAGTTCAAACGACATGGGTTGGTTTAATCTCTACATGAGAGAATTCCACATCGCTATTTGGGCGGTGAATTCGCTAACAGATTGCTGTCTCCATCGATCTTGCCAAGGCCGTAACACCTATCGGCTCAAAATCCTTTTAACTGTTGATTTGGGAGTTTTTACAATGAAGGAAACATTAACAATGTTGTTGAAAGTTTATTTTGTGATTAATTGGAGTTATGTTGTTTGGAATGAAAAAAGAGATATCGAGTTCATGTGAATGACGACATGCCATGATTGTTTCTACTTTCTGAACGTGAACTTCGCAGATCGCCATATGCAGATTCGCCACGGACCCATGATCGATGTTTCTATGCGTGAACGTATCCGTTTGTTTGCGAACGGGTACGTTTTTCATGGAAGTCATTCAAGAACTTGCTGTCCATGTCTGACGTGCGACTGAAGGCGCTACAGGAATGTGGAATTTATTGGTTTCATGCTTTAGCATTCGCCGTATCTGCATTGCCTGTTTGCTTCTGGCCTCCCACCCGTGTGTAGCACGGGTATCTCACGAGTAATACATAAATACGACGATACGAAACTTGTGAATTACTTCATGTGGGTAATCTATTTCACTTGTTTTTCAAACCTGAATAATCCTTAAGTCCAAAATAAGTATGCGGTGTCATGGTGTGATCTGACAGTGCTGATTCGTGGTCCACACATTCAATGTAGATATCTAAAAGGAATCCAAAGCATTGAATGGGACTGGCATCCCATGGCAGGGGCCTGTTGTGACTGGCATCCCATGGCAGGGGCCTGATGTGACTGGCATCCCATGGCAGGGGCCTAGTGGCACAGTCCACTTCGCTACCTCAACCTGAGAGAGTGATGGCCTTTGATCCCTGCCCCACCTTTCATCTGCTCTTGCCCTCTGCCTCTATCAGCCATATATCCCGACCAAACCCGACCCAGTAGTATACGAGTGTATTAATCAAGCAACCCTTACATTGGTACCTTTCCCAAATCTATAGTCTCTTTCTTCATTCCTTTACACCCCACCCAACCCTCCCCCAATCTGTGCGTTTGCCTCAAATCTATCCACTCTTCTTCCTTTCCTAAAGGTGGCACCCCACCACAAGCAGGTGTACCCATGATGTTTTGTATTCTTGCTGATTTTTCCCTTCTCTGTACCTTGTTCACCTGTTTATTTCTGTTTCATTGTTTGTGGAAGACCTCTCACTCTCTCCCCTTGTTATCAAGCTCTTCCATGAGCCTTGATCTCTTGAATCTAACCTTAAGACCGGACATACTGATATATGATGATTTCCTTGTCTCCCTCATTAAGAAATGACAATAGCATTTTGAGTTCAAACAACAAAGGCTTTGGAGTCAGCCTTGGTGCGCCATCACGTGATCATTACCTTTACATCCCAACAATTATTCAACGGTCACAGGGGTCATTACAAACAAACGGGCCTTTATCTGTCCTCCCCATGTTTTTTAGGCTGACTGTAGCAACAGCTTGTTTTAGCCACTCTGTCTTGAGGACTTGTGCTAAGAGGACACACCGGGCCCAAGACCCGGTGTTGCTGCAAACCAACATGGTGGCTGTACACACACTCCAGCCATTTTGGGTGGTGGTGGGGCTGCCAGTCAGCCTTTGGAAAATCGCTTTCTCCATTTTTTTTTTTACAAGTCGGCAGGCAGCATCTCAGCTCGGCACGCCACACGGCTCCATGTCCCCGAGGCTAACATCCATCTCTCCCGGATAACGGTAATTATCCCACTTAACAGATAGGCGCTCGCGGCTCTAACAGCCTCGCTGCGCGACCTTTCCAAAGACTTTCATCTAAATTAATTTTCCAAATACAGATATATATGTTTTCTCTCTCCCCCTACGCCTCCCCAACCTCCCCCCCCACCTTTTACAAAGAACGCTCATGATGGAGAAAGGATGACGTCATGAGATTGCCACATGAAAACTGCTCTCATTTAAATCCTTGCAGCTGCACCTGCTGTTCGACTCTTTCAGTCTGTTGTAAAATTATTTAACACAGAAAGTAATGACTAAACAGCTGTGTATTCTCAAAATTCAGCAGGAGCTACCCTCACACAGATATTCAATTATTCAAATGCTGCTCTTCAGCCGCAACTGTTTTGATTGGCTGAGGAGGGGGTGATCAAAAGGTTCTGTGAACAGATACAGGGTCCAAGACAGGCCGATGTCCTCATTTCAAAATGTAAGTATATACTAGTACCCGACTGCAAAGCCGCAATGAGCCGGCGAAGCCAAAGCCTCTTGCCACTATTTTACCCATCACTATGGCATCAGTAGGTTAGGTAGTTGGTAGTAGGTAGGTGTAGTAGGTACCGTACCTAGTTCAAAATGACACCATTTGCATTCTGGATGAGATTAAAAGTTATAAAATTTCCTTCTTGATTAATTCGGTGAATTCCGTCTCAACTTCGGATATTTCCGGCCGTGAAAAACTATCCCCTACGGCCGCGAGATTTCTAAAAAATAATTCTTCGTCAATTTTAGAATATTTGACGCCGTTTTCAGCGTCCGAAATGTGGTAAAAAGCTTTTTTGAAATATTTTTTCAAATGCTCGAATCTCATTGGTTCCGGTAATTTGTGACGATTTTCGTTGAAGATAATCAGGGCCCGTGTGGGTCCGAGGAACGAGGTTGGTCTTAAAGTATTTTAATTACAAATTAGTGGTGCATACGATTGTGAATCAAACAAAGATGCGTGAAACAAACTCCTATTGAACTTTTTCGCAATTTTGTAATGCATACTTCCGCATCCGGAAGATGGTGGCCTCCATTGAGTGATTTGGTTTTTGAAATATTTTTTCAAATGCTCGAATCTCATTGGTTCCGGTGTTTGGTGACGATTTTCGTTGAAGATAACCAGGCCCGTGCAGGCCGAGGTTGGTCTTAAAGTATTTTAATTACAAATTAGAGGTGCATAAGATTGTGAATCAAACAAAGACGGGTGAAACAAACTCCTATTGAACTTTTTTCAATTTGCTATGCATACTTCCGCATCCGCAATATGGCGGCCTCCATTGAGCGATTTGGTGCGTCAAAGCTTCGAAATTCTCAAGCCAAGGGATCCAACAAAATCTGGCTTTTCAACATAATACGTACGCGTTAATTGACAACACCGGCTTCGCCGGCTATCATTAGTAAGAATATATATATATATCTTCATAAAATTTATATATTAAATTTATTAATAATTATTATTTAATAATCAAAATAAATTTATTAAATAAATTAAAATTAATATTAATAATTTATTAATAATATTAATAATTAAAATATATAATTTATACATTAAATTGTTAAAAGATATATATTAAATTAAATGCCTTAATTATGCATCACTCAAGCAAAATGATGCACCATACTCTTCACAGAGCGAAGGGTGCTGATGAGGCACTTCCTGGCCAAAGGTTATGCTGGGTGGTTTACAGTTGCCTGATCAGCTCAGCAGTCAGTCAAGGTATGAATTTGTAATTTGTTTAGGGTATCGGTGGTAAATCGGCTATTCTTCACAAAACGCAGAAAGTAACGTCGGAAGGTCAGAGAGGGTCAGAAAGCAAGAGGGCAGGAGCGAGCAAGAGCGAAAATGTTGGTCCTGGAGTTCTTTTAACGTCGGGTCGCGACGTCATCAGCGCTTCTCCACCAATCAGCGCACCGCTTCTTGCTCGCCTCTGACGTCATCGGTGGTCCTTGCCATCGGTGGTCCTTGCCCTGCAGGCGAAACACAAGTTAATGGCGGTTTATTAAGGTGAATCTGCATACCTATAGACTCTAGAGTAGAGGGCCAATGTGACTGGCATCCGATATTTGGAATTAAAAAATAAAATCTCCACCTTCCTCGGACTATACTAAATTTTGTCGGTCGACCCTTTTGAACACCTCGAGTATGCATCGTCATATCTTCGCTTTTTTTGTTCCGTATCAATAGAAGACTTTGAAGGAGTATCGAAGATATTAGCCACTTAAAAGCACACATGAACCTGAAAGGTATGACATTTTGCCTACTTTCATATTATACTTCTCATGCACTAAGTTTTACAGCACCACATGTTACATCGCTGTGCACAGATTCATGTGACTCGATGGGTTTGCATCTTTATTTGAAAACTGAAGGAATCTTATTTTATTCATCCCATACCCTAGAGTTTCACACAATGTGATTTTAATAAGTTAAGACTGACAAACCACAAAATGCTGCAATATTAAGAAATGAACTATAAATATGTATATATTGTTATGCGCCATCGGTATATTTGCGCTATCAATGGATCCATCGTTCGTGCAGGCATCGGTAGCTGGCATAGGAATCGTTTTTTTGTGCCATCAATGGATGCGTATCGTATGCAGATAGCGCAGCGCCTTCAATCGATTTGTGTCAGGAGGGGAGGGAGAAATGGTAAGGATTGTTTGTAGGAAATATTTAGAAAAACATCCTTTTTTTCTAATTGTTTCTGCCTTTTTAGTGACATTTCTTCGTATCAGTGTAATGTTTGTCTGGTGTCGGATGTAACCCTACCTACCACTCTAGTCTCCAGTGCGCAATCGATCGATGCCTGCGCCATCTCCCGATGCCTGCACGAATGATGGATCCATTGATTGCGCAGCGCGATCGGCCGATAGCGCAAATCTACCGATGGCGCATAATATATATATATATGTATGTATATGTATATGTGTATATATATATATATATATAGAGAGAGAGAGAGAGAAAAAAAAAATTCAGCAAAAGTTGCTTCAACTTAATCCAAACCTACGGGAAAATGACAAATGTTTTCAATCGGGCCAAAAATTGAACATCGGCAGTGTACAAAGCAAAAGACTTAACAGATTCGAACGTTCCCGAATGGAAAAAAAGTATTTCCTGTTAAGAAATTTGCCGCGATATAATTGCTGTCAGGAAATATTAAAGCGCGGCGTTACGCGCGCTGCTTGCGAGCAAGGAGGAAGCGGACAAGCGGTAACTTATAAACGTCTTTATTGTAGGAGCTCACTGTAACACTGGCCCGCTCCGGGCTGGGCGCCCGGTGTATATCATGAGGCCACGCCTACCCCTCGGGCGTGGCCACCGCCCACTTGGTGCGCGGGATGATGTCACCACGCCAGTGGGCTTTTGTGTCCGCCACACGCGCCCCCCCAGAATTCCCGCACACCTGGAGGGCCAGTTTGCGGGGCAGACGAATGACCCGGCCGAAGCGCCCCCTGGCGATCGGCGGCGTCCGGGGTGCAGGGATGCCAGGTGGGATGCCCCTGGCTGCCCCTGGGATGGGTGCAGGACCGGGGGGCGGCGTGGCGGCGGGGCTGGGCGGTGCCGGGGGTCCGCCCGCAGGAGGGCGGCCCTGACGTGGGGGTCGGGCCACTGGCGGTGGATGGTCCACATCGAGGTGGGCCAGCTTGAGGCGGTCTACCAAAACGCGGTCAGGAGTACCGCCGATGTCCAGGGTGAAGTGCTTCGCCCCGGTCTCCAGCACGCGGAAAGGCCCGTCGTACGGGGGCCGCAGTGGTGTCCGATGGGCATCGTGGCGGACGAAGACGTACTCCGCCGCGCGAAGCTCCGGGGCGACGTGCGTCGGTGGGTGCCCGTGGCATGCCGTTGGCACCGGGGCGAACCTCTGGGCGGTCTCTTGCAGAGCGGAGCGCTGCTGTGCCGCGGACCATGGTGCCGTGGAGTCGGGGAGGAATTCCCCAGGCACCCGCAGCGGTTGCCCGAAGACCAACTCCACCGCGGATGCGCGCAGGTCCTCCTTGGGCGCCGTCCGGAGGCCCAGCAGGACCCAGGGGAGCCTGTCGACCCAGCCGCCGTCGCGGAGGGTGGCCCGGAGCGCGGCCTTCAATGAGCGGTGAAATCGCTCACACAGGCCGTTAGCCTGGGGGTGGTAGGCGGTGGTTCGGTGCAGCCGGACCCCGAGCCCCTGCGCAACCGCCCCCCAGAGCTCCGAGGTGAACTGGGGGCCGCGGTCGGATGAGATGTCTGAGGGGGCGCCGAACCGGGCGACCCAGGTGGCGATGAAAGCCTGCGCGACATCGGCCGCCGTTGTCGACGCCAAGGGCACGGCCTCCGGCCACCGGGTGGTGCGGTCCACCATGGTGAGGACGTAGGTGAAACCCCGCGAGGGGGGCAGAGGTCCCACCAGGTCCACGTGGACGTGGTCAAACCGGCGTTCCGGCACCGTGAACGGGGCCAACGGGGCCTGGGTGTGCCGGTGCACCTTGGCGCGCTGGCACGCGAGGCACGTCCTGGCCCAGCCGCGGACGGCCTTCCGGAGGCCATGCCAGACGAACTTGTCGGCGATCAGCCTTTGGGAGGCCCTCGCGCCCGGGTGGGACAGGCCGTGGATGGCGTCAAACACCTGGCGCTGCCAGCCCGCGGGCACGATGGGGCGAGGACGCCCGAGGGAGACGTCGCACAAGAGGGCCGCGCCCGCGCTGTCGAACGGCACCTCGGTGACGCGGAGGCCCGTGACGGCGGTCCGCAAGGCCTGGACGTCGGGGTCAGCGGCCTGGTCCGCTGCCATCCGGGCATAGTCGATGCCGAGGTGGACTGCGTGGGCGACGGCCCGGGAAAGGCAATCCGCCACCGGGTTGTCCTTCCCCGCGACGTACTGGATGTCCGTCGTGTACCCGGACACGGCCGAGAGGTGACGCTGCTGCCGGGCCGACCACGGCTCGGTGACCTTGCCCATTGCGAAGATCAGCGGCTTGTGGTCGACGAAGGCAGTGAACGCACGGCCCTCGAGCAGATGGCGGAAGTGCCTGACCGCCAAGTGAAGTCCGAGCAACTCGCGGTCGAAGGTACTGTAACGGCGTTCAGGCGGGCGAAGCTGCCGGCTAAAGAACGCCAGCGGTTGCCAAGCTCCACGCACCCATTGCTCGTGCACCTGGCCCACCGCGTAGTCCGAGGCATCGGTGGTGAGGGCGATCGGTGCATCGGGCGCCGGGTGCGCGAGCATGGTGGCGTTAGCCAAGGCGAGCTTCGCGCCCGTGAACGCCGTGTCCATCTGCTCGGTCCAGGTAACGTCGCCTTTGCCCGGCTTACCTCGGAGAGCTTCGTGCAGGGGGCGCAGGAGCTGGGCAATACGGGGCAGGAACCGATGGTAAAAGTTCACCATGCCCAGGAACTCCTGCAGCCCTCTGATCGTGCGGGGGCGCGGAAACCCCTTCACCGCCTCCACCGTGGCCGGCAGGGGGACGGCTCCGTGCCTGGTGACACGGTGCCCCAGAAAATCGATTGTGGCGGCGCCGAACTGGGACTTTGCGGGGTTCACAATCAGGCCATGCTGGCCCAGGCGTTCGAAGAGCGTGCGGAGGTGGCGTAGGTGCTCTTCGCGGGACGCGCTGGCGACGAGGATATCGTCCAGGTAGACGTAGACAAAATCCAAGTCGCGCAGGACGCTGTCCATCAGTCGCTGGAACGCCTGAGCCGCATTCTTCAGACCGAAGGGCATGCGCAGGAACTCGAAGAGTCCGAATGGCGTGATGACCGCCGTCTTCGGGACGTCCTCCGGCCTGACGGGGACCTGATGGTAGCCGCGTATGAGGTCCACCTTCGAGAAGAAGGACCTGCCCGCCAAACGGGTGGAAAAGTCCTGAATGTGGGGGACGGGGTAGCGGTCGGGAGTCGTGGCGTCATTGAGACGGCGATAGTCCCCGCACGGTCGCCATCCCCCGCCGGGCTTCGGCACGATGTGCAGCGGCGACGCCCAAGCGCTCTCTGAGCGCCGAACGATGCCGAGTCGCTCCAGGGTAGCGAACGCCGCTTTTGCCACCGCCAGCTTCGTCGGCTCGAGGCGGCGTGCCCGGGCGTAGACCGGTGGCCCGACGGTGGGGATGTGATGGGCCACCCCGTGCTTGACGGCCCCCGCCGAGAAGGTGGGCCGCGTGAGGGCCGGGAAGCCGGCGAGGAGGCGGGTGAATGCGTCCGCTGCCGGAAGCGTACAGACCAACGTGGCCGGAACCGAACCGTTCGGCAAGCCGCTTGGCAAGCCGCTCGTTGAGCTGGGCAACGCACAAGCGAGCGAGCTGAACGTCTCGGCCTGGACAAGACGTCTGCGCTTGACGTCGACCAGGAGCCCATTAGCGCACAGGAAGTCCGCGCCAAGCAGTGCCATGGGCACGTCGGCGGTGACGAACGTCCATCGGAAAACCTGCCCTCCAAACCGCAGAGAGAGGCAGCGTTTTCCGTACGTACGGATGGGCGTCCCGTTCGCGGCAAGCAGTGCGGGGCCCCCACCCGTGGCGTGCTTGTCTGACGTGCCGGCGGGAATGACACTCACCTGCGCTCCCGTGTCGCACAGGTAACGGCGCCCGGAGTAGGTGTCCGTTATGAACAGCAGGCTGCTCGAACGGCCGGCGCTCATCGCCACTATTGAGCGCCGGCCCGGGCGTTTCCCGACCTGTTGAAGGAGCATGGCGGATGACACTGCCGAGCTTCGTGGCCGAACTTGGCGTGGAACCAGCACCAGGTGGTGGAGCTGGAGGAGCGCGGCTGGCTCCGCCAGGCCGGTGGAGTTGGCGGGTTTCCCCGCGGTGGCGGTTTTCGCCGCGGCGGTGGGCGGGGCGTGGCGGCGTTCACGAGGTGCGTATACGCATGCTGCGTATGCTGTAGAAGCTGATGCTGTGGAACATGCTGCGTATGCTGTAGAAGCTGATGCTGTGGAACAGCAGCATCAGCAGCATCAGCAGCATCAGCCTCGAGGGCCGTGACAGCCACGCCGACTCTCGCCCGCGTGTCCGAAGCGGCGAAGTACCTGTTCGCCTCGGCTGCCAATGCTCGGGGTTCCGTTAGCCCGGTCCCGGCCAACGCGAGGCGAACCTGCGCTGGAAGTTGGCGCCGGAAAAGCGCCCGGAATAGAGAACCGGGGGCTTCGTCGCCCAACAGTGACAGCATATGGTCCATTCGGACCGACGGGCGCGTGTCACCGAGCTCGGGGAGATCCAGGAGGCGGTCGGCCCGTGCGTCGTCCGTGAGGCCGAACGTGGCTAGGAGTAGCCGCTTGAGTGCCTCGTACTTGTGGCCGTCCAGTGGGTGGCGAAGGACGGACACAACTCGAGCGGCCGTGCCGGGCCCGAGGGAGGCGACGACGTGGCAATAGCGCGTGTCATCGCCGGTGAGGCGCCGAAGCTGAAATTGGGCTTCGGCCTGGACGAACCAGACTTCGGCCTGAGCCTCCCAAAATTCCGGAAGTTTGACGAAGTTGGCCATGGCAATGGCGTCGCGTGTGGAAGGATCGCTCCGGCAGATCCAACGTCGAGGGGGTCACCAGTAAAGCGCGGCGTTACGCGCGCTGCTTGCGAGCAAGGAGGAAGCGGACAAGCGGTAACTTATAAACGTCTTTATTGTAGGAGCTCACTGTAACACTGGCCCGCTCCGGGCTGGGCGCCCGGTGTATATCATGAGGCCACGCCTACCCCTCGGGCGTGGCCACCGCCCACTTGGTGCGCGGGATGATGTCACCACGCCAGTGGGCTTTTGTGTCCGCCACAATATGATGTTTTTGGAATTTCACAATACTACTGTGGGAGCTGTGCTCGCACGATAAAGCCAGACAAAATGGACGACACAGGAACGAAGTTTCACCGAGCTATTTATTTAGCTCAAAACCAAAGAACTCAAAAGCACACTGAATCCGCCCCTCGAACGGGCGGCAATTTATATCGCAAACTGAACACACAAAAGCCACGCCTCTCAGGCGGGGCGTGGTATGCAAAATAGGTAAGTCACGCCTCTCGACGGGGTGTGGTATGCAAGGTAGAGTCCCTTTATACAGAGAGTAACGACAACTGAGAATACGCCGCCATTTTGGGGCCAATTGTGCGGAACCACTGAACCGGCACATGCACAGTGCACTATGAGCTATGCGTGTGTAATGCAATGCACCACTGCACAAACACGGGGCAAACACGGGTTAGGGAGTACGGTGAATGTTTTTATTTATTTATTTTATTGTATCGAGATGTCGGTCTATGAGTATTAGCTCCATTATGTTCCAGATTGCCTATAATGGGATATTAGTTTGTCTGAAAAAATGAGCGGTTGATGAGAAGTGACAAAATGGGTGATTTCTGAATCCTCATTATCGCGATGTTGGCAATAATAATTTGGGTTACTCACGATGCCTGGAGAGAATTTGAACATACTATGTGACAAGGTAGTCTTGTAACCTAAAATAATCTTTCACCTCTTCGATTAAGAGGATAGGAAAAGCGGGGTGGGGGGGGGGGGGGGGGGAGGGGCATTAAAACACACGTGTGTTTTGTCTGAAAGAAATGAATTTAATGTAAACATGATCAAACTGTAACAAATTTAATGTAAACATGATCAAACTGTAACAAATTTAATGCGTTTTCAGAGCCAATAAACTCAAACATACACACAAACATCAACACATTAAAACACACATGCACACACACGGGATAAACACACACACACACACACACACACACACACACACACACACACACACACACACACACACACACACACAGGCTCTCGGTCAATGCACACATACTGTAAATTAACCTTTTCAGCTTTCTTTTCATCAGTTAACCACATTGAGCAACAGATCCAGGTACAATCAGAATAAATGAAACGTAGTCCAGCTGTCAAAATTGCAATATGTGATGAATTTTTTTTTTAGCATTTATCTCTACCATTTTGAAGAACGATACAAATTAGAGGTCTTGTGAGGGTTGAGACCCCAATATGAATAGCAACTTCCTGCTTTTTATCTTTACAATCATTAAAACTTTCATTGCATTATGTGGAATTTTTTGAGAACTTTTGTGTTCCCCTGAAAAAAAAAAATGGCAAGATCAAATACAGGGTAAGTGGATATGCTACATAGGCAAGCTATTTCTTAAGATGCATGCACGAATACACAATAATGCCAAACAGAGACTTCTTTTTTTTGTCCAGCCCTGTTGAATTTACAACTTAACCATTCATAACCATTCTCTAGAAATGATTCCTAATACTCGCTATTATCAAACTGTTGGCATATTGTGAACTGAACGTTCTTTTTCTAAATAGAAATATAGAAAATACAGTACAATGTACTGTCAAGCAAAGTATCCAATGTTTCCAAACAAAAAAATTAACGGTTTTCACTATGATACAATGACAGCTATTGACTACTTGTTGTGGGAATTACTTGTAGTCTCTATAAGGTGAAAGTTAAATAATTCACTTTACTTTCTGAACGGGACTGAACAGTAACTTGACCTACCTTGCAAAGCTTTGAAGACGAAGCCGGCTTCCAGCCCACACGGCTCACTTTATTCTCCCATATTTTACGTCTATTGGGATCTGAAGGGAATCTGTACATCTTGAAACCCTTGTCATGTCTATTTGTGCATCCAAATGCACACCAACCCGGCATTTTCAGTGAACTAAGGCTTCCGTAGGTAGTCGAATCGATTGTACTTGCATAACACGCGAACGCGAGAAGTTAAGCGAACGCGAATTTGGCTCCAAAATGGCTCCCTGAGTCACGTGACCGTATTTTTCCGGATCGTCATGTCGTTACTCTCTGTATAAAGGGACTCTAATGCAAGGCAAGTGTTCGCCCGCGAAGGACAAGTCTGGACACGCCCGGGCGAGTCCGGACACGTGACCGCTCGCCAGTTGCGTCATCGGCCGGTGCATGGTAATTGTGTCATGCTTCCGGTAACTGCTACATGCGCCCCCCCAGAATTAACCTGCACCGGGAGAGTCAGTTTGAGGGGGGTCCTGATGACCCGGCCGAAACGACCCCTGGCGAATCGTGCCGGGGTGGTAGGCGGCATGGCGGTGGATGGTCGGGCGGGGGGCTTGGTTGACGGCGGACGGCCCCATCGTGGAGGAAGGGCCAACCGTGGAGGTTGGTCGAGGTCCAAATGGGCCGGCTTGAGGCGGTCCACGGAGATGCGGTCCGGCTTGCCACCGATGTCGACGATGAATGACTTGTCGTCCCTCTGCAGGACCCGGAAAGGTCCATTGTACGGCGGCGGGAGCGGTCCCCGGTGTGCGTCGTGCCGGATAAAAACGTACTCCGCAGTGCGAAGTGCTGGGGGGACGTGGGGTTTGGGGGCAGCCGTGGTGGGACGTGGGCACTGGGGCAAATCTCCTGGCGGCCTCCTGGAGGTCCGAGCGTTGGCGAGCCGCGGACCAGGGGCCGGTGGCATCAGGGATGAATTCGCCCGGCACGCGCAGTGGCTGGCCGTAGACCAGTTCGGCGGTGGAAGCCTGGAGGTCCTCTTTAGGGGCCGTTCGGAGGCCGAATAGGACCCACGGGAGCCTGTCGGCCCAACCGTCATCCTGGAGGCTGGCTCTGAGAGCGGCCTTCATCGAGCGGTGGAACCGCTTGCACAAGCCGTTGGCCGGCCATCTTCGGAACGTCCGCCGGCCGGACAGGTACCTGGTGGTAGCCCCGAATAAGGTCAACCTTGGAGAAGATCACCCGCCCCGCCAAACGGGCGTAAAAGTCCTGTATGTGTGGTATCGGGTACCGGTCGAGGGTGGTGGCGTCGTTGAGGCGGCGGTAATCGCCGCATGGTCGCCATCCACCACCCGGTTTGGGCACGATGTGCAGGGGCGAGGCCTACGCGCTATTCGAGCGTCGCACAATGCCCAATCGCTCCAGCGCGTCGAAATCCGCCTTTGCCACGGCGAGTTTGGCCGGGTCGAGGCGGCGAGCCCTGGCATGGACCTGTGGTCGGGATGTGGTGTTCGACGCCGTGCTTGACGGCGATGGCCGAAAACGTCAGCTGCGTGAGGGCGGGAAACTCGGCGAGTAGGCGGGTGAAATCGTCCATGGCCGGGAGCGCGCAGGCTAGCTTGGTCGGAGCGGAGCCGCTCAATGAGCAAGCGAGCGAGCTGAAGGTCTCCGCGTTGATGAGCCGACGCCGTTTGACGTCGACCAAAAGCCCATGCGCACAAAGAAAATCTGCACCCAGCAAGGCCATGGGCACGTTCGCCGTGATGAAGTCCCACCTGAAGCGCTGGGCCCCGAAGCAGAATGCGACGCTGCGCGAACTGAAGGTGCGGATGGAGGAACCGTTTGCGGCGACCAAGGCGGGGCCGCATAGCGTGGCCTGTTTGCCCTGCACCGAGGCGGGTATCACGCTCAGCTGAGCGCCGGTGTCACACAAAAAACGCCGCCCGGACTCCGTGTCCGTGATAAACAGAAGGCTGCCTGAAAGGCCGACGCTCATGGCAGGCAGCGAGCGCCGGCCTGGTCGTTTCCCGACCCGCCGAGAGTGCACGGTGGGCGGCACGTTCTGGCCTTCTGCCCGAACCTGGCATGGTAATAGTGTCGAGAACAGAACCATGTTCCACACCTTGAGTTCAAGAGATAACAAGATTTAATGATGAACCAATATCACAGCGCTGTGGAGGGTGTAAGAGTCATACCCTTCACAAATGAACAGCATGGCCACATACACTCCTGAGTTCCTTACAGAAAGAACTTCCTTATATACTTGCAGAGTGTGATAAAAATCTCCGCTAATTTTGGCAAGTTTCAGCAGTATAATGCACAATGGGGGAAACGTTGACCAGTACCCCCACCAATGTCCTATCTTCTTTGGCATGAGCAAAGGGCAAGATGCGGGAGGGAGAAAGAGCACCGTGACATTCTCAAAACTTATCTTCCATGTTGGCTTTTGGTCAAGGACAGACAGACGCGTTTTCACTAGGGGTCTAACAGAGCAAGCAGTTTCACTATCTTTCTACATTTTTTGGCACAGTTGGACAATAAAACATAGTTCAAAACAAGAGGGAACATGGTAAGCTTAATCCTTTTCACAAAGCATCCATTATTAAATGCAAACCACAATTACATAAGGCACAATAAAAGGCATGATCTCGACATTCCCCCATTTGGTCTCTACGAGACTACGTATCACAGAGACCAGGCCACATCGGCTTTATTTGCAAAGCAAAAGAGTATAGTGTTATATGTGGCCACATCGGGCTTTATTGAGTGTTGTATGTGTGTCCTCCAAGGGCATGCCACGCACATAAAGTACCTTGCATGCATGTTTGAAAGGTGTCATGTTGTGCGTGTTTGGAACATGAAGACTCAGAACATGAAAGTCTATTAACGTTTTGGATCCACAACGAAGGCCTCTGGTCCAGATGAGGTTCTGCTCCGCCAGGGGGCCAGCAACCTCCCCTGCGGAACTTGCTCCCCCCACCCTTTGCAGATGCGGTCCTTGCAGATCTTCGAAGTTAATCAACGATCATGCCCATGAGATCTCTCACGTGCTGCTGTTCTGGGGAATACATAATGTTGTCAGTATCTTGTGTCTCATGTTCCTGGTCAGGGTACAGAGCGTTAAAATCCGAATCACTTGAAGCAAAGAGATCCAAAACATTGAAGCAAAGAGAGGGACTTCCTTTATGTCAAAGTCTCCCATGGACGCCTGGTCGGCTTGCGGGTCTAGGATATCCATGTCGGGTCCCTCGACTGCCAGACCCAGCGTCGCAATCAGATCCATAGTTGGGTCGGAAGGGGGTGTACAGCTGTGAGCTTGTAATACATAAGAGGCGTTAGCCAGTACACGCAAGGGGTTTACCACACAAGTATCACAGTCATCACAAAAATCAATACAATCTTCTGAAGCGCCGGTCACATCTGCCTTGTTGTAGGACCCATTCAGGTCGACGGCCTCTGTGGTCAAGATCATGGTCTTCCGACGGCGGTTTCTTCATCGTCCATCCTGAAAAATACTTTCTTACACACACCATGGTCAAATTCCTAGCCCCTCGTCCCACCAATTGGCATTTAGTTACCTTTTTTCTCAGATGGTTGGCTTATTCATAGCCGCATTTCCTGTGTCGTGTCTGGAAATTTAAATGCCATATTTACTTTCACCAATTTCCGAAAATACCTTCCTTTTAATCATCTTCCCTACATCTAATAATACATGATTTACCAACCATTTCCCCCCCATTTGGTCAATGGAAATAATCGGTATTCTCCCCTTCAAAATTTCACTGTTATCCTATCAATACCTGGACATTTTTTCCTTCTTTCCTAGATACGCGAATTTCACACCAGTATATACCCACTGGAAAAATTATCTGAAAAATAACGAAATCGTCTCCAAGTTCTCGAGCTAATCTCCATCCGCAATCACCAACTTTACCCTCCTATGCATTTTGCCTTAGGTTTTAGAACCTAGAGTCTACTAAAACAACAACAATTAGCCTCCCAAAGCCATTTCCCTGCAAGAGCGGGGGTTAGCCTTGCGGTCCACATGACAATCTTCTTCATTTTGCTCTATCACCTCCCTTTGAGCAATAATTCAATTGATGTGATTCCCACATACCTGGTGGAGTTCTGTTCACCTGGTCTGCAGAGCCGTGATCCAATCTTCACCAGCCCCCAATCACCTCCTCGATTGGGGTCATTCTGCATGTAACAATCTAACGCAACATTATTAAACGAAATTCACAACTTTACATTCATTGGTTCCTCCCAGTGCAAGCCAACCCCTTGTATCACCTTCTTATCTCAAAAACAACAGTCCATAACTAACCACTTTCCTTTATTTCCTGTCTTTTCCATTAACATTTTACAACCTTTTCCTCTACTTCCTCAACAATTCCTAACAAAGTCACCTGTCATTGACAAATAATCCATCTGAGTCGACTTTCCAATCCAATCATCTTTGCACTTTCCACGACCTTCTTCACACTTCCTCCCAAACCTTTCCTTCAGACACAACCCACATGAGTTATGAATACAATTTCCCCTTTCAGGCGCATGTCTAGCCACTCACAAAGTGTCCACAAGACAATGTCACCATATTTCACACCTCAGCTCTCGAGACCACCCAGGGGTCCCTTGAGAGATGCATCCTAATGTTAATCAGCTCTCGAGAGCTCAATTTTGAACAGGGGTAAACCCAGCAATACTCAATTCTGCCAAGCAAGAGGCCAGAGCAGTATCACTCCCTCTTCCCTCTGCCCACCATAACTGGCAGACAGACAATGGCGAGCCACAAGCCCCAACCCTACAAGGCTCCAGCTCCCATCCAAAGGACACAAACTCCCTCAGACTGGCATAATCTCTTTGCCAGCTTATGTACGAACCAAGTTTGCAAACAAATAGTTTTCCAAATAAAACTCAGTTGTCACCCTATTGCACCATATTGGCAGAATTCACTTCAGCTCTCTACCACTCTTGTGTCGAGTGGTGCCCCAAAATGACATTGCACGAACCCTTTCAATACCCGTCTAAACCTACTGCCATTTAACGACGCTTCCCAGATGACGGTTCCCCATACACTATTCTGGCACAAAATTGTTGCATCCCACAGATGCCACGATTATTTGAACAAACTCATTTTCCTAATCCACCTGTTCAATTCTCATTTCAATTTAAAGTTAATCCAATGTCCTCTAATACCTCTCTTAGCATCCCATGCACCTGTTGCAGACACCTGTTTTAGCCTCTGGCCCAATAGCTGCCCAATAAACAAATAATAAAAAGAAAATAACCTGATCTATTTATTGAAATAGACCTAATTCTCATGTTGGTCAATTTTTTCACCCACTGTGACTCTCGCGTCAATCCTGCCATTTCCAACCACATTTCCAGCGAGGATGACGTCACTATTTCACACCTTTCCTCCCTTGAACAGCGGGAGTCCTCCAAGAGATGCATTCCGATGTAAATCACTTCAAAGTACCCGAATAGCCCTACGGACTGCATCACTGAAATAAATCCTGGCTTCAAATCAACTTTCTCAAACTTAACTATGATAAATCTGAAACTAGAACGGGCACTCGGTAGAGCGCATACCTTCGCCGCAGCTACTGTTCTGTACTTGGCATGGGAGTGTAGGGAACAGAACAGTGAACAGTTTGGTGCTGATTTCATGCAAATCGGATAAGAATTGACCGAGTTATGACAAAAAACGCACATTTTGCAAGGTCGTGACCCCCCTGACCTTTGACCCCCAACCGCTAACAAGGGTAATGTCTTCACTGGGTCATGTCGTATATCACAAGATCGGGCATTGAATTCTGAACATTTTGGCATTAGTTGCATGCCAATTGGATAAAAATTGACCGCGCTATGGTAAAAATACGATTTTGACCTTTTCGTGACCTTGACCTTGACCTTTGACCCGATTGCTCCCAAAATCTAATCAAATGTGTCCCGTATAATAACCAATCATCCCACCAAATTTCATGCAATTCGGTTGAATACTTTTTGAGTTATGCGAATAACATACACACACACACACACACAGACATACAAATAAATACACAGCGATCAAAACATAACCTTCCGCTTTTGCGAAGGTAATAATCGCATCATCTTCCTTCGAACTCAGAGCACACCGGCACAGTATGCATCAAACATTGGATTCATATTTCCACAGACCTCCACCACTCTGTTAAATCCTAAACATGCCCAATGGGCAATCCCCTCTGCTCAGGGCTGCAAAATGCTGGATTCTAACCTTCCCAAACACAGCTCTTGTCCGCCAGGCTGCAAATTCAAAGCATTTTCAGTCCCCCTTTTTTCCCATACACTAGCCAGTGCAAGCCAGCCAAACATAAACAAAGAGGTTCCAGCGAGCTGTGACCTCCATAACTCTAAACAACTCCACTGGCACTTTTTAAAACAAACTTTCCCAGTCACTTACTAAAATAAAGTGCAGCTCTTGTCCGTAGATATACGTTAACCAAGATTACATGAGACTTGACAACAATAGTACTGCCCCGTGGAGCAAGGCATCAGAGACAACTCCCCTCCACCTTGACTTACCCCAGGTAGAATTTGGCTACCTACAGAGAAAGTACCTGCACAACACATTTACAAACCAATTCGTCCCCTCGTATTAGGGGACATCACAAATGTTCCACCACAATTCACAGCAGGTGACCACCCACCTGCCTTCTGTCGAAGTCCAGTTCAATTTTCTGAGTTTCCATTCACAGACAGACAGACAGACGAACCCCCAACGTACTAACAGGATGGTCTCACAGAGGCCATTCCATTCAAATCTGTAGGCTGCCACGATTCTTCCCGCCAGGACACACCATCATAGTCACCATAGTCACACGACACGTCAGCAGACACAGTGAATGACATTCGACACCATAACAGACACCGCTGACACTGCTCCTCCTTGATCCATATTTGCAGACGCAGTCAGACACACCCAGTCGGACAGACAGACTGGCTCCACATTACAACTGCAAACATCCGAAATGACAACAGCTAACACCAAATATTTATTGTCCCCCTTTCAGGGAAGTCAAATCAACCACCATTAAAGCACAAAACAGAAAACGACCATATACTCAGAGTATACACCATATACTCAGAGTGAGACCCGAAAATCAAGCAGACAGACCGACAATCGAACCTGTCTTTCGACACTGCCGAACGACAAGTCTGCAGACACTGAGGGAGTGACTTTCGACCCCCAATAAACACCGCGGATACCGCTTTGGTCCGCACCTGCAACTCCATCACGCGCCTCCAACTTCTTTTTCGGCGCATCGATCAACACAAATGTACCGACGCATCTTATATTCTACACATTGCTATCCAACCTTTCGCCACAGTCCCATCACAAACAATGTATCTCTCGCGGCATGCATGGCGGGAATCACACTCGTATTGCACCAACATGGAATTCGAGCACATTCCATAGTTGCGAAAATATTGTGCTGGACAAGACATTATTATCATTGACTTGCGCTTTCACACGCATGGCAAAGTCCACGGATGTACAAAGTCAAAGTGCCCTCTCCCTTAATTAATCCACACTGTACCTTGGCACACATCCTCAGATAATTAAATACATGTTTTAATCCAAGCGTGCATCCTCGCACCAGCTCCACCACCACCTTCCAACCACCGCAGGTGCACCTGAACTCCATGGCACACCCGCAACTCCCTCAAAATCAGTGTTCAAAGACATGACTCCATGGACAGCCAGAAAGTCAGACAAATACGGACACACACACACAGAGATAGACACAGGTGGGTTATCGCCTGCATTCTGTACAAATTCCATGTTCCTGTCCATAAGTTGGCCCATCAAGTGTAACCCCTTTCACGAAACCTTTTCTGAGGGTCAAATGTAACAGACAGACAGACCGGCAAATAGGCAGGGGCAAACCCCGAGGCCCCAGACACCATCACCACACACATACCCCGCATCACATAGGAGTATCAACATTTGTCATAGGAGTATCAACTTAAAATATCCACCCGCTCTGATCCTCCAGAGCTGAGGAAACCAGCCAACCTGAGCCCGACAGCAAATGCCATATGTCTTCGTCTCAAATCGAGGGCAAAATTTCACAATGGCAAACAATTAATATATTGTCCACATTCATCTTGGTCACCCCAACCCATCCTGGCTCTCCCAAGAGCTCCGTGTCCGGACAGACAGACAGATAAACAGACCGGGTGAAATCATAACCATCCATCCTTCCGATTGGACTCACGCCAGCATCACATGTCATTCTTGCCTTCATTCAACGCATTCTGCCATCCCAAGTCGGCCAAATACAAGCCCCGGCCATGCCGTTGAATAAACACCTAGTCGGTTGACAGCCTATCATTTTTGACTTTTACTCCCATTCTCCCTTGCTACATCTGGAGAGCCATTAATGTGGGGATGTAATTGAACACTTGTTTTAAAGCCCTGTCTACACATGCTCTCCATAACATACTCATTATTCCCTGCCAATTTTCCCCAGCAGACTGAGTCCCACATGGCATCTCAAAATCTAAACTGATACCTCTTATTTCTTCCTAAATGTACTCATCCGGATTGCCCAACGCCCGCAGGCAATTTGGGGAACCCCTTGTCAATCAATGACACACATCAATGACACACACACAATAAACACAAATACACGCTGCAATGACAGATCATTCATTCCCTTATACACACATACCATGTGACTGACCCTTTATTCTCCATACAATACAGTATAAATTCATGCACACTCATGCACACTCCAATCCTACCTACCTGTGAACTTACCTGGCTCCTTGCTGTGAGCCGATCCATCCCTTGGTTTATACCTGGATTTCTTTCTTCCTGTGCTTTTGAAGTCTCAGCACTTCTCCTGCCTTTCTCCTATCTGGTACCTGCGCTTTTCTGATTCCAGTTTAATTTATCCTTCTCCAAAAATCACATAAACATTTCCTATTTCCACATATAAGAAATAACCAATATCTCCCTTGAGATACAAAACAAAACGCTTCCAACTCTAGCATCCCAAAGTCTTCCTTGGAAGCATGCTCGACAATGCAGCACTGCTTCCACTCAGCACACAACATACATGTGCTCACTCCAACACATCACTTCAAGCTACCTCATCACTCGCATTGTTCACACACACGAATGCGTCTCCTGCTTGTGCACAGCATGGTCCGCATTCCTGTCTCGATTCTGTCCCACCTCGCTGTTCCCCGCGAGGCAGCTACTCCGTTGCCCCGGCAACCTGCCTGCATGTCTCGGCTCGTGTGTTTACAGCTGGATTCCACACACCTCGTACATTATAATCCTCTCTGTTTTATTTCTCCAGATCTAACCTCATCTTTTGTCCAGAAAGAGCTAATACTTGACCTGCCTATAGCATATTGTCAGAACTCCTTCCTTTGGGTAAAAACTGCACCGGATGTGCATGCCTTAAATCCTGAGACAGGACAAAGAAGGCCTTGAGGGGGGGGGGGGGGGCGGGGGTTTATCAGATACACACATCCAGTGCGTAGCTTAACTTAAAATACTCATCGTCCTACCTTCCTTGGGCTAGTCCCTCCAGCGGGTCGAAGATCGGGCCGCCCCCCGATCTGTAATACCCTTCTCTTAACACAGTACTATTACTCCGACATACCTTAATCTCCCTTAAGATATTTAATTAACGTGCACGGAACATTTTCCCGTCCATGCGCCCAGGCGGTCGCTCCCAGCGCACGGCAGCACGACCCCCATTTGCAAGAAGCAGCTCGTGATGCGTACAAGGCGCAAGGAAGCGCCCCGAGGCCATCCACCGAAAAATCCTGCCTTTTAGTTTACCGCGCCGATATTTCCCTCATCCGGTCCTCCCGCGGCGCTAACTCGCGGTCAATGCTTGTATAGCGCTTCTAACTTGTCTGACTTATCACCCATGCCAGGGCTTTCCTAAAGGGGTTTTCCCTTCTTAACTTAGCTTAACACTTATCCTGGCCATCCTCCTTGGGTCCCCTCCATTAGTCCGCAGCCAATACTTTCTCTGGTTACTATCAACCCCATCAACTCCATCTTGTCTCTAGACTGCCCTGCCTGGGAAGTTCTTGGCTTTACCAAGAAGTCCCCCCTTTTTGCTAACTGACCCCCATTTCTTGGTTCATCAATAGACAACTTGTTACCCGAGCCAAATAGGCCTGTACTTACACACCAGATTCCAATTTGTTCGTGATCCAAGCACGGAACGACGAAATGGAAGACAGACAGCCTGAGTGAGTGAACGGAGCTCAATTTGGAAAGACCCCTCAGTATGAAAACTCACGTTAATCGAATCAGTGCTGGCCAGCCTCTCCGCTGAGTCCCCACAGGGTCTGCCTCCCAAATATCGCTCAGAGTCGGATCCCACTTCTGACACCAAAACTGTCGAGAACAGAACCATGTTCCACACCTTGAGTTCAAGAGATAACAAGATTTAATGATGAACCAATATCACAGCGCTGTGGAGGGTGTAAGAGTCATACCCTTCACAAATGAACAGCATGGCCACATACACTCCTGAGTTCCTTACAAAAAGAACTTCCTTATATACTTGCAGAGTGTGATAAAAATCTCCGCTAATTTTGGCAAGTTTCAGCAGTATAATGCACAATGGGGGAAACGTTGACCAGTACCCCCACCAATGTCCTATCTTCTTTGGCATGAGCAAAGGGCAAGATGCAGGAGGGAGAAAGAGCACCGTGACATTCTCAAAACTTATCTTCCATGTTGGCTTTTGGTCAAGGACAGACAGACGCGTTTTCACTAGGGGTCTAACAGAGCAAGCAGTTTCACTATCTTTCTACATTTTTTGGCACAGTTGGACAATAAAACATAGTTCAAAACAAGAGGGAACATGGTAAGCTTAATCCTTTTCACAAAGCATCCATTATTAAATGCAAACCACAATTACATAAGGCACAATAAAAGGCATGATCTCGACAATAGCACATGGTCCGCTCTGGTGGAGGCTCCGGCGGCCGCGTCGGGTTCGGTCGACGGGGCGTCGCGGCGGCCGTCAGTGGTGCGGACTCGGCCGGTGGTGGCGCCGGTCGTTGCCTCGGTCGGCCCAGGGTGCCATGCGGCCGCTCCGACGTGTCGCCTGGCCGAGAAAAAACTATCAGCCTCCTTGGCCAGGGCGCCAGGGCGCGAGGGTCCGTGATGGGCGAGTTAGCCAAAGCTAACCGTACCTGCCCTGGTAGCCGCTGGAGGAACAGCTCGCGGAAGAGGTAGTCCGGGCTGTGGTCACCGAGAAGCGCAAGCATGTGTTCCATGCTTTCGGATGGACGGGCCTCGCCCAGCTCCGGGAGGTGTAGTAGTTGTCGTGCGCGTTCGGTCTCTATGAGACCAAACGCACCGAGGAGTAGGCCTTTGAGCACGCCGTATTTGTCGGCGTCCGGCGGGTGCTGTAGGAAGCTCACCCGGGCAGCGGCGGCGGTGTTGAGCGTGGAGACCACGTGGTGGTAGCGCGTCGTGTCCTCTGTAATTTTCCGCAGGGCGAAGAGAGAAGCCGCTTGAGCAAACCAAACGGACGCGTGCGACTCCCAAAAGGCCGGGAGCTTCAAAGCTACAGCTGACTCCATCGCCGTGTTCTTAGAAAGGGGTCACCAATTGTGGGAGCTGTGCTCGCACGATAAAGCCAGACAAAATGGACGACACAGGAACGAAGTTTCACCGAGCTATTTATTTAGCTTGAAGTGTGGTGCTGCGCACACAACCTGCTTGCCAAAGAGGTAGGCCACGACGCGTTGTTAAAACCAAAAGAGTCTTTATTGCGAAAGCTCGAAACTGCAGCACTGGGCGGGCTCGAGCTTAGAGCCCGCATATATGTGCCGAGGCCACGCCTAGTCCTCGGGCGTGGCCGCTCGGTCAAAGGGCGGGGCATATGACATCGGTCCCCGCCTGGGCGCTCGCGCCACCTTCTGGTGCGCGGAATTATTGCCCCATGTGTCCGCCACACGCGCCCCCCGAGAATTCCCACGCACCTGAAGGGTGAGTTTGCGGGGAAGCCGGATGACCCGGCCGAAACACCCCCTGGCGATGGGTACAGGGCTGGGCGGCAGTGGGCCGGCGGGGCTGAGGGGTACCGGGGGTCCGACCGCCGGGGGGCGGCCTCGACGCGGAGGCAGAGCTGTTGGCAGGGGGGCCGGGGGTCCGACCGCCAGGGGGCGGCCTCGATGCGGAGGCAGCGCTGCCGGCGGGGGGTGGTCCACGGAAATTCGATCCGGGGCACCGCCGATGTCGACCGTGAAAAACTTGTCACCGGTCTCCAGCACGCGGAAGGGCCCGTCGTACGGGGGCCGTAGCGGTGCCTGGTGGGCGTCGTGCCGAATGAACACGTACTTGGCCGTGCGAAGCTCTGGGGTGATGTGGGAAGGCGGGCAACCGTGGTGTGCCGTTGGCACCGGGGCGAACCTCTGGGCGGTCTCCTGAAGGGCGGAGCGCTGTTGCGCCGCGGACCAAGGAGCCGTGGAGTCGGGGATGAATTCACCCGGTACCCATAGTGGTTGCCCGAAGACCAACTCCGCCGAGGACGCGCGCAGGTCGTCCTTGGGCGCCGTCCTGAGGCCCAGCAGGACCCAGGGGAGCCTGTCGATCCAGCCGCCGTCACGGAGGCTGGCCCGGAGCGCGGCCTTCATGGAGCGATGAAAGCGCTCGCACAGGCCATTGGCCTGGGGGTGGTAGGCCGTGGTGTGGTGTAGCTTCACCCCGAGCCCTTGCGCCACCGCGGCTCAGAGCTCTGAGGTGAACTGGGGGCCGCGGTCGGACGAGATGTCCGAGGGGGCACCGAACCGTGCAACCCAAGTGGCGATAAAGGCTTGCGCCACCTCAGCCGCAGACGTCGCCGCCAATGGGACGGCCTCCGGCCACCGTGTGGTGCGGTCGACCATGGTGAGGAGGTGGGTGAAACCTCGTGAGGGGGGCAGAGGTCCCACCAAGTCGACGTGCACGTGGTCGAACCGCTGCTCGGGCACTGTAAACGGGGCCAACGGTGCCTGGGTGTGGCGGTGGAACTTTGCGCGCTGGCACGCGAGGCACGTCCTGGCCCAGTCGCGGACGTCCTTCCTGAGGCCATGCCAGACGAACTTCGCCCCGACAAGTTTCTGGGATGCCCTCGCGCCAGGGTGGGACAGGCCGTGGATGGCGTCGAACACCGGGCGCTGCCAGCCAGCGGGCATGATGGGGCGAGGCCGGCCGAGGGAGACGTCGCATAGGAGGGCCGTGCCCGCGGCGTCGAACGGTTCCTCGGTGACACGGAGGCCCGTGACGGCGGTCCGCAAGGCCTGGACGCCGGGGTCGGTGGTCTGGGCCTCCGCCATTCGGGCATAGTCGACCCCGAGGTGGACCGCGTGCACGATGGACCGGGAAAGGCAATCCGCCACCGGGTTGTCCTTACCCGCCACGTGACGGATGTCCGTCGTGTACTCGGACACGGTAGAGAGGTGGCGCTGCTGCCGTGCCGACCGTGGCTCGGCAACCTTGGCCATCGCGAACACAAGGGGCTTGTGGTCCACGAAGCCCGTGAACGGGCGGCCCTCCAGCAGATGGTGGAAGTGTCGGACCACCAGGTGGAGCCCGAGCAACTCGCGGTCGAAGGTGCTGTACCGCCGTTCGTGCGGGCGAAGCTGCCGGGTGAAAAACGCCAGCGGTTGCCAAGCACCACACACCCATTGCTCATGCACCGCGCCCACCGCTTAGTCCGAGACGCGTCGGTGGTGAGGGCGATTGGTGCATTGGGTGCCGGGTGCGCCAGCATGGTGGCGTCGGCCAGAGCCAGCTTTGCGCCCGCGAACGCCGCGGCCATCGGCTCCGACCATGCGATGTCACCTTTGCCCGGCTTGTCCCGAAGGGCCTCGTGCAAGGAGCGGAGGAGCTGGGCGACGTGGGGCACGAAGCGGTGGTAAAAGTTTACCATGCCCAGGAACTCCTGGAGCCCCTTGATCATGCGGGGCCGCGGGAAATCCCTGACCGCCTCCACCTTGGCCGGTAAAGGGACGGCCCCGTGCTCGGTGATGCGGTGCCCCAAGAAGTCGATGGTGGCGATGCCGAAACGGCATTTGGCAGGGTTGATGATTAGGCCATGCTGGCCCAGGCATTCGAAAAGCGTGCGGCGGTGGAGCAGGTGGTCCTCCCGGGACGCGCTCGCGACTAGGATGTCGTCCAGGTAGACGAACAGGAAAGGTAAGTCGCGCAAGACGCTATCCATAAGCCGTTGAAACGCCTGAGCCGCATTCTTCAACATGAAGGGCATCCTGAAGAATTCGAAGAGGCCGAAAGGGGTGATGACGGCCGTCTTCGGGACGTCGTCCGGTTGGACGGGGACCTGATGGTAGACCCAGATGAGGTCCACCTTTGAAAACACGGTCGTGTTGGCCAACCAGGCGGAAAGTCCTGAATGTGTGGGACCGGGTAGCGGTCGGGGGTGGTGGCATCGTTGAGCCGGCGGTAGTCCCCGCACGGCCGCCATCCCCCACCAGGCTTCGGCACGATGTGCAGCGGGGAAGCCCAAGAGTTGTTGGAGCGCCGCACGAACCCCAGCCGCTCCAGCGTGGCGAACTCCGCTTTCGCCATGGCGAGCTTCGTAGGCTCGAGTCGGCGTGCCCGGGCATAGACCGGCGGCCCGACCGTGGGGATGTGATGCTCCACCCTGTGTTTAACGGCCACCGCTGAGAAGGTGGGCCGCGTGAGGGCCGGGAAACTGGCGAGGAGGCGGGTAAAGTCGTCCGCTGCCGGAAGCGTGCAACTTAAACTCGCCGGGCCGGAACCGTCCAGCAAGCCGCTTGGCAAGCCACTCGGTGAGCCGCTCAGTGAGCCGCTCAACGAGCTGCTCAGCGCACAAGCGAGCGAGCTAAAGGTTTCGGCCTGGATGAGCCGTCTGCGCTTCACGTCGACCAGCAACCCATGCGCACATAGGAAGTCCGCACCGAGCAATGCCATTGGCACGCTGGCGGTCACGAACGACCATTGAAAGCGCTGCCCTCCGAACCGCAGGGAGAGGCAGCGCTTCCCGAACGTGCGGATGGGTGTACCGTTGGCGGCAAGCAACGCAGGGCCCCGGCCCACGGTTCGCTTGTCGGACGTGTCGGCTGGGATGACGCTTACCTGCGCTCCTGTATCGCAGAGGAAACGGCGCCCAGACAAGGTGTCCGTGATGAATAGGAGGCTGCCGGAATGGCCGACGCTCAGGGCCGCTAACGAGCGCCGGCCCGGTAGTTTCCCGACTTGTCAAACGAGCACGGCGGGCAACACTTCTTAGCCTTGTGGCCGAACCTGGCGTGGAAATAGCACCAAGCTTGCGGCGGCGGGGGCGGCGGCGGCCGCGGTGTTCTCGGCGCGGTGGTCGGGGCGCGGCAGCGGCCACGAGGGACGCTCTCGCATCTGCCTCGGGAACCACGACGGCGGCACCGTAACCCGACCGCGTGTCGCAAGCCACAAAGAACTTGTCGGCCTCTACGGCCAGGGCGCGGGGTTGTTTTATGTTGGAACCGGCCAGCGCGAGGCGTACCTGTAGCGGTAGCTGGCGCAGGAAAAGCGCCCGGAATAAGAAATCCGGGGCTTGGTCACCCAGCAGCGACAGCATGTGATCTATCCGCACGGATGGTCGTGTGTCGCCGAGTTCGGGAAGGTCCAGGAGGCGGTCGGCCCGTTCGATCTCCGTGAGGCCGAATGTGGCGATGAGACGTTTGAGCGCCCTGTACTTGTGGTCGGCCGGCGGGTGCCGCAGGATGGGAACGACTCGTGCGGCAGTGCCGGGCCCGAGGGCGGCGACCACGTGGTAGTAACGGGTCTCGTCCGCCGTTATGCCTCGAAGCTGAAATTGTGCTTCGGCCTGCACGAACCACACGTCGGCCTGTGCTTCCCAAAACTCTGGGAGTTTTACCGTGACGGCGTTGTTGGCCATGGCGCGTTCGGTGGTCAGCAACGGCTGAACCAATCGGGGTCACCAGTGAAGTGTGGTGCTGCGCACACAACTTGCTTGCCAAAGAGGTAGGCCACAACTCGTTGTTAAAACCAAAAGAGTCTTTATTGCAAAAGCTCGAAACTGCAGCACTGAGCGGGCTCGAGCTTAGAGCCTGCATATATGTGCCGAGGCCAGGCCTAGTCCTCGGGCGTGGCCGCTCTGTCGAAGGGCGAGGCATGTGCCATCGGTCCCCGCCTGGGCGCTCGCGCCACCTTCTGGTGCGCGGAATTATTGCCCCATGTTTCCGCCACAAGCTCAAAACCAAAGAACTCAAAAGCACACTGAACCTGCCCCTCGAACGGGCGGCAATTTATATCACAACTGAACATACAAAAGCCACGCCTCTCAGGCGGTGCGTGGTATGCAAAATAGGTAAGTCACGCCTCTCGACGGGGCGTGGTATGCAAGGCAAGTGTTTTCCCGCGAAGGGCAAGTCTGGACACGCCCGGGCGATTCCGGACACGTGACCGCTCGCCGGTTGCGTCATCGGCCGGTGCATGGTAATTGTGTCATGCTTCCGGTAACCGCTACACTACTGTATATACAGTATATTAAATAGGCTAATGCTGTCTCTCTGTTCCATTGATCTCCACACTAACTGGACAGGGTGCCCGGCTAACATTTTTGCGTTTCCACAACGTTGTTTAAAGGTTAACATGTTTGAAGGTAAAAGTAAAACGTCCTTAAAACATTTATAGAACGTTGTTTTTTTCGTTACCTAATTAAGATGTTCCAGCAACGTTGTGATTACCTTATGTGTTTGCCGAGCGCCTAACGTCAATTAGTCGGGCGGTTCTGAAGCCACCGGAAGTGTACTGGCGGCCATATTGTTTCCCCCAAAAGATTGAATTTCCCCACTGATCTCTCCGACAGATCTGTGGCTTTCTTGGAAAACATTAACCCAGTACATTGCTCCCGACAATTCCCTCGATATTTCAGTTTGTTTTATCAATCCAACATTTGAGTGGCACAGAAAGGATTGTGTGGTGATGCAAAATGCCATCTTGTGCTGCGTTGGGTGTACCAACCGTGATGACCGTGGACAACGAGAAAAAGGCGTTATTTGTCACAGGTACTTTCATTTCCCGGGTAGAGAAATTTTATAATGCAATATGGACCAAGGATTGCTACTTTAATTGTGTAAAATGAATGAAGTTACCAATATGAACCTAAATCAGTACTTTAATTGTGTAAAATAAACTAAGGTACCAATATGAAACTAAATCAGTACTTTAATTGTGTAAAATAAACTAAGGTACCAATATGAACCTAAATCAGTACTTTAATTGTGTAAAATGAACTAAGGTACCAATATGAACCAAGGATTGCTACTTTAATTGTGTAAAATGAACTAAGGTACCAATATCAACCTAAATCAGTACTTTAATTGTGTAAAATGAACTAAGGTACCAATATGAACCAAGGATTGCTACTTTAATTGTGTAAAATAAACTAAGGTACCAATATGAACCAAGGATTGCTACTTTCATTGTGTAAAATAAACTAAGGTACAAATATGAACCTAAATCAGTACTTTAGTTGTGTAAAATGAACTAAGGTACCAATATGAACCAAGGATTGCTACTTTCATTGTGTAAAATAAACTAAGGTACAAATATGAACCTAAATCAGTACTTTAGTTGTGTAAAATGAACTAAGGTACCAATATGAACCTAAATCAGTACTTTAGTTGTGTAAAATGAACTAAGGTACCAATATGAACCTAAATCAGTACTTTAATTGTGTAAAATAAACTAAGGTACCAATATGAACCTAAATCAGTACTTTAATTGTGTAAAATAAACTAAGGTACCAATATGAATCTAAATCAGTACTTTAATTGTGTAAAATGAACTAAGGTACCAATATGAACCTAAATCAGTACTTTAGTTGTGTAAAATGAACTAAGGTACCAATATGAACCAAGGATTGCTACTTTAATTGTGTAAAATAAACTAAGGTACCAATATGAACCTAAATCAGTACTTTAATTGTGTAAAATAAACTAAGGTACCAATATGAACCTAAATCAGTACTTTAATTGTGTAAAATGAACTAAGGTACCAATATGAACCTAAATCAGTACTTTAATTGTGTAAAATAAACTAAGGTACCAATATGAACCTAAATCAGTACTTTAATTGTGTAAAATAAACTAAGGTACCAATATGAATCTAAATCAGTACTTTAATTGTGTAAAATAAACTAAGGTACCAATATGAATCTAAATCAGTACTTTAATTGTGTAAAATGAACTAAGGTACCAATATGAACCTAAATCAGTACTTTAATTGTGTAAAATAAACTAAGGTACCAATATCAACCTAAATCAGTACTTTAATTGTGTGAAATAAACTAAGGTACCAATATGAACCTAAATCAGTACTTTAATTGTGTAAAATAAACTAAGGTACCAATATGAATCTAAATCAGTACTTTAATTGTGTAAAATGAACTAAGGTACCAATATGAACCTAAATCAGTACTTTAGTTGTGTAAAATGAACTAAGGTACCAATATGAACCAAGGATTGCTACTTTAATTGTGTAAAATAAACTAAGGTACCAATATGAACCTAAATCAGTACTTTAATTGTGTAAAATGAACTAAGGTACAAATATCAACCTAAATCAGTACTTTAATTGTGTAAAATGAACTAAGGTACCAATATGAACCTAAATCAGTACTTTAATTGTGTAAAATAAACTAAGGTACCAATATGAACCTAAATCAGTACTTTAATTGTGTAAAATGAACTAAGGTACCAATATGAACCTAAATCAGTACTTTAATTGTGTAAAATAAACTAAGGTACCAATATGAACCAAGGATTGCTACTTTAATTGTGTAAAATGAACTAAGGTACAAATATCAACCTAAATCAGTACTTTAATTGTGTAAAATGAACTAAGGTACCAATATGAACCTAAATCAGTACTTTAATTGTGTAAAATAAACTAAGGTACCAATATGAACCTAAATCAGTACTTTAATTGTGTAAAATGAACTAAGGTACCAATATGAACCTAAATCAGTACTTTAATTGTGTAAAATGAACTAAGGTACCAATATGAACCAAGGATTGCTACTTTAATTGTGTAAAATAAACTAAGGTACCAATATCAACCTAAATCAGTACTTTAATTGTGTAAAATAAACTAAGGTACCAATATGAACCTAAATCAGTACTTTAATTGTGTAAAATAAACTAAGGTACCAATATGAACCTAAATCAGTACTTTAATTGTGTAAAATGAACTAAGGTACCAATATGAACCTAAATCAGTACTTTAATTGTGTAAAATAAACTAAGGTACCAATATCAACCTAAATCAGTACTTTAATTGTGTAAAATGAACTAAGGTACCAATATGAACCAAGGATTGCTACTTTAATTGTGTAAAATAAACTAAGGTACCAATATGAACCTAAATCAGTACTTTAGTTGTGTAAAATGAACTAAGGTACCAATATGAACCTAAATCAGTACTTTAGTTGTGTAAAATGAACTAAGGTACCAATATGAACCTAAATCAGTACTTTAATTGTGTAAAATAAACTAAGGTACCAATATGAACCTAAATCAGTACTTTAGTTGTGTAAAATGAACTAAGGTACCAATATGAACCTAAATCAGTACTTTAATTGTGTAAAATAAACTAAGGTACCAATATGAACCTAAATCAGTACTTTAATTGTGTAAAATAAACTAAGGTACCAATATGAATCTAAATCAGTACTTTAATTGTGTAAAATAAACTAAGGTACCAATATGAATCTAAATCAGTACTTTAATTGTGTAAAATAAACTAAGGTACCAATATCAACCTAAATCAGTACTTTAATTGTGTAAAATAAACTAAGGTACCAATATGAACCTAAATCAGTACTTTAATTGTGTAAAATAAACTAAGGTACCAATATGAATCTAAATCAGTACTTTAATTGTGTAAAATGAACTAAGGTACCAATATGAACCTAAATCAGTACTTTAGTTGTGTAAAATGAACTAAGGTACCAATATGAACCTAAATCAGTACTTTAATTGTGTAAAATGAATTAAGGTACCAATATGAACCTAAATCAGTACTTTAATTGTGTAAAATGAATTAAGGTACCAATATGAATCTAAATCAGTACTTTAATTGTGTAAAATATATAAGTTACCAATATGAACCTAAATCAGTACTTTAATTGTGTAAAATGAATTAAGGTACCAATATGAACCAAGGATTGCTACTTTAATTGTGTAAAATAAACTAAGGTACCAATATGAATCTAAATCAGTACTTTAATTGTGTAAAATATATAAGTTACCAATATGAACCTAAATCAGTACTTTAATTGTGTAAAATGAACGAAGGTACCAATATTAACTGTGGGTTGGTACTTTCATTGTGTAAGATGAACTGAGGTACCAATATTAACTGTGGGTTGGTACTTTCATTGTGTAAAATGAATTAAGGTACCAATATTAACTGTGGGTTGGTACTTTCATTGTGTAAGATGAACTGAGGTACCAATATTAACTGTGGGTTGGTACTTTCATTGTGTAAAATGAAGTAAGGTACCAATATTAACTGTGGGTTGGTACTTTCATTGTGTAAGATGAAGTGAGGTACCAATATTAACTGTGGGTTGGTACTTTCATTGTATAAAATGAATTAAGGTACCAATATTAACCAAGGATCGGTACTTTGATTGTGTAAAATGAATTAACGTACCAATATGAATTATGAACCGAGGATCGGTACTTTCATGGTGTAAAATGAATTAAGGTACCAATATTAACCAAGGATCGGTACTTTGATTGTGTAAAATGAATTAACGTACCAATATGAATTATTAACCGAGGATCGGTACTTTCATGGTGTAAAATGAACTGAGGTACCAATATTAACTGTGGGTTGGTACTTTCATGGTGTAAAATGAACTGAGGTACCAATATTAACTGTGGGTTGGTACTTTCATGGTGTAAAATGAACTGAGGTACCAATATTAACTGTGGGTTGGTACTTTCATGGTGTAAAATGAACTGAGGTACCAATATTAACTGTGGATTGGTACTTTCATCATGTAAAATGAACTAAGGTAACAATATTAACCAAGGATCGGTACTTTCATTGTGTAAAATGAATTAAGGTACCAATATGAATTATGAACCGAGGATCGGTACTTTCATTGTGTAAAATGAATTAAGGTACCAATATGAATTATGAACCAAGGATCGGTACTTTCATTGTGTAAAATGAATTAAGGTACCAATATGAATTATGAACCAAGGATCGGTACTTTCATTGTGTAAAATGAATTAAGGTACCAATATGAATTATGAACCGAGGATCGGTACTTTCATGGTGTAAAATGAATTGAGGTACCAATATTAACCGAGGATCGGTACTTTCATGGTGTAAAATGAATTGAGGTACCAATATTAACTGATGATTGGTACTTTCATGGTGTAAAATGAACTGAGGTACTAATATTAACCGAGGATTGGTACTTTCATCATGTAAAATGAACTAAGGTACCATTATGAACTGAAGATTTGCTGCGATATCTTTGCTGTTAAGAAATAGGAATTTTTCTTTTGAATTTCTTGAGGTCTTTCAATAAGGGTAAGAATCAAAGCCATCTTTTTTTTCTATCTTGGTATTTTACCACGGGCTTGTTATATTTAAATTGATAACGTCTGATTGGGCTGCTGGGCCGAGTGGTTAAGGAGCTGTTTCTTCTTCCACTGGCTGTGGGATCGATTCCCCTGGCAGTTCACTTTCTCACTACCATTGGCTTAGCCTAGGGTGGTCACTGGTGAGTATAACTTACTAAATATCCATCGACAGGAAGGACAATGGATGAAATCACACAGTTTGTAGATTGAGATATGTTAACCACTGTGTGAAGCAAGGAGCTGACGTTTCAGACGTTAACTCTTCGATAAGCTATCTTTTGCTCCGATGAATTTTGATGTTGCTATTTTTTGGTGGTCCCCTTATTCTGGGAACGACTGGCAGATTGTGACCTGGTTCAAGCTGAGAGCTTCTTTCATAAGGGACAGCATCAATAAGTACCGAGGCCTCGCTTGACATGAAAACCCCTAAAACATACCAGGTCTTGCCATCATTGGTTGATGGCTCTCCATTCTTCTTCTTGTCACCCTGCAAATCGGCGACATTTGCCCAACAGCATCATTAAGTGGAACATTTTCAGATATATTCCGGCACTGAGCTGTCCCCGGTGAGGTCAAGGTCAGTCACTATATTCTGAATGTTTTATACTTCGTGTGTAAATGAGACAGCGCAGAGGCGGAAGGTTGCGTTACGATTTGACTCTGCCCATGCCTACCGGATCATGCATCAATGGCCTGTCCTCACCTCTATGAACAGAGACACCCCTTACACTCTACAACTACCGGGGACGCCTCTTCGCGGTGGTTGTACCCCCTAACTTAAGTCGGGGGCCAAATCTTCCCCATTCTTCCCTGTTGCCCGGATTCATCAGGACAGTGCAGTCATGGTCAGTGTGCCGATCGGTCCCCATGGACTGGCCCTTTCCCTCTTGTCTTTCTTTCTTTCTTTCTTTCTTTCTTTCTTTCTTTCTCTCTCTCTCTCTCTCTCTCTCTCTCTCTCTCTCTCTCTCTCTCTCTCTCTCTCTCTCTCTCTCGCGCCCCCTGCTGGCCGTTTGTGGTGGGTGTGGCGTCATGGCGGCTGTGAGCAACTGCTCTGTGGTGTAGTGAGTTCTTTGTGAGTTTTTCTCCTCTCCTGCCCTCCCCTGCCCCCCCTCCCTCTCCTTTTCCATCCGTTGTGCTTCGGCATCGTGTTTCCATCCGTTCTGTACCCTTGTCTTCAAGAGAGAGAGGATTGAGAGCGAGCCCATTTTGGGTGCGGCCTACTGGCTTTGACGACGCTTTGTAAGCCTTTTTTTGCGCTTATAATGCACGTTTATTATTTACTTTAGTTTGATTATTTAGGTTTGACACCTTCTTGTCCGGTTCGGACAAGGGGGGGGGGGGGGGGGGGGATTTCGCCGGTATGGCGAATACACGCTCTCGTTGCGAGGCGTTCGAGAAATTGACACGTAAGCATGCATTCGCATGTGTTCCGCCCGAAGGAGCTCCTACTGAGGACATTATCCTTGCCGTGGGATCCATCATAGGAGACGGTAATGTTCGTGCGGCGTCACGAATGAACCAAAAATTTGTTGTCTTCGTGTCAGAAGAAAAACTCGTCCATGACGTCGTTAGTACCGGTCTAACCATAAAAGGGGGCCATTACATTACGGTATCCCCTATGGATACGCCGGCGACCAAGATAACAATATCCAACGTCCCACCATTTGTGCCAGGCGAGAAACTCCTATCTGTTCTGTCTCGTTATGGAAAAATTGTTTCCCGAATCTCAATGATCCCGCTCGGGTGTCGCAGTGATCGTGTTAAACACGTGATGAGCTTTAGGAGGCAGGTGTACATGATCCTCCCGGATCGCGGAGCCGATACAGGTTTAAATATATCCTTTAAAGTATCGTTGGATGATCGAGAATACCACATGTATGCTTCCTCAGCCTCCTTAACTTGCTTTAATTGTGGAGAATTCGGACACGTTAAAAGATTCTGTCCTAGGGCCGCTTGTCCGAAGTGTGGTGAACCGGGACATAACGAAAGGGCTTGCAAAAAGGCCAATCCCTCCACCGCGCCTTGTGACACCCCGACCATGCTCGCTGACACCCGGACCGTATCTCCTGTTACCCCTACCGTACCTTCCGTCACCCGGACCGTATCTCCTGTCACCCCTACCGTACCTTCCGTCACCCGAACCGTACCCTCTGACACCCCGACCGCACCTTCGGACGCCCGGACCATACCTTCTGACACCCTGACCGTACCTTCTGACACCCCGACCGTACCTTCCGTCACCCGGACCGTACCCTCTGACACCCCGACCGCACCTTCGGACGCCCGGACCGTACCTTCTGACACCCTGACCGTACCTTCTGACACCCCGACCGTACCTTCTGACACCCCGACCGTACCTTCTGACACCCCGACCGTACCTTCTGACACCCCGACTGAGTCGTCTGTCACACCGGTGCTTTTCGATTCCAATGTGACGACACCCACCGATGCGACTGACACAACTAGCATTGCCCCCTTTCCCGAACCCATGAACGAAGAATCCACAGTGTTTTCTAAAAAGCGAAGAGCACCAGCGCCAAGCAGTTTCGCTGGTGCTGCAAAGAAGGCGGTCATGGGCAGCACCATTTCCGGCGCACACGTGTCCGAGTGCCCCTCTGACATTCCCTCACTAACTGAGAACATGGATACCGTTGCCAATGACACCAGTGAGTCTCATTATGTAAATGAGCCAAAAAATAAAATTTGTACCTCTCACCTGGAAGTTTCCGAGTGCGAAACCTCCAGTGAAAGTATTACCATTTCCGAGCTGGGAAATGGTTTTCCGCCTGCCCCCCCTTTAAATACCGAGCAGACTAAGGATTCAATAAACGCTCCCACTGTACAAACGGGGCCAGCAAATCTGAGTTTGCCGGGATCTCAAACCCAAGCTCCGACCCCAGAAACAAATATCCACCAAAGTGTTAACGAGTGCCCTCGGGAACACCTTGAGAAACTTGTGAAGGTGCCCCCAGACAAGACCGCGGGGGCAGCGGGTAATACCCCAGATCCCGACGACATGTTATCTGACGTGTCTGAGTCCGAAGATGACATTGAGGCAACCGCGCTGTCACAAACAATGACAGGTCACTCGCAGGTATCCCCTCAACTCGTTCTTACCTTCCTTAACGAAACGTATCGTCACCGCAACATTGTCATTAAAGACAATTTCCCTGACTTGGCTGCATTCATGTGCACCGCAAAGTCAATAATCAAAGCGCGTGAGGATTTTGACCTGACGAAATCTCAACTCCACAGGTTAAGAAAGTTTGTTACCCGAGCAGGTGCAGAGTGTTCCCAAGCACAGGGCGATTTCATTACCACGGAATGAAAAACATTTCCTTTGCGACCTTAAACATGAATGGTGGGGGTGCAAGCCACCTCCGTCAGGCCCAAGTCAAAAACTTGTTTGACCGTAAAAAGGCAAATGTTCTTTTACTACAAGAGACCCACATCACACCTAACGTGGAACATGACTGGTGCCAAACTTTCAAAGGGCAATGCTATTTTAGCAATCTGTCAGCCTCATCTGCTGGGGTTGGGTTTTTTCTAAAGCCAGGCCTAGCTTTCGAGTCTTGTCATTTTCAGGAAGTCATAAAAGGCCGGCTTATTTCCCTCCAGCTTGCACATCAAAACTTCCGCTGTACCATTTTCAATGTGTACGCACCTAGTGAGAGCAGGGACCGAAAGGCCTTCTTCACTTCCATGGTAAACCACCTGAAATCAGTTGATCTCGATCAATGTGTGTGCATTGGTGGTGACTTTAATTGCACCTTTGACCCTCCGAAAGACAGAAACTCGGCAGAACCCCACCCCGAGTCCCATGCGGACCTATCCCGTTTCTTTAAGACGGCCGGTCTACTGGATGTTTGGCGATTGCACCACCCCAACACAGTCCAGTTTACCTGGTGTCGATGTGCCAATGGCCGGGTGTCTTCGGCAAGACTCGACTGCTGGTACATAAATGTACCCTTTAAGAACGTCGCGGCCTCGTCAGGTTGTTTTCCGTCATTGTTTTCAGACCACCATATGGTAACCTTAGATCTTTCTTTTCCTCGACCCACATGCAGAAATAGTTACTGGAAGTTTAACGTTAAACTTTTAGAGGACAGTTTATTTACAGACTCCTTTCGTGATTTCTGGGCTGAAATGAGTACTAAAAAATCTTCTTTCTCCTCAATTAGCCTCTGGTGGGATAACCTAAAGGCCCAAATTCGAGTATTTTGTCAACAATTTAATTCGCACTGTACCAATGTAAAACATATCACGATGGCTTGCTTGGAAGCAGACATCTTAAGGTTAGAGAGCAAGTTGGCCAATGAGAGCAACCCAGTGAACTATCGGTTGCTACTCGAGAAGAAGGCCCAATTAAGGGATTTGATCCATGAAAAAGCAGCGGGCACACTAGTTCGGCTAAGAATACAAAATATAAAGGTTTCAGATACCCCAACTAAGGCTTTCTTTCACCTAGAAACTATAGAGAAACCAGCACGACTCATATCTTCGGTTTTGGACCCAGGGGGGAACATCCTAACAAACCCGAGTGATATAAGATTAAATATAATTGATTTCTTTTCTGAACTTTTCAAGGCCAAAACAGTTTCTCACGAAATGATGAATGTTTTGACCTCTCACCTTCCTTCCGTGGCTGAGGCCCAACGTCTGGAACTGGATGCTCCAATTACCCTTCCAGAGCTATCCGGTGCACTCGCTGAGATGGAGTCGGGAAAAGCCCCTGGCATCGATGGCCTACCGGCCGAATTTCTTTCGGCATTCTGGGACATTTTGGGCCCAGAGCTGCTCAATGTTCTGGATGCATCTCTTTTATCCGGAGAATTACCGCTCAGTTTTAGAAGAGCAGTACTCTGCCTGCTACCCAAGACTGGCGATCTCCGACACCTGTCAAACTGGCGTCCGATCTCGTTGTTGTGCACGGATTACAAACTGTTTTCCAAGGTCCTTGCGAACCGGTTGAAGACAGTTATCGGGGACCTGGTGTCACCTGATCAAAGTTGCGGCATCCCTGGCAGATCCATCTATGACAACATATTCCTAGTCAGAGATTTGTTAACTGGTAAATGTGTTAAAGAGGATTTTGGATTGGTGTTTCTTGACCTGGCAAAAGCCTTTGATAGCATTGATCACGAGTTTTTGTGTCATGTGTTACAAGCTTGTGGGCTTGGCACAAATTTTAGAGCCTACATAGCTTTGTTATATGCAAACATCTCCAGCCTGATCAAAGTTAACAACGAATTTTGCCCACCCATAAAGGTTCAGAGAGGGGTAAGGCAAGGTTGTCCACTTTCAGGTCTATTATTTGCCCTCGCCTTGGAGCCCCTCTTAATCGCCCTCAGAAAGGATATCCCTGGACTTGCCCTTTCTCCAGGACACCCACCTTTGACCCTGTCAGCTTATGCCGACGACCTGTGTGTCATTATAAAAAGAAAATGCGACAGTGACGCCATGGCAAAGTGTTTGTCGGACTTCAACCTTGCCTCATCATTAAGGTGTAATTGGGGGAAAAGCAAGGCTCTGTGGATCCCCTTTCCAAAAAACGACTTATCTATGCCACCGTTATTACCACCACCTCCCCTTCCTGCAGAACTAGTGTGGGCAAACGATGGCATCAAGTATTTGGGCGTCTTCCTCGGACCTCCTCAGTATGCCCAGAACAATTGGGACAGGATCATTGACCAGGTAGACGGGCGTTTGAGCCGATGGAAAAGAGCTCTACCCCACCTGTCCTATAAGGGTCGCGTGCTAGTTGTCAACAACCTCGTCACTACCCTTTTGTGGCACCGGTTCATCTGCCTGCAACCACCGGAGGTTTTGCTCCAAGCTATCCAGAGGAAACTGGTGGATTTTTTTTGGGGAGGCTACCACTGGCTTCGACCCAGCGCCATATGTTGTCCCTTGGCCGAGGGTGGTCATGGCCTAGTCGATGTGAAATGCCGCCTGTTGGCCTTCCGGCTCCGCTCCATCCAACGCTTGCTGTATGCAGAACACCTACCAGGAAAGCCCTTAGCCTGCTCCATTCTTCAACGAGCTGGGAGGCTCGGATACGGACAGGAACTTTTCCTGACCAACCTTCAACACACCGATACATCTCTGCTCCCAGTTTTTTATCAGAGCCTCTTGAATGCCTGGCAGGGCGTTTCGATAAGTCGCCAAACAGACTCGTATGGCACTAACATGTATGCACATGAGCCTTTATTTTTCAACCCACTTTTCCCCGATATCCCGAGGAGTCGCGACTTCTGCCAGCATTTTATAGCGGCCAACATCCTGAAAGTGTGTCATCTCCGACACGACTCTGGACAGGGATGGAAGCCTGCGAACGAGCTGGCGGACCTAACAGGTGTTCGGTCCAGGAGGCAAATCGAGAATATACTAAGAGCGGTGATCCGAAAGGGCCACCAGCTAGGCCTACATTGGACGCAGGACATAGAGGTCGAGCCCACAGTCCCAAAATTAGGGGTCACTTTTACCCCAAACGAGCTGCCCCCCATGAGCGCAGGGTCACCCCCCTTCCATGGCATGAGCAGCAAGAGTATCTATAGGTCTTGTGTGAAACTTCTTCTTGGGGACCCACCTCTAGCTGGGGTTACCCGGTGGAAAGGACTCTTGCCTCCCGGTCCCCCCTCTGAGCCTTTATGGGATACAATGTATGCTGGACTTATTTCTAAAAGAACAGGTGACCTTCAGTGGCGTTTGGCCCACTGGATTGTTCCTTCCAATGCTGTCATCCGTTTTTTTTCCCCCATTTCCGGCTGTTGCCCCTTTTGTCCGGCGAGGGAAGATTTGCTTCATGCTTTCATTAATTGTGAAAGACTTTCTCCTTTGTTTCATTGGTTAAATTTTATTTCCCATAGATTGCAGGTTACCTTTTCTTTGAAAGCTTACATCTTTGGCTTTCCTCCCAAAAAGGGAACCACATCCATTGTATTCGGGTTACTAACCGCTACTGCTAAACTGGCAGTATACCTGTCGCGGAAGGCGAAGCTGGGCGGCAGACCCATGCAGGAATGCAGTATCATGGTGTTCTTTAGTTCATTGGTGTCAGCAAGGCTCAAGCTTGAATTTGGCTGTGTCCAAACGGCAAACGACCTTGCTAATTTTGTTGCGACTTGGTGTGTTGGAGGGATTTGTGAGGTCCAGGAAAACAAATTGTTAATCTCCGTATAATACAGTGCGGGTGTTTCTTATCGTGTGCTGTTTTTTTCTGGCATTTGCATCTTTCTGTTGCTGGGTTTGCAGTGCACCGTTTGTTTTTTTCCTTTCGGGATTGCTATGATTTTACTGATTACCCTGATTGATTGCTTTTGGTGGTATTCTTGTTTTATACTTTTATAATAAAAAGAGCTTAAAAGTCAAAGTCTCTCTCTCTCTCTCTCTCTCCCCTGATTTTGTGAAGGCGGGGGTACACCATTCTGGATGTGGGGGACCTCTGGGTCGCTACTGTGGGATTGATCGGCTGTCTCCTTGCGGCGAACTTGTTCAAGAGAACTGTCTGGGGCTATACAACAACAACAACAACAACAACCCTTACACATTCTGGCAGCTTCCACATAATTTGTTTTTGTTGTTTATCCTATGGTCTCAAGCTCGCTTGCAGCTTGCTTGGAGACATAGAAAGCTGAATCCCATGCACTCTTTCACTCGGGAGGCCAAGGAAACCAATGAAACGATTCCACACAATCAAAGGTGTCTACGGCCAGGGCAACTCTTTGCATAGCTCATCACCCCATTTCCAGGAAAAGATGATCAGCTCTGATAAGGCAGGCATCTTATTTTGGAGTGGACATCGACTCGACCCAGGTATTTATTTGAGGTGATACCGCCATTAGCTTACAAAGATTGAAGGCTGCTTAAGACCAGACCACTTGTTGATCTAAATCCTACATGATCATTGCAAACTTCCCTTTTGAGTAGATACTCATGATATGGGCCTTCAGTGCAAACTGCCCTTTTGTGTATATACTTGTGGTCTGGGCTCTCCTCTCCTTCTCTGCCTGCCTCTGCTGTTGTGCAACTCTTCCCAAAGAACGACAAGCCGCAGTGCTTGACTGAGCGAGCAGGGAACTCGATGCACACAAGCAAAGGGGTGTGGGCTGGAATCATTGGGGATGGCAGAGAAAGAGGTGAGGAAGAGGCAATAGGACATTTACCGGGAGGGGACTTTCGGGGAAATAATCAAGGGTGTCCTTTCGTGGAGGATAGCATGCCATGGAATCCTTTTTTTTTCTTGCAACTCTGTTAAATCTTCGACCCCTGGATTCGGCTGCTTCTGCTTCATTACATCTGGGGGCAAAGGCCTGCTGGGGGTTAATGGGGAAAACATAAGAGGGAGGCAGCTTGCACTGGAGGCAGCTGTTTTGTCATGACTCCGAGTGGAAGGGACGTATAAATTAGAAGAAAGGAAGGAAGTGAGGGAGGGGAGGTGCGGATTGGTGGATCTTTGAGATTTCATTTCCAAGGCATCATCGGAGATGATTTGGAGAAGTAAATTTATTTTGCACTTTAGCAACTAGAAACGGCTTTTTCTGATCATTTTGCCCACGAAGCGGATGATGGCCATTTTCTCACCCAGCAATGCACGAGGCACACCATCGCTGATTAATCCCGGCAGATGTAGCAACAGGAGACGCTTTCTAAGTGGAACAAGGAAACTGCCCTTGGGACTTCCATTAAGGAGGCGAGGACGTGCTTCGTGAAATTGCTTTTTACGTTTTAACAACTTTGCTGCATCCTCCGCACTTTTTCCCCAAAAAGAATAAGGGACCTTTAAGTGGTATTTATCCATAAAAACGGGGTTGTTGGAGGCTCATTTGGACTTCTTTAGAGAATACCAGTCTTAAAGAGAGATCGATTATACTGTTCTGCAAAGTTACATCCTAACCCACTCCAGCTCAACAAGCTCGCTGATCATATATATTGACATCATTGTCACATCGTGCAATGATTCGATGATCAAGTGTCTTGTCTGAATATTGTCCTCTGGCAGAGATTTGTGTGCATGTGTTGGAAATTTAGACGAAAATTTCTAGCCCTGAGCGCCTGTTTATCCCATTGGTTCCGTGGAACCTCCAAGAGCTGGCCACACATTTCTGGGCCATTTGCAGATCTTTTTGCTCTGAATGGGCTTCATGAGTCGTCTTTTAGTGGGAAGAAGCTACACTCATTCTTCCAGTGAAGGCTTTGCTCTCCTTTCCCAACGGTCATGCGAGAAGAAGAACCACCTTTAGAGGCTATTTTTCCCCGCAGAGCAGGGGTTGGCCTTTTTTTGGGCACCGTGATCCCCTTTTTGAAGCAATGTTTCATGGCCGGATGCCCTTCCTGCCGCCAACCCTGTTAGTCGCCTCTTGCGACACACAGGGAATGAATTACCAGTGAACTGGTACTCAATTTTCCGACCTCAGAAGGATGATAAGCTGAGTCAACCCCCCTGGTGTTAATTCAGCGATCGACCGGGATTCGAACCCAGGATCCTAGGATCCCAAGCCGGCACCCTAACCGCTTTAAACTTGACGCAGTAATCGACTGGACGGTGACCATTTAGGTCCATCTATCTGTACAAACCATGCAGATCCTCGGCGGAAAATGCTCCAACGCAAACAGACGAGATGTGTTGGGATCGGAGGAGGAGACGACGATACTGCTCCGTTTTTTGAGTGCAAGCGATATTGAGTGCACATGGGCTGGAGTTAATGCGCACCTAATGAGGAGACCGTGGTCCACGACTACGTGCCGAAAAGGCAACATAACAGAGCAGGTGTTAGCCAAATGAGCATCGTCATAGCATAGAATTGATCTTCACTTGGCATCTGCGGAGGAATATGAAAACATTTCGTGGGTATATTTTCGGTATGTTTGCTGTCGAGAGGGCACTCGTGCGGCCTGAGTTGGGCGTTTTGTGAATTTCTAATAGCATTAGCGTTTTGGCCTCTCTCCAGCCCAACAGCTTTACGTTGCATATTTTAAATGATTTTAATTACTGGGGAAAACGCTGGAGATTCCAGCTGCCAAATGAGCCTATAGTCTCCACGCAGGCCTTCTCTGCAGCAATGAATATGCAAGCGACAGAGCTGTGAACCGCGCTCATTACTGCGCTTGCAAACAGCTTTAAATACTCTTAGCCTAGAATAGGACTCCTGACAACAAGCAGGTAAACAAAGGGTATCGTGCCACCTTGCTTTGTGTATCACGTGGGTTGAAAACTATGCATACACTTGTGTGAAATGCCATGTCGGCAGACATGTTTACTGGACCTTTTTGTCCTTAGCTGAATGTGCAGGTGTTGCCAAGGTTAAGAGTCCACCCACCTGCATGCTGACTTTGCCTGAATTGAGGGACTCTATGTAGTCACCAGCAGTGGACTATTTGTCTCATCCAGCCGGAACACGTGACCATGTTTATCTGGCGTGGATTTGTGAGCATGTGCCGTGAATCCTGGACCAAACATAATGAAATATGGAAAGGGGGATCGTTTTAGGACGGTCTGAATGAAAGGGCAAGACCCTAAAGTCTAAAACTCCAGAACCAATCAAAAACGACGAGCCTGCTGCTGAAGGTTTTGGTTTGCAATTTACTTTTACAACAAAAATCACAGATTTTAAATGAGTGTTTACGATTTTCACCTGACGTGTGATTTTGTGACTGTTCACGTGATCAAATTTCTGTGCACATAGAATTGTGGGTAACTCAGTCTTGACAATTCCGTGGTCTTCACTAAATGCCGTTTTGACCTTTTTGAATGGGTCAGTATCTTGTAAAGGGTGTTTCCCTAAAGAATGCCTTTTTTCCCGACCGGATGATTCGTTTGGAAAAAAAAAAGGCATTCTTTAGGGAAACACCCTTTACATCAGTCAGAGGGATTGATGGAGAATAGCAGACAATTTCAAAAGTAAAACCAGAGGGTTTATTTAACACCTTACCCCCACATACTCTTGAGAAAAAGGACGTGGGAAGAGTCTTTCAAACTCTTGTTTTGCGTTTCTGAGCACGATCTATGTTCGTTTTGTTTGTGAACCTTGCATAACAAGCGTGATGATCACCACACAGTTCTATGAACGACTATATTTGTCAGCATGCAGCATCTCAAACAGTTGTTCTGCCCTCAGGGCATGATGGCGTGAATGCTGATTCTCATAGTTTTTCTCATTGTTACTCTGCCCCCAGGGCATGAATAATTTACCAAGTCCTGCTAAGCGGAAGGTTTTTGAAAGTGACAAAAAGGCGATTTGTGTTGTTCTGCAATGTTCAAGTTTATAATTCAATTGAAATAAAATAGAGATTTTGAAGGTTGTAGACAAAAATGTGTTTCACAAATTTACCACAGTTTATGCATCGTCTTTTACACCACCTTCTTTAACACATTGCATTAGTTATTTGTGCCTGTTGTTTGTGTCCTTTATGACGTCCTTAAAAACAAGAAGAAACTGGAAAGAGCAAGCAAAGATTGTCGACCCTCACCAGGATGTGTTTATGTGGTGTATTTTGTGTGGTGTATTTTGTGTGGTACTTATTAGCTGCTGTGTTTGTGGGATTTATTGATGGCGTAGATTTATGTTCAATCCAATTTGGCTGCCGAACCACGTGACAGATGACGTCATCAATATAATTCTTCCATGCAATTTTTGGGTAGACCATGCCCAATAAATTTCAAACTGATTGGATCAAGCGTTCTACTTGTCTAATTATGACGTCATAAAGAAGGCACTGCTGAAATCATCATGAATATTTGTTGTCCCCCATGGGGAGTACTTGACATTGAGCCATGTTTCAATTTTTTCCATGGAGCAGTTTCAGAGATATAGAGGTGCAAAGTTTTTCGGTTTTCCAAGATGGCACCTGTACCATGTGACCAATGATGTCATAATTATCATAAAAAATTATACAGGGGGAAGCGCTCATATGGTGAAGATTTATTGGCAATTTTACCAATGGTTGCAGAGAAAAGCATATTCACGTTTTGTGTGGACAGACGGACAGATAAACAAATTTGGCCTATGTTTAGATAGCTGAAATTGAAAAATCACTCGTAGAGTGACACTTGGCAAAACAGAACAAAGTAGAATGGCACTCAGTAGAGAATCCTTTTGACCTCAAAAATAATTAGTGGTTGAATTCAGTGACCTAATATGCAAATCGTATTCAAAGTTTAACATAATCGGTTTAAAATTGACAATTTTAGAAATCTGGCCTATGTTGACCTTTTGGCCTATGTTGACCTCAAAAATAGTTGGTGATTGGTTTCAGTAAGCTGATATGAAAATCCTTTTCAAATTTCAAGTCAATCGGATGAAAATTGAGGATTTTAGAAATTTGGAAAAAAGTGGTCGACCTTTGGCCTATGTTGACCTTTTGGCCTAAGATAATCTCAAAAATAGTTGGTGGTTGAATTCAGTTAGCCGATATGTAAATCATCTTCAAATTTCAAGTCAATTGGATGAAAATTGAGGATTTTAGAAATTCAAAAGATAGTTGTTGACCTTTGGCCTACGTTGACCTTTTGGCCCATGCTGATCTCAAAAATAGTTGGTGGTTGAATTCAGTTCGCCGATATGTAAATCCTATTCAAATTTCAAGTCAATCGGATGAAAATTGATTATTTTAGAAATTTGAAATGGTTGTTGACCTTTGGCCTATGTTGACCTTTTGGCCTATGCCGATCTCAAAAATAGTTGGTGGTTGAATTCAGTTTGCCGACATGTATATCCTATTCAAATCTCAAGTCAATCGGATGAAAATTGAGGATTTTAGAAACTTGAAATTGTTGTTGACCTTTGGCCTATGTTGACCCTTTGGCCTATGCCAATCTCAAAAATTGTTCGTAGTTGAATTTAGTTAGCTGATATGTAAATCCAATTCAAATTTCAAGTCAATCGGATGAAAATTAAGGATTTTAGAATTTGAAATTGTTGTTGACCTTTGGCCTATGTTGACCTTTTGGTCTATGCTGATCTCAAAAATAGTTGGTGGTTGAATTCAGTAAGCCGACATGAATATCCTATTCAAATTTCAAGTCAAACGGATGAAAATTGAGGATTTTAGAAATTTGAAAAAAAGTAGTTGACCTTTGGCCTATGTTGACCTTTTGGCCTATGTTGATTTCAAAAATAGTTGGTGGTTGAATTTAGTCCGCCGATATGTAAATCCTATTCAAATTTCAAGTCAATCGGAATAAAATTGAGGATTTTAGAAATTTGAAATGGTTGTTGACCTTTGGCCTATGTTGACCCTTTGGCCTATGCTGATCTCAAAAATTGTTGGTGGTTGAATTTAGTTAGCTGATATGTAAATCCAATTCAAATTTCAAGTGAATCGGATGAAAATTAAGGATTTTAAAATTTGAAATTGCTGTTGACCTTTGGCCTATGTTGACCTTTTGGTCGATGCTGATCTCAAAAATAGTTGGTGGTTGAATTCAGTCCGCCGATATGTAAATCCTATTCAAATCTCAAGTCAATCGGATGAAAATTGAGGATTTTAGAAATTTGAAAAAAGTGGTTGAGCTTTGGCCTATGTTGACCTTTTGACCTATGATGATCTCAAAAATAGTTGGTGGTTGAATTCAGTTTGCCGATGTTTAAATCCTTTTCAAATTTCAAGTCAATCAGATGAAAATTAAGGATTTTAGAAATTCAAAAGAAAGTTGTTGACCTTTGGCCTACGTTGACCTTTTGGCCCATGCTGATAACAATAGCTGGTGGTTGAATTCAGTAAGCCGACATGTATATCTTATTCAAATTTCAAGTCAATCGGATGTAAATTGAAGATTCCAGAAATTTGAAAAAAAGTCGTTGACCTTTGGCCTATATTGACCTTTTGGCCTATGATGATCTCAAAAATAGTTGGTGGTTGAATTCAGTTTGCCGATGTTGAAATCCTTTTCAAATTTCAAGTCCATCGGATGAAAATTAAGGATTTTAGAAATATAAAATTGTTGTTGACCTTGGCGTATGTTGACCTTTTGGCCTATGCTGATCTCAAAAATAGTTGGTGGTTGAATTCAGTTCGCCGATATGTAAATCCTATTCAAATTTCAAGTCATTCGGATGAAAATTGAGGATTTTAGAAATTTGAAAAAGTGGTTGACCTTCGGCCTATGTTGACCTTTTGACCCCGAAAATATATAGGATTTTGTCGGACCACGAACTCTACCATTTGGTAAAGTTTCGTGAAGATCGGTTTAAAATTGTGTCCTGTAGGCAAGTATAACTTAGCGGACAGACAAACAAACAAACATACACAAACGAGAACGCCACTCAGTAGAGCGCATACTCCCGCCGTGGGTCGTGTTGGAATCGTACGATTTCACAAAAGTTTGAGGGAGTCGTTCAGTGACAACACAACACAACACAAGACAAGACAACACAAGACAGACACTGCACAGATATATATTTAGAATATATAGAAGATAATAAATAAATAAAAAACAAGGCAATTTCACTTACATTTTCGGATTCAGCGTTCAATTCTATATAAGTGAGAGTATTTTGAGGCATGTGCGACTTCAAATAAAATTGTAAGCCAAGAAAAAACGTTCGTTTCATTCCTTAGGGATACAACATGTAAAACTGGCCCAAACGTCAAAACAAAACTCGCTCATTTTAAGTCGTACAAGCTAATGCGACCACTCATTCTTCTGGGAAGAACCCCGTGCACATGCGTTGTCACACTTATAACTCACCTAAGTCTTTATAAGTTCATCAAATACTGACACCGCGATTGACATTCGCTGAGGTAAATGTTGATCTCTTCTGAGGTTAAAAAAAAAAAACAGTTTTAAAGCATTATACGTATAAAACGATACATTTTATGAAACGGGGAGACCGAATACACACTTTGGTGGTTTTAAAATGACAGAATATGTCTTTATTAGAAAAAAAAAAGAACCTTCAAGACGACGCTGCTAACAAAATACACCGCTCTAACGCATAACCACGAGTTTAAACTACATTTACAACAAATATGAAAACTATTTTCATATCACAATGTTAAATATAGAATATATAGAAGATAATGTTAAAAAAAAATGAGCCCTGTCTTCCAATGGTAAACAATCCTTCAAAAAACTCCTGGATCCGGAATAATATCCTGAGCTTCACCAAAAACTAATCAATTCTTCCTTATCCCAAGGGCAATCATTCCACCAACTTTCATCCAAATCCGTTCAGAACTTTTCCAGATATCTTGTTCACAAACACACGAACACACACACACGGACACGATAGAATGCATTACTCCCTGGCGGGAGTAACAAACAAACACACAAACCGGAGTGAGCAAAATACTTGCAAAAAAATTTTTTTTTTTTGCCAAGTAACAAACAGGCCCTTCAAAACCTTCCTTCTTCTGCAATACCTTCTTCTCTGACGAGGGTAATAATTTCACTCCTCTGTGCATTTGCGATTGGGCCAAATTCAGAGCCAAAGTACAGTTAAACAACAGCTACATTTTCCGAATATCAATTACAATCAAGTTGTTCCTCGATCATAAACGAACGTTTGTCGACAGACAGACAGACAGAGAGAAGTGAACCAATTGCTTAACTCCGCTTTTCCCTTCACATGCGCAGTGTAATAATGTTCAGTAGATACTGAACAAAAGGACTGAGGAGGATGGATATCCAGTAGATGGAAACTCAATGTCTGAACAGTATCGGAATCTCCTGTGATGAAACCGAAGCACAAGGCCCGTTACTCTCACATCGCAGACAGGTCGGTGCCGATCTATTTTGGACCACCACTCCTCCAGTCTATCTCCTCTGCTCTTTCAGCCCTCCGTCCCTCCACAGCAAGTCATGCATGATGTATGCATTTTTCCAATAACCCTCTTTGGGTTAAACTTGTGAAATCCAGGCTAACTGCACACCTCCAATCCTTTGTTTTAAAAATTCTGCAACTGCCTTCCAGATAATTTCAATATCCCATTCTTCCCTTGACAGGTTCAACGAAGCGGTGCCCCACAATCTCGTGTCATCCTCCTTCCCTACCCTTGATCTTTTCTACCCACATGAACTCTGCATTGAGATCTTAGTGTCTTGAGTTCAATCCCCTGCCATGCCGTTGAACTACCACCACGTGTGCTGACTCATTCTTCCAAGGTTGGCAAAATGAGTACCAGCTTCCTGGGAATAGTGGGCACTGCATCAGTGGCCCAGCTTCGCCCCCAGAAAACGATGCAACCAACAGCCACCAACAACCCTACCTAACCCACCATCTTAATTCCAGGTTACTGTGTTTTCTCCCTCAAACGATTCTCTTTCCCTGTTCATTCATTCTCCTTGTTGCGCCCAAATATGACCCAACCGTCCCGCTGTCGGTACATTATCTTTTTACTCTCTCCTATGTCGTTCTTCCATGATCCTGGATTTTGTGTACAAAAAAGGGTGGGGGAGGGACTTGGAGAGGCATCTTGCCCTAGCTTGTCCAAGAAGAACATTTTGCCCCACATTACTCTCCACAAAATGGCCCCACTCCTCCTACACAGTGACGCAAAGTCCATTTTAACTCCAACGTTCTGTCTCTGCATACCCTTGGGAATTATGCACCTTATTATAATAAACATCAGCACCAAGGATGAGATATTGTATTCGGATAAAATGTAAGTGCTAAAGAAATATGAGAGGCCAGGTTAAAGTGTCTTGGGCTAATGCAGTCATGGACTTCCTGAAAACACCCCAAATACGTTTGGGTTCCGGCTGCGAATTAAAAATGTCCTCTCGAAAAGAAAATGCCATTTTGAAACAGACAGAATACGAGGAAGTGTTCGACACATGTAGCTAACGACCAACATGTTATTATTATTTTCTTTTTTGAGAAGACAAGTCACAAACTTTAAAGATGAGCAAGACAGCAGGCAGCCTGGAACTCCTACTTGTCTGTCTGCCAATCGGGCCTGTCGCTGTTGTGCTAATGCAGGCACTTTTTGCCGGCGGAGTTAATGAGACATTAATAACAATCCACTAGCTGGAGTTGGTCATTAACCTCACCTACGTGGGAGCTGCATTCAATTAAACCAAGCAGATTTTTCAGAGATTTGAGTAATCTGCCAGCTTACAGGGGATGTAATAAGCTCTGCCTTCAGACTATTTGAGGATCCCAAGCTTGCTTTGTCAATGCCTTGCTTGATCAACAAGGTCATCTCGTTTTGATTTTGAACATTGTACTTCGGATAGTTTTGATCTCGGGCAAAATGTCCAGGTTAGTGAGGGGAAAAATAGGATGAAAGCTTTGGAAGTTATCAGGGTTAACAAAGCAGGAAAAATGATGGTACATATCTAAATATCTATAAGGCTCAGTTGACTTTTTGCTCCACCAAATAACAGCGAAACGGAGTTGAGTAAAAGGGTGAAAATTCTACACATGCTGTGATAAATAACTACCTATGTCGGTTTGAATGTTTGAAAGAGAATAGACGTCTGGATCAATTTTTGAATTAAATTTAAATCCCGATTTACAGTCACGTGAAAAAGTAAGTACACCCCGTGTAAAATTTTGACTTTTTCAACATATTTCAACATACAGTTATTTGATCTTCATTTCAACAATATTGATAGATAAAGGTGATATAATATAACAAATATCATGAAACATTTACATTTTGTAGTCCATTGCATAATTTAAATAAACATTAATGCAAATTTTGCATGTGGAAAAAGTAAGTACACCCCGACATTTATCACTACTTCAAATACCTAAAATTAGAATCAGGTGCACCAGCTCAGGTGCAAATTATTAGAACATCGTTGGAGAGGATCTTGGAGGAACCTGTCTTATTTAAACCTCAGACATTTAGTTTGGTTTGCTCTTTGTTGTTGAAGTGTGCGGCGTCACCATGCCTGGATCAGAAGAGCTCTCTGAGGCCTTCGGAAAGAAGGTTATAGATGCCTACGAGTCTGGGAAGGGATTTTAAAAAATCTCCAACCAATTTGAAATCAATCATTCCACTGTCTGGAACATCATCTACAAGTGGAGAAAATTCCAAACAACTGCCAACTTGTTCAGGCCAGGCCGCCCCAGCAAGTCCAGCCCGAGAGCAGACCGCAAGATGCTAAAATAAGTCTCTAAGAACTCCAGAATGTCATCACAGGACCTACAGGTAGCTCTTGCCACTGTTGATGTCAAAGTGCACGAGTCTACCATTAGAAAGAGGCTGCACAAATTCGATCTACATGCGAGGTGTGCCAGGAGGAAACCTTTGCTGTCCAGAAAGAACATCAGGGCAAGACTAAAGTTTGCCAATGAACACCTAGGCAAGACCAGCACTTCTAGAACAATGTGCTCTGGACAGATGAGTCAAAGGTTGAGCTATTTGGCCACAGTACCAAAAGACATGTTTGGCAAAAACCAAAGACAGCATTTGACCACAAGAACCTGATATCAACTGTAAAGCATGGTGGTGGAAATATTATGGTTTGGGGCAGCTTTGCTGCATCAGGGCCTCGGCAGCTCACCATCATAGAATCCACTATGAATTCTTCATTGTACCAGAGGTGCTTGAGGATAATGTGAGGCCATCTGTCGGAAAGTTGACGCTCAACCGAAGGTGGAGCTTGCAACATGACAATGACCCTAAACATACCAGTAAATCCACCAAGGAATGGCTGAAAAGAAAGAAATGGAGGGTTCTGGAATGGCCAAGTCAAAGCCCGGATCTAAATCCAATCGAGATGTTGTGGGGGGATTTGAAACGAGCTGTGCATGCAAGAAACCCCTCAAACATCGCACAGCTGAAAGAATTCTGCATGGAGGAGTGGGCCAAAATTTCTCCCAGTCGATGTCAGAGACTGGTGGACAGTTTTAAGAAACGCCTCGTTTGGTTGTTTCTGCCAAAGGGGGCAATACCACTTATTAGAGCCAAGGGTGTACTTACTTTTTCCACATGTGAAATATGCATTTATGTTTATTTAAATTATACAATGGACTCCAAAATGTAAATGTTTCATGATATTTGTTATATTATATCACTTTTATCTATCAATATTGTTGAAATGAAGATCAAATAGCTGTATGTTGAAATATGTTGAAAAATTCAAAACTTTACATGGGGTGTACTTACTTTTTCAAGTGACTGTATATATATATAAACGCGAGTTGTCTGTGTGTCCGCGTTTTATTCAGAGATGGCTGAACGGTCTTCATCAAACTTTCAGAGGTTCATCAGTGAGTGCCTGGGAGTGTTTTAGGCACAAAAAAAAAAATGAAAAAAAAAAATCGTTTTTTTGGAGTTTAAAAAAAAAAAAAAAAGGATTGCTCGATAGTGCCGAAGCCTTTTTAAATGAATGACAGTTACAAGTTTAATGACAATTTAATTATTTAATGACTACTACTATTAGTTTAATGACAGTTAAATGTATACAAGTACACATTCGCATAAATAAATACAAAACAATTACCAGACATTTGAATACAAATAAATCAAACAATTCTGGACGTGTATGAATTTTGTAGTATGGCTTCTTCTTCTTCCTGAACGGCATCACACTTAACTCAGAAACGTGAGCCACATTCACTCAGAAACGTGAGCCACATTCACTCAGAAATGTGAGCCACATTCACTCAGAAACGTGAGCCACTCCCCTTCCTCTACTGCCTCCCCTCTCTCCTCCCCTTCCTCCCCTCCCCCTCCCCCCTCTCCCCATCCTTCCCCCCTCCTCCCCCCTCCCCTTCCCCCTCTCCCCTCCCCTTCCCCCCTCCTCACCCCTCCCCTTTAATATATAAATTCTCTGTAAAAGAGCTTCCACTTTTGACTGCTCCCCTTCCCCCTCTCCCCACTCTTCCCCCCTCCTTCCTCCCTCTCCTTCCCTCCCCTCACCCTCCCCCCTCCCCTCCTCCTCCCCTGCCCCCTCCCCTTTAAGATATAAATTCTCCGTAAAAGAGCTTCCACTTCTGACTGCTCCCCTTCTTCCCCTCCCCTCCCCTCCCCCTCCCCATCCCCCCTCTCACCCCTCCCCCCGTTCCCCTCCCCTACCCTCCCGCCCCCTCCCCTCCCCCGTTCCCCGCCCCACCCTCACCCGGCAACGCCGAGTACATCTGCTAGTAGTATATAAGCAAAACCCAACATGGGGAAGCTGTGAAAGGGAAGACATTTTGTGGATGGAGAACAGTGGAATATGGATGGATAGGAAATCGTGTGAGTAGGAGGAAGCCAGAGAAAAGAGAAAGAAATGATCTCTGCAATGCTTGTTGAAACCATCTTCACTCTACAAGTGCATTCTTAATTATTCATACCAGTTGTGACTTAATTGAGTGAGATTGGGGTCAAGGCAAGGAGGCTGATTGGTTGCTCAGTATTTTAAGCAAGTCCCGCAAAGTTGAGTTCTCCTGTTATTGAGAAGAGCAGAAAGCCAAATTAACACGTTTCAAAGGCTTTCATAAACACAAAGTCATCAGGAATAAATGACGGACAATTGATGGACAATGATTACTGCTGAGACATAATATCTGATTCTGATGTACCATACTCTGTTACAGATCGTCGGTGCCACCTGGAAGCAGTTTTGTTGGCAAGGGTGGCACTGGGTGGCTTTCCTGCAGTAGTTAGCCGAGGTGAAGAAGCCAAACCAAGGACTGCATATATGGATGGGTTTGCTCATCAATGGCGTCGCTGAACCAGGAACTAGGCCAATGAGAGCCAATGGCAACTGGAGAGCACCATTGGGAAGGTGGCAACTGTGAGGATCAAGCTCCGCTAGGTGCTGGTCGGTTCTTAGACCACACCTCTCCGAGGACTTTATAAATCTGAGCATCCGAGGACTTGCGGCTGTTTTATTTTTTTCGGGGAACATCGAGGAGTTGGGCTGAACCCGTGAGAGGGAGACGCTAGCCTCTGCAAAGATGAAATTCACTGGGACGAACGGGCAGGTGCCGCAGAGCAAGGGCTCACAAGCTGCAGAGTATTTCCCTGGATGCGCTGACTGACACACACTGACTTACACTGTCTTTCTCTTTCTGTCCCTATTTCTGATTTGTTTACTTGTAACACACGTGAGCGTTCAACAATTTCGCCCTCTACCTGTTCAGGGCTGGGTTACTGACTCAGATTCACGATTTCCTCTGTCGCACCACGAGCATTCACCCGCATGTCTACCCTCACCGCGTACCACACCATCACCCTCTCCTCTGGCTTCCCCCTCCCCCTTTTCACGTTGGGACCAATGTAAACCCGCAGACATCGAATGATTGAGGGGTCGCCAACAAAACCCTGCCTATGAACCCTACCTTATATATCTTTCTGTCTAACCCTCTTTACCTCCGCCACCAAAGGTGGATGGAGGTTATGTTTTCACCCCTGTCTGTCTGTCTGTCTGTCTGTTTGTGAACACGATTTCTCAAAAGGTTGTGGACGAATTCGGACAAAATTTGGCAGAGAGGTAGCGTATGTGGCAAGGAAGAAATTATTAGATTTTGGTGAAGATGCGGATTCGGATTCGGATCCGGCTACTAGAATTTTTAAAGTGATTCTTCACCATTGAGTGATAGGGACAAAAACGATACATATCAGGATATCTCAAAAAGTTTGGGGACGCATTTGGACGAAACTTGGTGGACCGTTTGGGTGTCTGACAAGGACTAATCGGTTCAATTTTGGTAAAGATCTGAATATGGATTCGGATATGAGAATTATTTAATTTTCTAAGTGATTCTTCACCATTGGGATAGGTCCAAAAATGATAAATCGCAGGATACCTCAAAAAGTTTCGACGGATTTGGACAAAACTTTGTGGACCGGTTAGGTGTCTGACAAGAACGAATTGATTCGATTTTGGTGAAGATCTGAATATGGATTTGGATATGAGAATTATTTAATTTTTTAAGTGATTCTTCACCAATGAGTGACAGGGTTAAAACCAGCATATAGCATGATATCTCAAAAGGTTATGGACGGATTTGGACGAAACTTGGTGGACTGGTTGTGTGTGTGACATGGAAGAATCGATTAAATTTTGGTGAAGATTGGAATCCGGCAAGTATAATTTTTAAAGTGATTCTTCACCATTGGGAGATAAGGCCAAAAACGATACACAGCAGAATATCTCAAAAAAGTTGTGGACGGATGATTTTGATTAAATGTGATTCTGTATTGTGATTTTCTGGTCTACTCTGGGATAGAAAACGTAAACTGTTCACCTGGCGGAGGTATGCTCTTTACTGAGTGCCATTCTAGTTCTTATCTAGTTTCCTCGGAGTGACTGAGGCGCCTGCCTGTGTCGATTCATGTTAAGTTGACTGACTAAGGGGCTTGTCTGCTTAAGGGCAAAGTCTTTCTTTGTGCCACCTGTTTTTGCTCTGTGCATAACTGCTTTGCCTGTAAATGCATGGCCTTTGCTAAATCTTTATAAACTTTCCAAACTGCCCGATCGTCTTTTTCTCCATTGGTAAGACAGAGTTTGTAAATAGTGGATGGGAGTTTTGCCCCACTGTTTTGCTACCTAAGTACATAGCCAACATGCCACTTACGGCATCGCTCGGCTGTTCTTGATTGACAGTAGTGGGGCATTGAGAGCATGGTTCCCTATCTGGGAGGATTAATTTGCTGGGAAGGTAACGTGGGACTCTACATAAATGAATCGTCTCAGTCCGTGGTATCCCGTCGTGCCACAGAGTTATCTGCAGCAGGTCGGCTTCAGGGTCAGGGAAGCGGGTCTGAGAAGCCACAGGCAAACCTGTAACAATATGTATGTAGAGCCAAGTGATTTTCCATTTCAAAAAAATTCCTTTACCGTTTCTTAACAAAACCTAAATCCCGTTTCGTGTTATCAATGGAAAAAGAAGCATTTATCTGTGTTCTTGTATTGGGAAAAATACTTCAGAAAGGCAAGCAATGAGGGTATGAGAAGGGAGTTAGGTGCTCTAAATTAGGGGACGCCTCCGAGAGGGCAGTCTGCAATAGTCACATGGGCAACATTCAAGGAGCAAATGAGTAAGGTGCAGAGTAAGTATATTCCAATCAGCTGGTACACTAGAGGCAGAAATAGGCCAGGGTGGTTGACCAGGGTGGTTGACCATGGTAGTCAGGAGTATTATTAATGACAAGTAGAAGGCATATGTTATGTACAAAATAACAAGACTGAGTCGGACCCATATCAGCAAAAGTAGTCAGGTTCACTATGTTAACAAATATAATTTCGTTCCAAATTTTGGGAGATTAGCAAACCTGTACATTTTTGGAATCATCAGAGCATGGAGAATCCGAAAATCAGTGTTGGCATTTGCACAGACACCTGCATGGCCGCCATTTTGGATTTTCAAAATGGCCGCCATAAAATACATATTTTGCGCGATCTCGGCTGCGAGTCAACCTAGAAACTTCATTAAATATGCTAATCCTATATTTTCTGGGTCAAGGAATCCAATAAAGGCCTCAAACTAGTGCTCAGGATTATAGAAAAGCAACAAACAAAGGTAATTGAAAACCATTGTCTTTTTATTTGTGATATAACTGTATTACATAATACATGATATTGCAAGTCCTTTGAAGTTATAGGTATGGGTTTGTAAAGCAAGAAAGCAGTCTTGTTAGTATCAGATTGAACTATAAGTCCTATACACAGGATCTACTAGGTCTACACCGTTCAGGAATATGCTTTTACAGATCTTCATCACTGTCCTGTGTCATTTTCACAAAGGTGTCTACGCAAATGCCAACATTAATTTTTGGATTCCTCATGCTCTGAATATTCCAAAAATGTATAGTTTTGCTAATCTCCAAAAAATTTGAACGAAAAAACATAGTGAACCTGACTCCAGTGAGAAAATAGCTCGGCAAGCCAAAAGAGAATATGAGAAGGATATCGGCAAAAAATATAAACATTGTGGAATAACACGGAGAGTGGTTAGTGATAATAGTAAGGCGGGAGGCTTATTAAACAGTTATTTTGCTTCAACATTTACAGAAGAACAGTGAGGGAAATTACCAATATCTGAGGGTATCTGTCGTAGGTCAGTAAGGACTTTTGGAGGAGATTCAAGGAGGAGCAGAGGATGTGAAGGAGCAGCTAGGAAAACTAAGGAACGATAAAGCTCCATGGCCATGTAAAATGCATTCAAGAGTATTGAGGGAGGTGGCAGAACAGATAAGCGAGATGTTAACCAATATCTTTAGCAGCTCATTGGAGTCAGGACACGTACCAGAGGATTGGAGAGCAGCAAATGTAAGAAAGGATCCCGAGAAGAATTGGAGATCTATTGACCTGTGTGTTTGATTTTTGTTGTCGGGAAGGTGTTGGAATCATTAATTAAGAGACGGATAAGGAACCATTTGAATATATCTGGCTGGGAGGATGTAAGTAGTGGGGTACCGCAGGGAATATTTTTCGGACCGTTTTCATTTATAATTTACATCAATGATTTGAACAGTGGGGTTAAGGGTCTGCTTTCCAATTTTGCAGATGCCATGAATCTTAGAGGTAAGGTAGACAGACAGCAGAGAGGAGAGGGGAAGGCGGTGTGTGGGGAGCTGGGGATTGGGTAATTGAATCAGGAAAGTCTGGATACTTTCATGTATTTGCGCATAAGATTGGCAGATGCAGTTTAACAAAAGGAAATGTAAGGTGCTGGGGTTGAGCAAGAATAATGAAAATAGAGATCATATAATGTGAGCGGTGAGCAGACATCACAGTATCAGGCAGGTATCGCGAAATGTAATCGGGCTTTCAGTTGTAGTCGAAGAAGGATAACTTATAAATCAAAAGAGGTAGTGTTCACACTGTATAGGCATTTAGTGAGGCCTCATCTCGTACATTGTGCTGAGTTTGGGTTGCCACATCTGGGTAAAGACAGCTGCTAGAGATTGTTCAGCTTAGACCATTTAGATTGATTCTAGGCCTATAGCTAAACTGAAGGAGACAGGACTTTGCATTAGAAAGGAGGCGGTTACGAGGGGATATGTTACAGATGTTTGAGATAATGAAGACATAGACAGACTAAGTGTGGAAGACTTTTGCATTAGAATAGACAGTAATAGGACCACGAGCCATAGCTTGAGATTGAAGAAGATGAGAGTTAGGAGGACATTAAAGTAGTCTACGAACCAGGAGCCATAGCTTGAGATTGAAGAAGATGAGAGTTAGGAGGACATTAAAGTAGTCTACGAACCAGGAGCCATAGCTTGAGATCGAAGAAGAGGAGAGTTAGGAGGACATTAAAGTAGTCTACGAACCAGGAGACATAGCTTGAGATTGAATAAGAGGAGAGTTAGGAGGACATTAAAGTAGTCTACGAACCAGGAGCCATAGCTTGAGATTGAAGAAGATGAGAGTTAGGAGGACATTAAAGTAGTCTACGAACCAGGAGCCATAGCTTGAGATCGAAGAAGAGGAGAGTTAGGAGGACATTAAAGTAGTCTACGAACCAGGAGACATAGCTTGAGATTGAATAAGAGGAGAGTTAGGAGGACATTAAAGTAGTCTACGAACCAGGAGACATAGCTTGAGATCGAAGAAGAGGAGAGTTAGGAGGACATTAAAGTAGTCTACGAACCAGGAGACATAGCTTGAGATTGAATAAGAGGAGAGTTAGGAGCACATTAAAGTAGTCTACGAACCAGGAGCCAGAGCTTGAGATTTAAGAGGACATTGAAGTAGTCTATGAAACAGGAGCCATAGCTTGAGATCGAAGAAGATGAGAGTTAGGAGCACATTAAAGTAGTCTACGAACCAGGAGACATAGCTTGAGATTGAAGAAGATGAGAGTTAGGAGGACATTAAAGTAGTCTACGAACCAGGAGACATAGCTTGAGATTGAAGAAGATGAGAGTTAGGAGCACATTAAAGTAGTCTACGAACCAGGAGACAGAGCTTGAGATTGAATAAGGGGAGAGTTAGGAGCACATTAAAGTAGTCTACGAACCAGGAGACATAGCTTGAGATTGAAGAAGAGGAGAGATAGGGGGACATTAAAGTAGTCTATGAAACAGGAGCCAGAGCTTGAGATTGAAGAAGAGGAGAGATAGGGGGACATTAAAGTAGTCTACGAACCAGGAGCCAAAGCTTGAGATTGAAGAAGAGGAGAGATAGGGGCACATTAAAGTAGTCTATGGACCAGGAGCCATAGCTTGAGATTGAAGAAGAGGAGAGTTAGGAGCACATTAAAGTAGTCTATGGACCAGGAGCCATAGCTTGAGATCGAAGAAGAGGAGAGTTAAGAGGACATTAAAGTAGTCTACGAACCAGGAGACATAGCTTGAGATTGAAGAAGAGGAGAGATAGGGGGACATTAAAGTAGTCTATGAAACAGGAGCCAGAGCTTGAGATTGAAGAAGAGGAGAGATAGGGGCACATTAAAGTAGTCTATGGACCAGGAGCCATAGCTTGAGATTGAAGAAGAGGAGAGTTAGGAGCACATTAAAGTAGTCTACGAACCAGGAGACATAGCTTGAGATTGAAGAAGAGGAGAGATAGGGGGACATTAAAGTAGTCTATGGACCAGGAGCCATAGCTTGAGATTGAAGAAGAGGAGAGTTAGGAGCACATTAAAGTAGTCTATGAAACAGGAGACATAGCTTGAGATTGAAGAAGAGGAGAGTTAGGAGCACATTAAAGTAGTCTACGAACCAGGAGCCATAGCTTGAGATCGAAGAAGAGGAGAGTTAAGAGGACATTGAAGGAATCTACGAACCAGGAGCCATAGCTTGAGATCGAAGAAGAGGAGAGTTAGGAGGACATTAAGGAAGTCGTCTTTCACTCAGAGAGTAGTTAATGCATGGAATTGTCTCCCTGGAAAGGTAGTAGCAGCCAGTAGAGGTGTTCTGGTTTAAAACGAATCTTCATACCGAGAAGCTTTGGGGATACAAGGATTTATGGATATTGGCAGAGACGATGGGCCTAATGGTCTCATCCTGCATCGAAGTTCCTTGTATTTCCTTAACTACCATTTTAGCATATTATTTGAATAGGTCTACATTCATTGTGCGTAAAACCTGAACCTATGACATGTATATCAAATGTCTTTTCATAACATTGTTACCACGAATGTTCATTGAATATCTCTTTGACTTCCAGCATCTGTTCAAGCTAATATCATTTGTTTAGTTTCATTGTTCTTCAATAACATTGTTGTCGGTTGGAAAGAATATCCTGCCATTCGTAAACCATACTGTGATGGGTTAATATTAAGTTGTTTTGATAGTCAAGTGCACCTGCATACCTTTTAACCACCAAGTACAGTGCACCTGTTAATCTGTTTACCTCCGTGGAGCTGTAAATTGGCTCGTCTCCCACCTCATTTGTAGCTCCTCATGCATCGTATTTTCATCCATGTGTTGGCAGTTTAATTATGGTTTTGTTACCCTCCACTTTGTGTTTTTGATCCTTTCAACAAGCACTGGTTTGCAGAGACCACAACTACCTGGACCGATTGGTTTGAGACCTATTAACCACTCTGTGGCCTTTCCTTTTCTTGTTCGATCTATACTCTGCATGTTCTGATAACTTAAAGCAATAGAGGAAGAGTTTGTTGGTTGTTGGAATCATGATTGTTTTGATGATGCGATTTCAGGTCTGCTAAGATTGTTCAAGATGTGTATATGTTGGAACCCATCTGTGGATCGGTCCCATCGGCCGATGGGTCTGACCCATCTGTGGATGCACGAGAAATGACAATGCAGACCCATCGGCCGATGGGTCTGCGCCATCTGCGGATGTGTTGTTCACCTTGAAGGAATGTGTATGCATCAATGGTGGATGAGTATGTTTATTTGAACCTAAAAATAAGCAATTGATGTCATAAATGTTTATAAAGCAGTCCGTGACATGTGGTTTGTCGATAACCGTTTGTCGATAAGATAAAAATAAGATAATATTTTAAGGTTCAAATAAACATACTCATCCACCATTGATGCATACACATTCCTTCAAGGTGAACAACACATCCACAGATGGGTCAGACCCATCGGCCGATGGGACCGATCCACAGATGGGTTCCAACATATAAACCTGACCATAAACAGTCTCTGTTTCCTTTACTGGTAGAGTAGTTATAACGCAAACTAGAGGACATGGTCAAACATGCAGGTTCCAAGGAAGTTGCAAAAGAGCAGATGTAAAGATAAATTGCCAGAGATGTGAAGAGTAAGATTGCTGAAGTTGATATTTCCCTGGACAGTGCAGATGTGGGGGGCAGGGAGGGGGGCAGGAGGTTGGGGGTCGAATCCCCCTTTCTGCTGACCAATGCCTCCTGTGCAATTTCATTTTTGGCACTCCACATGGCCGAGGAATTTACTTTTGCTCTGGCGTAGGAGAATACATTCCCCAATGCCGATGAAACGCTAACATTCCTTCCCTCCTTGCAGGCTCTTCATTTCCACAATAAGAATAAGCATATGGTCGATCGTAGGGGCCGTGCAGATGTGGGCAATTAGTAAGCGATCAGTATTTCATACTCGCTCTTTTTAAAGTACTGTGCAACTATTTCAAGGTAAATGTGATTCAGCAATCTTTTGCTTCATTTCCTTTTTAAGCCCCCCCCCCCCCCTCTAGAGTATAGTGGGAGGTTTATACCTATCGTAAATTTTGTTTCTATAAAGTTTCCCAAATTTTTAATGGTTCCTCAGAGTTTTTTTCCCCCTTGTATGATGTTTTGGTACACCAGCCCCTAGGTGTACTAAACCATCATTTAGGTTTTCTTTTTTCTGCCAATGTCCTAACTGTATCTCGGATCCGGCTTGAACTTTCAGAATGAAATTTTGCATCAATAATGGGAATGAAAAGTATGTGGGGTTGAAAGAAGTTTTTTTTGACCTTGACCTAAGTTTTAAGGTCATGACCTAATTATAGACATTTTAACATTTTCACCACAACTCGACTAATGTTTGTCCGATCAGAACAAAATTTCCCTCTCTCAATAGCCTAGACTAGAGCAAGGTGCATTTACGCTTGATTTATATCATACCCTTTTGAGTTAAAGGTCAAGGTCAAATGGCTGTCTGAAAAAAAAGAAGCTTTTTCTTCCATTTAGGATATATTTTCCCTTCCTTTTTTTCCTGGCAATGTCTGAACTGTATCTCGGACCCAGATAGGATTTTTGTAGATAAATTTTGCACCAATAATGGGAATAAAAATTACCTGGTGTTGACATCATTTTTTGACCTTGACCTAAGTTTTAAGGTCATGACCCAATTATAGACATTTTAACTTTGTTTTTTACCATACCTTGACGAATATTTGTCCAGTCAGAACAAAATTGCCCTCTCTCAATAGCCTAGACTAGATAGAGCAAGGCACATTTACGCTTGATTTATATCATACCCTTCTGAGTTAAAGGTCAAGGTCAAATGGCGGTCTGAAAAAAAAAACATGGTTTTTGTCATCGCTCAATTTTGCCAATGTGGAATCTCGAACACTGCCTGGCCTTACATCATAACAGTGGATCTTCTCTGATTTTGTGCACCTGATATTTGATTAGTGTCCTTGACCTACTTTTTCGGATTGTGACCTAATTAACAAATACACACCTTTTTGATCATAACGTGAATAGTTCTCATCCGATTTTCAGGATGTAGAGTTTTATGGATGGATTGTAGATGGGGTCACATTTTCTTAATTTACACTCTATCCCTAATGTTGAAGGTCAAGGTCAAATGGCGGTCTGAAAAAACATATGGCCATCATTGGATTGTGGGTGCCGCCGGCTTACCCTTGGCGATCACTTTATGATCGCAGATTTTTAGCTTCTTTTATTCTTTTTTATGTTGGCATATTGATAATACTGAGATACTGTATAATCTCAGTGAAAAGCTTGTATCATACAAAGATTACTTGAAACAAACCCTGGACATGTTTTAAAAGTCTACACCTTTAGCTTCTACCACATGTCCAAGACCATTCGAGCCTTTACATCGAATATTTCAGTGCCCATCCCAAGTTGCCCTCGACGGCATTAAAAGTCGGACCACAAAGTCAGGACTTGTAGCACATGTAGACTAAACGAGGTTGGGGTTAGCAGATTATGTTTGTCTCTGGATGTCAATGATGAACCAGATGGGTTTTTGCTGGCAATTATTTACAAAAAATATCTCGGTTTCCAGATGCATTAAATCAAAAATCCTTCTTACTCCTCCGACCACCAGATATGAACCCACAATATTTGGGATGCCAGGCCAATGTTCTTACTACAAGGTCACCATGCCCATCAGCAACTTGGGTTCCCTCACAAATCAAGCCTAATCTTTAACTGTTTCAAAAAAAATACCACCTTCATTGTAGCTATAGTTAAGGGCGAGGACCGAACCATTCAGCTCGTGGTCGCTAAAGGGTTAAATGGTGCTGGCATAACGCCAGGGCTGAAAATACATTCAGAACACTTTTCTAACATGTGAATTGATTTCATTAACTAAAAACGTGCGCACGTGTTCACTGTGTAAAAAGAGCCTATTGATGAAATAGAAACTTATCTTGCCATTTTGCCCATTTACTCTTCTGAGCTGAGAGATTTGCAGGTCTGGAAAGTATGACAAGGATGCTGTCAATTTATTCTGTTGCACATGGTGTTCTGCAGGCAAACAGGGCCACAGGTAATTGGCCAAATGGGTGAGCAGAAAAGCAGATGGGCGGCCAGGCAAGACGCAAGACGTGCAGGGCACCTCGTGCGGCTGGTTCTTGCAGCGGTGAGGGACCTTGACGTAAGTCTTTTCGTATTGATATTCCCATGGAGCTTTGCAATTGAGCAATTCACTAGAATCAAGACTTTCCATTTGGTGACGTCAAAATATATACAGAACTGCTTTAAAGTGTTCCTAACTTTACAAGACCCCTTTCAAGCAGCTGCTTCACAAGGTCATGGCATGTGCAAGATAGGTACACAGAAGTGTGGTGGATGTGGGGGTATTGAGTGGATATCCCCGTTACAAAGGCGAATTTTCGGAGGACTTGAGGATCTGCATTGAGGGACGTCACCATGTCAGAAATGATGGATACTTAGGGACAGCAGGAAAACATTGCACTACACATACTGTTACAACAACCAAAGGAAAGAAATCGTCAATGGTTCACGCTCTGTCGCTCCTTAAAGCGGATGTCGGGCTGCTCTGCATCACCTCCAAACTCTGGGCACGTCGCTGCAGGTGCCGGAGGATTTAGGGAACACGGAATGTTTCCTCCCACTTTCGCATCCCCTTGTACTCGATTTCCCTCCCGTCCCGATCCCGCTCTCTCGACACCGCACGTCTTTTCGTTGCGACGCCGCGGTACAAATCCTCCACGAAAGCGATTCGGAGTTGCCCGGGGGCATCGCCCGACGGATCGGCGACGTCGCGCGGTGGTCATGCATTTTAATGGCTGCTTTCAGGAACGCACGAGGGAGAGGGGGCGGGGCTTGGAGTGTCGCCTCGCTCCTCCCACACCAATAGCCCGCCGCAGGGACCCAGGGAAAACCACCTGCGGACGATGCTGAGCCAGTGCTGCATGTGGCGTCCAGATCTGCATGTGGCGTCCAGATCGCCGCAGAGAACATTTCATTTGAGTGAGACAACGTGTGGCTGATTAAGGTCAAATTAAGTCTGGCAAAGGTTAATCGCCGCTTGGAAATCAATTTATGACTCGGACCTCAGAAGAGAGTTTGACAAATTGCTAATCAGACAAAACATCTTTACGGAGAAACGGACTTGAACTAGAACAGCAGTTGGTGGAGAGAATACCTCCGCCAGGCTGAACAGTTTGCGTTGTTTATTCCACGGATAGGTTCGATCTGGATTTGGACCTGAACCAAAATCGAATCGGCTTGTTCTTGTCACTTACCCAACTCATCCACCAAGTTTTGTCATAAATCATCCTTAACTTTTTGAGATATCGAGCTATATATCGCTTTTGCCGTTTTGGCCCTATCACTCAATCGTGAAGAATCACTTCAAAAATTTAAAAAATGCTCTGATCCGGATCTGGATATTCACCAAAATCGAATTGATTCGTCCTTGTCACACATCTAACCTGCCCACCAAGTTTCGTTCGAATCCGTCCGGAACTTTTTGAGATATCGTGCTATATACGTAGTGTGTTCAAAAAGTATCCGACCTTTATTTTTCGTGCGTAAAAAAAAAGAAGCTAGGGAGGCGTTGATTGGTGCACGTATGTAGGCGATCCTAATGCGCACGCGTGAATTTTTTCCCACCTGCAGAAGCTGTCATTCGACGGCAGACCACCGATGAGTGAGGACATGTAAGTGAGCGCCGTCGGATTTTCGTTTTTGACAAAATGACGGAAAAACTTGAACAACGCTACTGCATCAAATTTTGTGTAACTTTGTGTAACAACTTTTTTTGGCCTCGGGGATGTTGGATGCTTCCATTGTGATGACTGCAACTTGGTTTCTGGGTCGTACCCATAAACCCAGGACTCATCGCCAGTGATCACTGTGTTGAGGAAGCTGGGATCGCTGTTCACAGTCTCCAGCATGTCCTGTGCGATCTCCAAACGGAGTTGCTTCTGCTCAATCGTTAGCAGCTTTGGTACGAACTTCGCTGAGATTCTCCTGAAGCCCAAATCCTCCTTCATAATGGAATGAACGGTGTTGAATCTTGCGGATCGTTTCCACTTGGGAATCGCCAAGCTTTACACAAAATTTGATGCAGTAGCGTTGTTCAAGTTTCTCCGTCATTTTGTCAAAAACGAAAATCCGACGGCGCTCACTTACATGTCCTCACTCATCGGCGGTCTGCCGTCGAATGACAGCTTCTGCAGGTGGGAAAAAATTCACGCGTGTGCATTAGGATCGCCTACATACGTGCACCAATCAACGCCTCCCTAGCTTCTTTTTTTTTACGCACGAAAAATAAAGGTCGGATACTTTTTGAACACAGTAGTATAGTTTTTTTGCCCAGCCTGGTGTTGGCTTAGCGGTTAGGGTTCTGGCTTGGGATCCTAGGATCCTGGGTTCCGAATCCGGGTCAATCACTGAATTAACGCCAGGGGGTTGACTCAGCTTGTCATCCTTCCGAGGTAGGCAAATTGAGTACCAGTTCACTGATAATTCCCTGTGTGTCGCAAGAGACGACTAACGGGGTTGGTGGCAGGAAGAGCATCCGGCCACAAAACATTGCTCCAAAAAAGGGGATCAGGGCGCCATAAAAATGCCAACCACTGCTCTGCGGGGAAAAATGTCCTCTAAAGGTGGTTTTGTTATATAATTTTTTCGCCATCTCTCAATGGTGAATAATCACTTAAGAAATCCTCAGATCCAGATCCAGAACCGGATCTTCACCGAAACTGAATCATTTAATCTTTGTCACATACCCACCCGCTCCACCAAATTTCATCCGAATCTGTTCGCAACTTTTTGAGATATCCTGCTCACAACCAAACAGACAAACACAAACAGACAGACAGACAAAATGGAAGGGGTGAAAACACAACCTTCTTCCACCTTTGGTGGCGGAGGTAACGAAGAGGTAACTTCACAGAATGAGCATCATGATGACGAGCAAGGGGGCAGCTATGTGCATTGGTCACATTTACAAGTGGATTAGGAACAGTTTATGTCCAGGACAACATTGTTGCTAACTTATGTACAGTCGCACACTCACATAAAGCAGCTAACCCGACAGGATGGTGCGGAGCTACGTATACACCTGAGGCACCTAGCTTGATGAGGATGGTGGATGTAGTCAGGTTCACTATGTCAATAAATTATATTTCGTTCAAAATCAAGGTAGATTAGCAAACCTATACATTTTTGGAAAGGTTATAGCATAAGGAAACTAAAAATCAATGTTTACATTTGGAGAGATACCTGTATGGCGGCCATTTTGGATTTTCAAAATGGCCACTGTAAAATACATATGTTGTTCTATTTCTGCCTCTAATTACCCAAAAAACTTTTAAAAATATACTAAACCTATATTTTCAGGGACAAGGAATCCAATGAAAGTATCAAATTAGTGCTATGGGGAATGGTAAGACACGAATTAAAGGTTTTGAATTGCAAAATACTGTCTTTATATTCGCGATAAGTTGCATAATCAAATACATGTTATCATTTTGTACAGGCAGTTAATAACATCAAAATGTGTCACAATAATTCATATCACCAAACATACACAGGCAGTCAGCAAAATCATATATACACATGCAGTCAGTATAACTTCACATCTACACAGGCAGTCAATGACAAAATATACACAGGCAGTCAATGGCATCAAACATACACGATTACAGAATATGCCATTTAGAGTTCGTCATCACTGTCCTGTGTGTCGTATCCGACAATATAGTCCGCATCGTTTTCACAGTCCGTTCCACACAAGCAAAGGTCGGTCAAATTGATTGGCAAATCGAATTGGTCGAATGGTCGATCGAATCGAATTCGATGAATCGAATCGAATCGAATCGATCGAATTGGTCGAATGGTCGAATGGTCGATCGAAGCGATTGGTCGAATGGTCGATCGAAGCGATTGGTCGAATGGTCGAATTGGTCGAATGGAATTGGTCGATTGGTCGAATTGGTCGAATCGAATTGGTCGGAATTGGCAAATGTAAACATTGATTTTCAGATTTTCCATGTAATAACGTTTCCAAAAATGTATAGGTTTGCTAATCTACCATGATTTTGAACGAAAAACATGGTGAACCTGACTAATGGTGCACTTACCTGTGAACTGTCTAGTCTGGATTTGATTCTCGACCAGACTATAAACGATCACATTTGTGTTACGCAGCCAGGAAGTTCCTTTGCAAAGTCCCCGGTCTTTCACATGGACGTTATTAAGGTGGGTATCCCATCTGCAAGCATTAGTTGCCGTATGTTGAAGACCGCTTGCTTGGAAATCACTTACATGACGAGTAGGTGAGTTGTCATCGGGAACATGAAGAAATTTCAAATTCCCCCCGAAATCAGCTCAAGCCAAACATGAAGCCTGGCAAGCCGGTATTTGAAATAATTGGGCCAAACATTCCCTTGGGCCAAAACGATGTGGGATTAGTTGGGCTCGTTTAATAAGTTAGACCAATAAGTTCGCGTGCACGTTTCGACCTGTGTGCCACAGGTGGACGGGGGTTATATTTTCACCCCTGTCTGTCTGTCTCCTTTGTTTGTCTGAGTGTGATAACTCGCGAACGCTTTCAGCTATCCTCGTCAAACTTTACCACAGGATTCCGAAGGACAACAGTGAGGCTGTCAATGTTTTTCCACGGTGTAAGTCAAAGGTCAAAGGTCAAGGTTCTCTCGTTTATTTGTCCGGGCGATATCTCAGCTGTCCTTTGAGGTCGAAAGCTGAAATTTGGGCACAATAGTGAACAAGTGCTTTGGCAAAAAGGATATTTTGTATTTTTTGATTAAGCAATTCATTGATTAATTACTTAATTATTTTCGATTTATTATGTTTCGAATGTATTTTGCACAATAATCATTTTATTCCTCCGTCATCCACAAGTATGTGTTCCCCATGCAACATATAACAAGCGTATATGTAGGCAATGTAGCAATCATTATCATACTAAAATATGCCATTTCGTGTCTGTCTGTCTGATGAATTTTTGATGCCAATACATTCCGTCGTTACTTATCCAATCTCAACCAAACTTGACAGGATGACCAAGGGTTACATAATGAAGCTTGTAGCGCATTCATTTGCCCCCCTCCCCAAGGGGGGGTTTCTCCCCCGAGTGGGTTTTCCCTGCCATTGCCGTCAATGGCGTTGCGTGTTGAGGTGTATATCAATGTTAAATTAGCTTTATCGTGGTGTATGTCCAAAGAAGAAGATTTATCGTGGCGTTTTTCCAAAGACGCTTTTAATACCGAAATTAATGATAATCGCATATTCTTAATGTTATTACAAAACAATATTAATACTAATAATGTCCCACTTCCCCCAAGGTGTTTTTCCTGCAGTGATAACATGTATAAATAGCTTTATAGTTATAATGGCATTTCCGTGGGAGCAATGGCTTCTACAGGAAGTAAAAATATTATAAACCACAAACACGTATGCTTAGCTTTTTAAACAGTCGCTAATGCTCTTTATAACACTAAATGAAGAAATTTAGAGAAATCCCGACGACATCCGTGAAGGAAGGTTTACTTACAGAACTGAGCGAAGATCTACTGTACTCTATATAACCCACAAATGTTGGGTTAATAACATGGCCCTTTCTGCCACTACCGTGGCATTTTTCGTAGTGAAATTTTGAAACTTGCTCCTGCTGTTTGATACGAAACTGAAAGGGAGGAGCTCGGGTTGTGCTCCTTTACCAAGCAGCTAGCTAGTGCTTGCCAAGCCAGCCGTTCTTTAACGGTTTTGAATGGAGTGCTTGCTCAAATGCTTAAACCACGTGGCGATCGCTCCACAACAAACTTGGTAAATGAACACACACCCAATGTTCTTGAGACCCACCCATTGATCGACTGTAATCTACATACCCCAAAGAGGAATGACCCTTTTTTCCGCTCCCGTAGTGAGCGGGTGTACTCATATAATAAAAGCATCATTGATAATCACTTGTTCGTTACATGTTCTCGCTTTTGGACAGCTCTTCATATCTCTAATCTGATTGGTTGCCTAGCATAGGAATGGCTCCTAAGGATTTGCTTAATCTTAAGGGATTTCCTTAACTTAAAGGGAATTCTTAGCTAAGGGGGAAAAAACTACCTTAAGGTAAATCTTTCCTTAACCCATAAACATGCCGGACAATGGTCGAGGCATGTATGCAAATTAGTTTAAACTGATGTCACCCCAAAAACGAATCATGACCTTACTTACAATGTACAATCCCAGGTAATTTATGAAAGCATGCTTCTAATTGCTGGAGAAAAACTGATGACGAAAAAAACCCCCATTTCTGGCCTTATTAACCAGTAAATCCAGCACTTTATGAGCTACAGATAAGGGAATTATTTTGCAACTGGGTCATTGTTCGATCATTCTCTGGCATCGTGCTGTGATACCTGTCCTCTTCGTGACTAATTTCCATGTGGAGCACCTTTTGGAAACGGAAATGTTTGTGTTTATGTACCGGAAGGGAATGGGGAGGGGTGATCCTTTAAGTTTAAGGAAGGTTTAAAGGAAAAACTTGAGGATATGCAACCATCCTCAACTGAAGGATGTCCTTCAGGGGAAATTTGAGGAAGTACTTAAGTAAATCATCAAATTTTTCCTTAAGGATGCCTTGTGCAACCGGGCTTTAGAATTCGATTCTTAGCACTCCTTTAGTAACTTTGTAATTGAACCAACCGACATGTTTCTCACCTCCATAAATGACGTTTCACATCCACAGGGGGTGCATGCACACCATGTTAAGAACCACTGATCTCGAGCGAGCTCCCATTCTTCTAAGAGGTTAACTCAAACATTGTTGTTAACTAGAGCACAAAAAAAGTGAGAGTTGGAAGTTCGGAAAAGAAACAGACTAAGAAGGTCAGAAAAGAAAGTGATAAACTGTGAGGTGGCCCTTGGCAATACCACTGCATTAGTCTGCACCCTCAATTACAGCGGCAATATTAATGGTGGAGCTCATTTTTTGTGGGGATATAGGCCTAACCATGAAAGCTTTTTCTCAGGAACTTCGGAACAATACTCCAGCTCATCTATGATAAATGTATTGATAATAATCCAAAGTTAATGCTGAAATGTATCCATACATTTGGTGTTAAGTTACCCTACAACTGTATATATTACATGCACTGTGCGATACACTATACTTACCAAAAGTATTGGGACAGTAAATATCTGTGTGGCCTTTTTAAATTGCAAGATTATTCCATACCTGTAGTATAGGGTATAGTGTTCATCCAACTTTGGTATTAAATGTAGCTTGGACTCTTTGTACCAAATTATGGTAAATATTTCACCATTTCACATTTTACGATTCTTATGACCCGACCTGTCAATACTTTTCACTTGCCTGTCCTCTTTTCAACATTGGCATGTCTTCACTGGCATTCATTTCCTGAAGATGTTACCCATAGTTCACCCCATTGGCCGTCAGCTAGCTTTTTATCATGCCTTGATGGGGATCTTCATTGAAACCTGCTGAACATGGCAGTTTGGGTCGTTCGATCTACAGGATCTCCTCTCATTCTCCCACCTTAATCAAAGTTGTTTTTTGAACCGGATCTGTCATGTTTTCACCCTGCGCTCGCGAAGTGAAATGCAGGGTTAGACATTCGGTTGCGTACATGTGGCATACGTGCCTGCATTTTTAAAATTCATTTTCTTGGCAACCGTTGGTCCGATTGACACAATTTTTACCATAGGAGCATCTCTGCCTGTAGAAATTTTTTTATTCATAATTATGACATCATAGGTCATGTGGTAAGGACGCCATCTTGGAAAAACCAAAAAACGTTGTACCATATCTCCAAAACTGCTCCATGGAAAAAAATGAAACGTGGCTCATTGTAAATAACTCCGCATGGGGAATAAATATTGTTAACGTGACGTCATTGGTGCCATAATTATGACGTCATAATTCGACAGGGGCAACACTTAGTCTGAACAGTTTAAAATTTCGTGAGCATGTTCTACACAATTATATTAGAGAATATAAATGTACGAGGTCATCACTCACATGGTCTGGCAGCCATATCAGACCAAAGAAAAAAAAAACCCTTCAAAAACAGAAGAGTTGGCTCGCACCAAGTTCACTGTGCAGGGTAAGTATTCTATGAATACCATCTAGTTATGTTATATACAGTGCATTCAGAAAGTATTCAGACCCCTTCACTTTTTTCACATTTTGTTATGTTGCAGCCTTATGCTGAAATCGTTTAAATTCATTTTTTCCCTCATCAATCTCCACTCAATACCCCATAATGACAAAAAGAAAACAGGATTTTAGAAAGTTTTGCAAATTTATTAAAAAGAAAAAACTGAAATATCACATTGACATAAGTACACAGACCATTTGCTATAAAACCACCTTTAGAGGCCATTTTTCCCCGCAAGCGGGGGTTGGCCTTTTTCGGGAACTGTGGTTGGTTGTTGTTTTTCGGTCCCCTTTTTGAAGCAATGTTTTACGGCCGGATGCCCTTCCTGACGCCAGCCCTTTTTGTCGCCTTTAACGACAAGCAGGGAATTACCAGTGAACTGGTACTCAATTTGCTGACCTCGGAAGGGATGAACAGGCTGAGTCAACCCCCCTGGTGTTAATTCAGCGATTGACCGAGATTCGAACCCAGGATCCTAGGTATTATCCTAAGCCGGCACCCTAGCCGCTAGCCCAACACCAGGGACTTCAATGGCACTATTTGAATGGCACGCTATGGCACTTGAAATTTAGCTCAGGTGCCTCCCATTTCTCTTGATCTTTTTTTTTTTGGCAGTTTAACCATAAGAGGGTTGCAGGCAGATATTGTGCGACCTGTAGGAATATTTGGGGGACAGAGCCCAGAGAGAGTTGTGGGAGCAAGGCCGGAGAGGAGTCGGTAGAAGACAGAAAGACCACCAACCTGCCTGCGGTGAGTAAGTGAAAGGCCCTCGGAGTTAGCTTCATCGCGGGAGATTCCAATGATTCTGAAAGCTTTGGTTTCAACAGCGTGAAGCCGAGCTAGCTGTGAGGCAGGAGCACCGGTGCAGAGGGGAGAACAGTATTCCATTGAGCTGCGGATGAAAGCCTTGTATGTGGTGAGGAGCTCAGGTGTGCCAAGGAAGGACTTCGCACGACGGAGGATGCCCAGTCGGCAACTGGCTTTGGAGGCCAGATTGGAAATGTGGTTTTCCCAGGAAAAATCATGACAGATAGTGAGACCCAAAAGCTTGAGTGACAGAACGTCTTGGAGAGGATTGTTCAGAAAGTAGATGGGAGGGTTGTCCAGTCAGTCTTTTCGGAGAGACACAGTAAGAGCGTGAGATTTGTTAGGATTGAAAGATATGTTCCACTTGTTTGACCAGTCTGTGATTTTGTCCAGGTCTGCAGAGAGTGAGGAGGCTGCAGACTGCTGATCTGAGGGGTGAGGAATGGAGCAGCAGAGAGTGGAGTCATCAGCAAAGAGGTAGAGAGGATTTTCAAGAGAGTCAGAGAGATCATTGATGAAGACCAGAAAAAGCACAGGGCCCAGAACACTGCCTTGGGGAACTCCAGCCTGAACCTGAAGGGGAGATGAGAGAAACCCATTCAGGGCCACACGTTGACTATGAATAGAGAGGAATTCTGCAAGCCATGTGTGGAGATTTCCATGGATACCATAGGAGGAGAGTTTGATGAGCAGAGCGGGGTGCCAGACTGTATCTTTGAGATGTTTCTACACCTTGATTGACCTCGCATGGCCCGAAACGACTGATGACCCGAGCAGGGGCTGCAAGCGGCCTGGCGGTGGGTGGGCCAACCGGGGACTTACCCAATGGGGGACGGCCCCGCCGCCGTGGGGTTGAGCCAACCGAGGGGCTGGTCAAGGCCTCGGGGGAGGCTGCTGAGGTTCCTCGCGGGCCTCCCAAGGTTGCAGAGTAGGAGTAGTAGTTGCGCGAGTTGCAGCTTTCTACACGTGAGCAGTAGCTGTAGTTGTAGAGTTTTCGCGAGTTGTAGTTGTAGTATGTAGTTGCGCGAAGTTGATGAGCAGTGCTCGTTGGAGAAGGCTCACCGCTCTGGTCGCAGAGGAGGTGCATGGCAGCAGTGCGCGCGAAGGCTACGAGCAGCAGTACTCGGCCTGTGTGCGCGAAGTTACGAGCAGCAGTACCGTTGTGTCCCTTCGGAGGATCCCGGAGAAAGCACACCCCTCTGGTCGCAGAGGAGGTGCCACGCGCAATGCGCGCGAAGTTATGAGCAACAGTGCCACCCGCGTCCCATCGGAGGATCCTGGAGAAGGCGCACCCCTCTGATCGCAGAGGAGGTGCCACGCGCAGTGCGCGCGAAGTTACGAGCAGCAGTGCCACCCGCGTCCCATCGGAGGATCCTGTAGAAGGTTCACCACTCTGGTCGCAGAGGAGGAGCCCAGTGCATTGCGCGCGAAGGGTATGAGCAGCATTGCGTGCGAAGGTGACGAAGCAGCCATGCCACCAACGTCAGTGAGTGCGCAGGAGACGAGCAGCAATGCCACCCACGTCTCGTAACTGCGTTCCTTCGGAGGATCCTGGAGCAGGCTATGGAGGAGGAGTCGAGCGCGGTGCACGCGAAACAAATGGTCACCCGTCGTTCCCAAAACTCCGGCAGGTCGATCGAAACTGCGTTTGCCATGTTCGTTTGAAGCCCCCGAATGCGTTCGGGAGCAGCCGGGGTCACCAATGTAGGTGTCGCCATGCTCGATGGAAGCCTCCAAAAACGTTCGCAAAACTCCTGTAGTTCGATCGAAACTGCGCTTGCCATGTTCGTTTGCAGCCCCCGAATCCGTTCGGGGGCAGCCGGGGTCGCCAGGATAGGTGGCTTCCCTGGCCAGGGCGCACTTGCCGTGTTCGTTTGCAGCCCCCGAAAACGTTCGGGAGCAGCCGGAGTCACCAGTTTAGGAGTTGCGGACGACGAGAAGACGAGGCCTTTTTTAGGTGTTCAAAGCTCCTTTATTCGAACAGAAAGCCTTCAGCACTGTCATCGCGAACGGAACTCATACAGCTTTTTATAGCGCCAAAAACCCTCTTCAGAGGGCGTGGCCTCAACAACCGCGCGCACGTCACGCCCACACAATCAAAAGCCCATGCCCGTGGATTATGTCCCAATAAGGTAACCGCCACAGTCCTTTCTGCCTTTTCTAGTTATCTATCCCCCCCTAGCTTTACAAAACCTCAACAACTTTCACTCCAAAACATGAGCTTATTCTGCCGACTACTTGCACTTCCTGTACTTATCTCTATTTTTCTTCGATCATTTTCACATTATCTGCATTGCAATTATCTGCAATGATATCTCATTATCTGCATTAAAAGCTTTTGAAAATGTATTAAACTGCTTCACATTCCTGATTTATCTGGCAGCAGCACCTCACGTGTTCTTCTTCATCACGATCTATTGCTCCTCTTCTTCTGCTTCATAAGGCATATTTTGCAAACCTGTCTCTCACTGAAGTGCTTGGTCTGTCATCCATCATCCAGTTTCTGATCTTTCTCTGCGCTTTAAAACAAATTCCCTTCCACCCATCCCATGGTCTTTACCTCAGAATGCTAAATATGGGAATATTGAGAACCGAGTTTACAGAGGTTGTCTGTGCACAACAATCAAATCCCCTTCACCGTTATTTAACAGTGTCAAACCCCTCTGTGTCAGTACCCTCCCCCACATATCCTCCAAGCCTGCGTCCATCCAATCCCACTCCTTCTATATGTCCCCCTCTACAGTATCCCTCCACTTCATGTCCCCCCTTTCTACATTCCCCCCTCCACCCCATCTTCTTTATGCTTCCCCCTGAACCCACTCTGTCTTAGCTTTCCCTCATCGCACCATCTCCAAGCTTCCCTCTCAATTCTTCCCCCCAACCCACCCCATCAATACTTCCCCCTCATGGCTTCTCCCTCGCCCTGCCCTTGTCAGCTTCCCACTCATCCCACCTACTTCTATATTCCCCCACATCGCACCCACTCCCATCTCCCTCCCCCTGTCCTGCCCCTCCCATCTTCCCCTCCATCCTGAGCCTTGCTAGCCTCTTCCCTACCCCCCTCCATTCTTTGCCCTCCGAGACTCCCACCTGTCCCGTAACCTCCAAATGTCTCCTCGTCTGTCTATCACTTTGTGGACCTCAAACATCTGAGGCCCCTGCTTCAACCTGACCTCTCTCAATCCAGGCTGCCGGTGACAGCCAGGTCATCATCTATTCAACAGAATCCTTCCTCTCACAGGATGTCCATTGTCCATGACTCCTTAGTGTCTCTCCCTGGCTATTGCCTCCTCCAATTTGATAGGCTTGAACTCCGTCTTGGTGGCAGAGTTGCTCTTTACATCAATAACTCAGTTTCTCAATATCTGTGTACTGATATTACACTTCCCAACCCCAAGGAGTACCTTGGGCTGCGACTTTCCCTCCGCTCCCACCTCTTGTTACAAAACTCATGTCGAACGCCGTGACGCCGGGCACTCCGCGTGCATCTCGTCACATAAAAGCTGCCGCACGGTGGCGGCGGAGAGGTGTGCATGTGTGTGAATACCTACTGCACACCTTTATGAAGCAGATAGTGTGTTTGTGTGTGGGAATACCGACTGCCCACCTCTATAAATAACATTTGAATACCTGCATCACATCTTTATAAATAACATTTGAATACCTGCATCACATCTTTATAACAATTATGTGAATACCTGGTGCACAACCTGATATGCTTTCTATAATGGGAATATCGTGTGACGGTTTTCAGAGACCCCGGGGAAGCACATACAATACATATAGAGGAGCCCTAGTGCAGTTATCTCCATTATAAATTCTGCCTCCCTCCCCACATCAGTGGGAAGACAACAAACAACAACAACATACATTTTAAGGCCATTTTCCCTGCTAGCGCGGGGGTTAGCCTTGTTAGGTTAGCCTTAGCACAGGCCCCATGACAATCTTCTCCATTTTGCCATATTTTCTGCATCTCTCCTTGTTAACCCCCTTGCCCGCATTTCTTCTTCCACCATCTTTAGCCAAGTCTTTCTCGGTCTTCCCCGTCCTCTACTTCCTTCTACATTCATTTCCATCACTCTTCTCAACCAGTCACTTTCATCCTTCCTCAACACATGACCAAACCATCTCAACCTGTTTCTCTTCACAGCATCCATCACAGGCTCTATTCCCATCATCTTTCGCAATTCATCATTTGTCTTCCTCTCTCTCAACGATACTCCACACATCCACCGAACCATTTGCCTTTCCACCCTTTCCAGCCTTCGTTGCTGCTCTACATTAATTATCCATGTCTCGCTCCCATAAATCATAACACTTCTCACACATGCAGCATACACCTTTCCCTTCAGCTTCAACGACACTCCCCTCCTCGTCAGCACACCACTCAGTTCCCGAAACTTCTTCCATGCACATCTCACTCGAGCAACCATTGCCGAGTCTAATCCACCCTCTCCATTCAGCACGTCTCCGAGGTAGCAAAATGTTTTCACACCTTCCAGCTTCATGCCGTCTCCAAGATCCAACTCAACATTTATTCCATCTGCAGCTCCTCCTGTGCACACCTTACACTTGAATCTCTCAAGCATGCAAAAAGGGTCTAAAAAGGTCCTAGTGGTCTAAAGCTATAAATAGTCATGGGTCCAAGATGTCTAATCTGTCTGAAGGGTGTAAGGGGTCCAAATGGTGTTGAAGTCCAAGTGACTTAAGTGACTTAAGGATGAGTGGGAAGGAAATATGTATTGTGTTTGTAGAAGAATCAAACCCCATTGTGACTCTTTTCTTCTTGATATATTTATGTCTATCTATTTTCACTCTCTCTCTTCTGAGAGCCATGGCTGAGCAGAAAGACGGAATGGACACCCCACAGGACCTCACAGGGAAAACCATGTCAAAACCTGAGGAGGCGGCCGAATGGAAGGACAGAGTGGAAGCTTCATGGGCCTCATGGACTTCTCTCTCTGCCGCTTATCACTCTTCCTTACCTGGTTTTCCCGGAATGACTGAGGCACCTGTTTTGTAGACCCCTGATAAGTGACTGAGTAAGAACAGCCTTCTTTCTGTGCTATGGCTAAGAACTTTGCATTGTGACACTGCCTTGTAAATACGTGCCTCTTGTTAACTCGATAAACCTTTTCCAAACTGTCCGATTGTCAGTTTCCATTGGTTTGACACAGTGTGGGGGGGATATCAGGGAGTTTCACCACCACCATTCCGTTATGGGTACCTTTTAGCCAACATTTCCACTTACGGTATTGCTCGACCCTTTGGTAATTACAACTTGGGACTTTGAGAGCATGGTACTCTATCTGGGTGGTTTTATTCGTTGGAAGGGTAAAGCACATTCAGACGCTGGGCCCTGCCTGAATTAAACATCCATGGTTGCTTAGCAACCTGCTCCGCCCGGATAGTTGAGAACTCCCTTCGTGACCCTACCGCCCTGAGTCCATAACAATATGCATGCAGGTTGGGAGGATTCATTTGAATATTTTATGTTGTCCCAAAATTATTTTATATTAATGTACTATTTTAATAGAAGTTTATCACTTGATTTTTCCATATGTCGTCTTTCATTCATTTACATATGTTTTGAGGCATGTTTGTTTTTAAACCTTTGCTTACAGATGCATTTTTAATCTGACATTTATATTGGATTCTTTCATGTGACTTATCCTGTCACTCGGACTGTCTTGAGAGGACATTGACATTTTACTTGACTTTCTGTTACCATCTTGATGGCTGGCTGGGTGTAGTACAGGGGCGAATCCAGGGGGGGGGGGTGCAGGGGGTGCACACCCCCCCCCCCTTCGATCCAGGATGAGGGTGCAGGCGGTGCGAATCTGCTGAACTGTTGGACCAGGGAAGAACACAAGGAACTGCAGAAACTTCCAAGAACGCACAGAATGGCGTTTCTGACGATCAATATTTTAAAATTTCTTGGGCGAGGACCCCCAGACCCCCCCTTTATCCCCCCCACCCAGTGCTATAGTTTCATGCACCCCCCCCCGTCTTGAAATTCCTGGATCCGCCCCTGTAGTACTTATAGTGACAGTAGAAGAAGACCACTCCTTTCGACATCTTGAGATATGTAGGGCTGCTGACGCAGTTTCTTGGCTTTTGAGCAAAATCCTGGAAGGGTCGCCACTCCGACACAGGATACTCAAATGGCTAATTCATCCCAGTAAGCTGGTACTCATTTTACCGACCTCGGAAGGGTGACCGGCTGAGTCAACCCACCTGGTGCTAATTCAACGGCGTGAACAGGGGCTTGAATTCAGGACCCTGATATCTTAAGGCAGCCAGCCATATTAACAGTTAAGCCAACAACCGGCTTCGAATACCTATTTGCACATCTTTATAAGGCACTTGGAGGTAGTTCCATCAAAAGGAATACAAAACTGTCAAGGATCATGTTGGTGGATATTTTGACTGAATGGTCCAAGTGGACCCTGTGCCTATGATGAATGCAAACATTATCCGAATAAACCTTATGATGAATGCAAACATGATCCAATTGGACCCGATGATGAATGAAAAGATGATCCGAATGGACCCTCTGATGAATGAAACCATGATCCAAATGGATCCTCTGATGAATGAAAACATGATCCGAATGGACCCTCAGGTGAATAAAACCATGATCCGAATGGACCCTCAGGTGAATAAAACCATGGTCCAAATAGACCCTCTGGTGAAGGAAACCATGATCTGAATGGACCCTCTGATGAATGAAACCATGATCTGAATGGACCCTCTGATGAATAAAAACATGATCCGAATGGACCCTCAGGTGAATAAAACCATGATCCGAATGGACCCAATGATGAATTAAACCATGGTCCAAATAGACCCTCTGGTGAATGAAACCATGATCTGAATGGACCGTCTGATGAATGAAACCATGATTCGAATGGCTGTTATGATGACTGACAACATGATCCGAATGGACCCTCAGGTGAATAAAACCATGATCCGAATGGACCCTATGATGAATTAAACCATGGTCCAAATAGACCCTCTGGTGAATGAAACCATGATCTGAATGGACCCTATGATGAATTAAACCATGGTCCAAATAGACCCTCTGGTGAATGAAACCATGATCTGAATGGACCGTCTGATGAATGAAACCATGATTCGAATGGCTGTTATGATGAATGAAAACATGATCCGAATGGACCCTCTGATGAATGAAACCATGATCCAAATGGACCCTCTGATGAATGAAAACATGATCCGAATGGACCCTCAGGTGAATAAAACCATGGTCCAAATAGACCCTCTGATGAATGAAAACATGATCCGAATGGCCCCTATGATGAATTAAACCATGATCCAAATGGACCCTCTGATGAATGAAAACATGATCCGAATGGACCCTCAGGTGAATAAAACCATGGTCCAAATAGACCCTCTGATGAATGAAAACATGATCCGAATGGCCCCTATGATGAATTAAACCATGGTCCAAATAGACCCTCTGGTGAATGAAACCATGATCTGAATGGCCCCTATGATTAATTAAACCATGGTCCAAATAGACCCTCTGGTGAATGAAACCATGATCTGAATGGACCCTATGATGAATTAAACCATGGTCCAAATAGACCCTCTGGTGAATGAAACCATGATCTGAATGGACCGTCTGATGAATGAAACCATGATTCGAATGGCTGTTATGATGAATGAAAACATGATCCGAATGGACCCTCTGATGAATGAAACCATGATCCAAATGGACCCTCTGATGAATGAAAACATGATCCGAATGGACCCTCAGGTGAATAAAACCATGGTCCAAATAGACCCTCTGATGAATGAAAACATGATCCGAATGGCCCCTATGATGAATTAAACCATGGTCCAAATAGACCCTCTGGTGAATGAAACCATGATCCGAATGGACCTTATGATGAATGAAAACGTGATCGAAATGGACCCTCTGGTGAATGAAACCATGATCCGAATGGACCTTATGATGAATGAAAACGTGATCGAAATGGACCCTCAGGTGAATGAAACCATGATCCGAATGGACCTTATGATGAATGAAAACGTGATCGAAATGGACCGATCCTGTGTTGGGTGAATGGAAACATTTGGATTGATGTGATGATTAACAGATGAAAACACAATGAAAATGGACCCATTGATGAATGAATGAAAAAAAACGATCCGAATGGACCCAATGGAAAATGAAAACGTGTTTTGATTGGATCCAGTAATGTCTCGTCTTATCTAAGTAACTCCTTTAGCAGCTCCCTCTGGAATTAAGCCATTGTGGGATAATTATGAAGGAATAAGAAACACGATCCGAATGGACCTGCCATGGTTGCTCCTTCCATTGACAACTAGAGACGCGAATTGGCATCGACTCGACCAGCGCATGCTAAAGATTGCGGCCTGTAGGACCAATGGTTAAATGAACCTGGGTAAGAGCGAGCACGTGGGGTTGTGTTGTGCTGGAGGATTCCAAACCTCGAGCTGATGATTTCAATTCGCCCGACGCACCGCTCCGTGTAACTTCATCTGGTGATGCGTTCGCGGAGAGAACACAAACAAACAGAAGGAGTCAGTCAAAGGCTTTGATTTACATCCCTAATTAGAATGTAATGATCCAAGCGCCATTACATTTCGTCTTCATGAGGAAAATAAGCGTTCTTTTTAACACGGCGAGAGCACACTTACTTCGTGGTGCGGCGCTTTCTGCCATCCTCGTCCACTCTGGACATTGTGACTAAAAACGTAAAGAAGAAGAAGAATCCTCAGGTGCTTAGGGCTGCCAGAAGCAGTTTCTTGACTCTTGGGCACAATCCTGGACGAGTCGCCTCTCCGACGCAGGATCACGGGTCCAATCAGCTATCCGATGCATTCATCGCTTGCAGTTGTAAATTGGAACAGAAATACCCACAAGACATTGATCATTTCCGCTTCCTTCGATACCCGCAAGTCTGAGGTACCAAGAATAAACGATATTCCAACGTCGACGCGGTGTCACCTTCACACGGGACACCTGCACATGTTATCAGATACATTCGCTGCATTTTTTTACTTCTGAACTTTCCATCCCCATTCGTGTTGTTCGCCTGCATAAAATGGGCCTTTATTTGCATTCATTAGATTAACTGGAAAGGATATCTGTCACTTTATCACTTGCCTTGGGCTACTGGGTAATAACTTTATTAAAAGTCTTGGAGATGGTTCCATCCTTATGGCACTATTTAAATGTAAAGCCGGTGAGATACGAGGCAACGCTGTTAGTACTCTCGGTGTCGTATATTGCAAAACGGCCGTTGTTGGGGCGTCCTCATCTCGCTGTCTGTGGCAGAAACTGCCCCCACTAAGATCGCCAATCCCAACCTTGCGCCGCCTCCACGCACTTTGGGATCGGAAATCGTGCTCCATGCAGCCAGTACCGCAACTAAAGGGGACGCTCGTCTGCAAATGACACTCGATTGCCCACTAAAGGTCCCATTATATTGTTGCGGATATGAGGACTGTATTTTTTTTGATTGTGTGCTGTATTATTATTATTATTGTTTATTCTGCGCCCCCCTACCTCCGGAGCTGTGTAAAGGTGAAAGGGCATCCCATAATTAGTCCACAAGCATACACGTCAGCCAAATAATAGAATACCCCTGTTTGATAGTTATCTCTTATTCTGTGTTTTAGGGTAAGGCTGTGTCTCCCATTAATTGAAGTACTCCATTGCACCAGTGAAAAAGAATAGATCCCCTTTCATTCCCATCCCCAAAATCTCCATTTCCTTTTACATCCCCTCTCGTGATTGCCAACCCTCGATTGCCAATTACCTCCCCTCCAATAACCGCCATTGACCACGAGGCAGGGTCGGAGAAGAAAGGCGTGTCTCCACCTCGTCATAGAGGGGAGGAGTGAACCAGCCCCACTTGACCAACCAGGGCCGAGGTGAGCACACCGATGGGCGTGTCCTGAAGGCCGGCGGCTTGATCGCTGGAGGCGCTATAAAGGCGCGCGCGCAAGAAGCGTTGAGTCAGTCAAGAGAGTCGTCAGTTGGTCGTCAGTGGAGGGTCAGTGGTTGCGTTGGTTGCGGTAAGAAGTCGGTGGTGGGAAGTGGTGGCGTCGAGTGGTCAGTGGTTACGTTGGTTGCGTTGAGTTGTCGGTGGTGAGGAGACACCAGGGCCAAGAGAGAGAAGGTTCAAGAACAATTACCAGCAGTTGCGCCAGAGACGGCAGACGCGCCCTGAGGTGAGCCAGAGAAGCAGCTTTGGCTCCACAAGCAGCGTTGACTCCACCAGGCAGCTTCAACCCGTTACCCCGCGGGGACCAGATAGCGGTGGCATCGGTGGCCGTCGAGGTCCAGCCGACGTCCCGTGCGGGATCAAGCCCGAACCATCTGCCCCAGCTGAACCTTCCCATTCCTCCTTCCAGCATTCATTCCTTTCCTCCACCCTTCTTGTGTACGTGAGTTTGTTCTGTGTGTCTTGTCCCTGGGTATTTAATTAAGTCTGGATAAGCTAGTATTTGCACTGTGTCACCTGCGTCTTATGTGTTGTAAATAAACGTGACTGCTTGCTTTTTGCTTATGTGTGTAAATAGTAAATAAATTCAGTAGTATTTCCAAACCTTTCTTTGCCTTCGTCTTCCTCTTTGCATTCGTCGTTTTAGTCTTTTCCCTCATTGAGCAGCCGCGGTGCGATCCGGCCAAAGTTCTGGGTGAATCGGGTGAGTTGGGGAAGAATCGGGGGAACTGTTAGGTCGCGGTTGGACCATCCGCTCGGCCCATCATAACATCTAAACCGCGTCTGTAACAATATGTATCATGTCCTTCGCTTTTCCCCACAAGGGAAGTGTGTGTGTGTGTGTTGTTGTTGTTGTTGTTGTTGTATAGCCCCGGACAGTTCTCTTGAACGATCCAGTGGCATGGACACCTAAGATGGTGTACCCCCACCTTCACGAAATAAAGCCCATGGCGGCGTGAGAGAGCGAGCGAAAGACACACACACACACACACACACAGAGAGAGAGAGAGAGAGAGAGACAGAGAGAGAGAGAGAGAGAGAGAGAGAGAGAGAGAGAGAGAGAGAGAGAGAGAGAGAGAGAGAGAGACAGAGACAGAGACAGAGACAGAGACAGACAGAGACAGACAATTTGAATTTGAACGCCGTTTATTTCCATAAAATGCACAAGCAGGTCAATCCATACAGCAGAGGGAAAAGCAGAAGTATTTACAAGCAGGGGGAAGAGAAAAAACAAAACAAGGTACAACATAAACAAAGCATCACACTCTTGATGCAATTCTTAAAACATTACGATGAGTTTCGAGTCCTGAACCACACACAAGGCTTCGTTAATGCACCATTCCCATTCAAAAAGTTCAACATTCTCATTACTCATATGGTGATCAAATTCCAGCCTTATTCTTGCTGACACCAGCCCTTTAAACATGGGAATGACGTCATGACCATAACATTTATCAATCTTAATTTTTCTTGACTTGTAAATTGCATATTTTACAATGGCGATCAGGAAATTCATCAAGGCACCAGCATTTTTACAAGAAGAGGTAAAGGGTACACCAAAACGAAATATATGCAAGGTGTTATGGATTTATGTGAATTTATGTGAATTACTATTCAGGTCATTGCTTATTAATGTTTATTCTATTAAAGGTTGTTGTGGTTAAATGGTTAGAGGCGCTCTGGATAACAGGAGACCGGAAACGGGATGGTGAACCGGAAGAAAAGAAGAAGACAAGGTCCGGGAGAAGCGGCCATCTTCTTCCTCGCCCAGCTCCGACACGAGCGGTGTCGATATTGAGCAGCGTGGGGGACGCGGTGTTTGAAAGCCCGTCTGGCGAAAGGAGTTACCTGCGCAGGATAATTACCGATTACACGTCAAATTGCCGTGGGTTCGTGCACGGAACCAAGCGTTATGGATTCCGTTATGGAACCAACTCGCACAAGCACAGTTCGCCTCAACGTCTACAAGGACGCGTACGGGTCGCACCTTGGGCCTCGCGCGCTTTGCAAGCCGCGCTTTGCTTTGCCCGCTTTGCTTTGCAAGGAGGTGTGCGCTGCAGCAGCTGTTCCCGGTACGCGACGTACACGTTTGGAACACGTCAGCCAGGGGTTCGTTCAACCGCCCGTGTGCGGAGAAGTCGACCTTCACCTTGGTCTGGAGGGGCCCAGAGACATTGTGAGGGACAGTGACCATTGAGGGGTCGTGAGTGCGGAAAGGGGGGAAATATATGAGATGGCCATCTTAGTAAGATTGTTGATGGATTGTTGATTGCTGATGATGGATGGAGAATATATTATTAAGTAATCCGGATCCTTGGTGTGGGGTTTCTTATTGACTTGAATTATTGTGTCTTTCATATTGATTGCGCTACGAAAGCGTATAAATCAGATATCTTTCTGGCGGGGTCCTCCCACGGTCCGGGGGTCACCAAGACCAGGTAGTTACCGGGAGGACCACGTAACAAAGGTAAAAATGAAAGATAATTTATAAGAAAGGTGTGCAATCACAGAAAATAGAGGTGCTAACCTCCTATACTGGACAGTGGTTTTTCAACACAAACACAAGTGAGAGAAGTGGGTATTCAACATTAACACAAGTACGAGAAGTGGTTTTCAACACTGGCATGAGTGCGAAAAATCATTTCAACACTGACACAAGTGCGGAAAGTGGTTTTCAACACTGAAACAAGTGAGACAAGTGGTTATTCGACACAAACAGAAGTGGGAAAAGTGGTTTTGCAACAACAGTGCAAGTGAGGAGAACGGTTTTCAACACTAACACAAGTACGAAAAGTGGTTTTCAACACTAACAAATATGGAGAAATTGGTTTTCAACATCCAATATAAGTCGGAAAAGTGGTTTTTCAACACAGACACAAGTGAGACAAGTGGTTATTCAACACTAACACAAGTATGAGAAGTAGTTTTCAACACTGGCATGAGTGCGAAAAGTCATTTCAACACTAACACAACTGTGAAAATTGGTTTTTCATCACTTGTGCAAGTAAGGAGAGTTGTTTTTCAACATTAACACAAGTACGAAAAGTGATTTTTCAACACTAACACAGGTACGAAAAGTGGTTTTCAACACTAACAAAAGTGGAGAAAGTGGTTTGCAACACGAACACAAGTGAGACAAGTGGTTTTGAACACTAACACAAGCGCGGAAAGTGGTTTTCAATACTAACGAAGTGGAGAAAGTGGTTTTCAACACTAACAGCAGCGCGAAAAGTGATTTTTAACACTAGCACAAGTGAGGAAAGTGGTTTTCAACACCGACAGAAGAGCGGAAAGTGGCATTTCAACACTGGCAAGAGTGGAATAGGTTTCAACACTGGCAAGCCATTTCAACAATAACACAACTGCGAAAAGTGGCTTCGCAACACAAGTACAAGTGTGGTTTTCAAAACTCGCACAAGTGCGGAAAGTGGTTTTTAACACGAACACAAGTGCGGAAAGTGGTTTTTAACACGAACACAAGTGCGAAAAGTGGTTTTGCCACACAAACACAAGTAAGACAAATGGTTATTCAACACTAAGAGAACAGCGACAAGTGGTTTTCAACACTGACACAAGAGCGGAAAGTGATATTTCAACACTGGCAAGAGTGCAAAAATTTCAATACTGGCAAGTCATTTCAACACTAACACAACTGTGAAAATTGGTTTTGCAACACGAAAGTGCAATTGAGGAGAGTGGCTTTCAACATTAACACAAGTACGAAAAGTGATTTTTCAACACTAACACAAGTACGAAAAGTGGCTTTCAACACGAGCAGAAGTGCAGAAAGTGGTTTTCAACACTAACACATTGCAAAAAGTGTTTTTTCAACACGAACACAAGTGAGACAAGTGGTGATTCAACACTAACACAACTGCGGAAAGTTGTTCTGCAACAATAGCACAAGTGCTGTCAGTGGTTTTCAGTGCTAGCTCAAATGCGGAAGGTGGTTTTGCAACACGAACGCATTTGCGAAAAGTGGTTTTCATGTGTCTTGTGCAAAAAGTGTTTTTTAACACTATCAGGAGAACGAAAAGTGGTTTTTACACAAGAACTAGTGAGAAAAGTGGTTTGCAACACAAGTACAAGTTTGGCCAGTGGTTTTCATCACTAATGCAAGTGCAAAAAGTGGTGTTCAACACGAGCACAAGTGAGGAGAGTGGTTCTGCAACAATAGCACAAGAACAGAATGTGGTTTTGCAATACGAACAAGAGAGACAAGTGGTTATTCAACACTAACACAACTGCGGAAAAAGGTCTTCTACACTAACACAAGTGCGGAAAGTGGTTTTCAACACTAACACAAGAACGAAAAGTTGTTTTCAACACTGGCATGTGTGCGAAAAGTGGTTCTGCAACAATAACTCAAGTGCAAAAAGTGGTTTTCCACACTGAAACAAGTGAGAAAAGTGGTTTTCAACACTTTCACATTGCAAAAAGTGGTTTTGCAACACGAATACAAGTGAGATAAGTGGTTATTCAACACTAGCACAACTGCGGAAAGTGGTTTTCAACACTAACACAAGTGTGGAAAGTGTTTATACCTCGAAGCGGAGTGCGAAAAGTGTTTTTGCAATACTCGTGCAAGTGCGGAAAGTGGTTTTAATACCAGCACAAGTGCGGAAAGTGGTACTGCAACAATAGCACAAGTGCGGAATGTGGTTTTGCATCACGAACACAAGTGCCAAAAGTGGTTTTGCATCACAAACACAAGTGAGAGAAGTGGTTATTCAACACCAACACAACAGGGAAAAGTGGCGTTCAACAGTGACACAAGTGCGGTAAGTGGTTTTCAACACTAACACAAGTGCTGAAAATGGTTTTCAACACTCGCACAAGTGCGGAAAGTGCGGAAAGTGGTTTTGCAACACAAACACAACTGTGAAAAGTGGTTTTACAACAATAGTGCAAGTGAGGAGAGTGGTTTTCAACACTAACACAAGTGCTGAAAATGGTTTTCAACACTCGCACAAGTGCGGAAAGTGCGGAAAGTGGTTTTGCAACACAAACACAACTGTGAAAAGTGGTTTTGCAACACAAGTACAAGTTTGGCCAGTGGTTTTCATCATTAATACAAGTGCAAAAAGTGGTATTGAACACCAGCACAAGTGAGGAGAGTGGTTTCTGCAACAATAGCACAAGTGCTAAAAGTAGTTTTGCAACACGAACATAAGTGAGACAAGTGGTTATTCAACACTAACACAACTGCGGAAAGTGGTTCTCAACACTGACATAAGGGCGGAAAGTGGTTTGGCAACACAAGTAGAAGTGCGGAAAGTGGTTTCTAATGCCAGAACAAGTGCCAAAATTGGTTGTGTATCAACAACTCAAGTGCAGAAAGTGGTTTTCAACACTGAAACAAGTGACAAGTGGTTATTCAATACTAACACAACTGTGAAAAGTGGTGTTTCAACACTAATACAACTACATAAAGTGGTTTTCAACACTAACACAACTGGGAAAAGTGATTTTTCAACACTGGCACAAGTGAGACAAGTAGTATTTCAACACTAACACAAGTACGAGAAGTGGTTTTCAACACTGGCATGAGTGCGAAAAGTCATTTCAACACTGACACAAGTGTGGATGGTGGTTTTGCAAACAAACACAAGTGAGACAAGTGGTTGTTCAACACTAACACAACAGGGAAAAGTGGTTTTCAACACTGACATAAGTGCGGAAAGTGGTTTGGCAACACTAGTGCAAGTGCGGAAAGTGGTTTTCAACACTAACACGATGCGAAAAGTGGTATTTCAACACTGACACAAGTGCAGAAACTGGTTTTCATCACGAACGGAAGAGCGAAAAGTCGTCTTGCAACACAAACACAAGTGAGACAAATGGTTATTCAACACTAACACAACAGCGAAAAGTGGATTTCAACACTGACACAAGTGCGGAAAGTGGTTCTCAACACTAACACAAGAACGAAAAGTTGTTTTCAACACTGGCATGAGTGCGAAAAGTGGTTCTGCAACAATGACTGAAGTGCGAAAAGTGGTTCTGCATCAATAACTCAAGTGCAAAAAGTGGTTTTCCACACTGAAACAAGTGAGAAAGTGGTTTTCAACACTCACATTGCAAAAAGTGGTTTTGCAACACGAACACAAGTGAGACAAGTGGTTATTCAACACTAGCACAACTGTGGAAAGTGGTTTTCAACACTAACACAAGTGTAGAAAGTGTTTATACCTCGAAGAGGAGTGCAAAAAGTGTTTTTGCAACACTCGTGCAAGTGCGGAAAGTGGTTTTAATACCAGCACAAGTGCGGAAATTGGTACTGCAACAATAGCACAAGTGCGGAATGTGGGTTTGCAACACAAACACACAAGTGAGAGAAGTGGTTATTCAACATTAACACAACAGCGAAAAGTGGTTTTCAACACTGACACAAGTGCGGAAAGTGGTATTTCAACACTGACACAAGTGCGGAAACTGGTTTTCAACACGAACGCAAGTGCGAAAAGTCGTCTTGCAACACAAACACAAGTGAGACAAATGGTTATTCAACACTAACACAACAGCGAAAAGTTGATTTCAACACTGACACAAGTGCGGAAAGTGGTTTTCAACACTCGCACAAGTGCGGAAAGTGGTTTTCCATGCCAACTGTTACGTGGTCCCCTCGGTGAATACCTGGTCTCGGTGACCCCCGGACCGTGAGAGGAACTCCGCCAGCAAGCTGTATTATATATGCGCTTTCGCCACGCAATCCATATGAATTTCACCCAGGAGACAACTGATGTTCAAGGATATATTTCCAATGGTAATGATACCATACAATTTCAATGACACAACCACGGAGATCTTCCCCGAGCAATCAACAATACACAACCACCAACAATTCCCAATTCACAAGCACTTCCCTATGAGTAAGATGGCCATCTTATATATGTGTGTCCCGGTGAGTACTCACAACCCCCTTTCGGTCTCTGCTCCTCACAATGTCTCTGGGCCCCTCCTGACCAAGATACTGGTCGCGTCGCCGCACTCGGGCAGTTAAACGAACCCCGGGTGGACGTTTCTCCACCGGGCAGGTATCGTACCGGGCACCGTGGCTGCAGCCCCTCGTGGCCACGCGAAGCGGGTACGGTAGAGCAAGCCAAACCCCACGCCGCTTGCAAGGCGCGTTAGGCCCCAACGTGCGACCCGCACGCGTCTGTTTAGACGGTGCCGCGAACGATGCCAGACGCGGGGTCGATGCACGGCCCCACGTCAACCTGACGTCTCCACCGGGCAGGTACACGTCCCGGTAATTCCTCTCGCCAGACAGGCTTCGGAACGCCGCTTTTCCACGCAGCGCAAGGTCGATCCCACCTTTTGTCGGAGCGGGGCGAGGAAGAAGAATCTCGTCCTTTCTTCCTCGTGTCTTTTCCTCTTCCGTTTCCGGTCACTTCCGTTTCCGGCCACTTGTTCAGAAGGGCTCCTGACCCTCCAATCACAACAACCCTTAATATACTACACACGGATAAGCAAAGACCTGAATGGTAATTCACATACATTCACATAAATATGTAACACTCCCCCCCTTCAAGAAAGAAAGTTTGAACCCAGCGAAAACTTTCTTTGCCGGCCAATTTGGAGAAACAAACCAGATAACTCAACCCCCCCCCACCCCCCCCAGATTAACTCAATCTGGACAAAGCGTCCGCCACGACATTGTCCCGGCCCCGTACATGTTCAATTTCCAAGTTGAACCCCTGCAAAGCCAAACTCCATCTCATCAACCTCTGATTTTTATTTTTCATTCTTTGAATGAAGGTTAAGGGGTTGTGATCCGTAAAGACCTTTATGGGAAAGGACGTGATTCCTAAATACACCTCATAATGTTGAAGCCCTAGCAGGAGAGCCAGGGTCTCTTTCTCCACGGTGGCATAATTTGCTTGATGTTTATTGAACTTTTTGGAGTAGTAGCACACGGGGTGGTCCACCCCATCCTCATCTTCCTGTAACAAGACCGCTCCAGCCCCCACATCACTTGCATCTACGGCCAACTTGAAAGGTGCCTGAAAGTCCGGAGCGGTTAGGACCGGAGAGCTCATTAGTATAGCTTTGACATGGGCAAAGGCCGCCTGACATTTGCCATCCCACACGAATGGGGTCTCCTTTCTCAACAAACTCGTTAAAGGGGCTACCACATCCGAAAAATTCTTACAGAACCGCCGGTACCACCCCGCCATACCTAAGAATCTCATCAGCTCTTTCTTCCCCTTTGGGACTTGGAAGCGATCGATAGCTTCTACCTTGGCGGTCACTGGTTGTACTTGACCCTGCCCTACTACATGGCCGAGGAACACTACCTGTGCTCTTACAAATTCACTCTTGGCTAAGTTGATGGTCAGACCTGCCTCGGACATCGTCTGAAAAAATGCATGGATTTGCTTAATGTGGTCTTCCATGGTCATGGTGTGGATGATTACATCATCCAGATATGCCTCCACCCCCTCCAGGTCTGCAATGAGCCTATTAATCAGTCGTTGAAATGTAGCCGGCCCGTTCTTCAACCCAAAAGGGAGGACCTTGTACTGATATAACCCATTCGGAGTGACCAAAGCTGAGATTTCTTTGGCTCTATCGGTAAGAGGGATCTGCCAATACCCTTTCAGCAAGTCAAATTTGGTAACAAATTTAGCTGGGCCTATTCGATCAATACAGTCGTCAATCCTCGGGAGCGGATAGGAGTCGGTCTTGGTCACTGCATTCACCCGTTTTAAATCTGTACAACACCGGAAGCTGCCATCGGGTTTCGGAACCAACACACATGGGGAGCTCCATTCACTGTTGCTTGGTTCGATGATGTCATTGTCCAACATATCTTGCATCTCCTTCCGAAGGTACTCCATCTTCACCGGGTTCATCCGATAGGGGTGTTGTTTCACTGGAGTGGCCTCCCCCACCTCGATATCATGATATACTAAGTCCGTACGACCAGGTACATCTGTGAACAAATGTTTAAATTCGAACATTAGGCTGGACAGTTGTCCTTGCTGTTCCCTTGTTAAATGACCTAACTTCTCATCCAAATGATTCAACACTTCGGTGTTCGTCAATTTGGGGCAGGCCTGGTCATCCAAGTTATCAAACTTCACACCGGCGTTTCCGTCCATTGTCACCGGTACGACCGGTGAGACAGGAACTACGTCTTCCACCGGTTCCCTCTCATGATATTTCTTCAGTCGGTTGACATGACACAACTGTCGCTTTTTTCGTCGGTCGGGAGTGGTCACCACGTAGTCTGTCTCATTCACCCTCTCCTCCACTGCATAAGGACCGAAATATCTAGCCTGGAGGGGCTGACCTGGAACGGGCAGCAATACTAGCACCCGGTCCTGAGGACTGAAATTCCTTATCTGCGAGGTCTTGTCATGTCTCTCCTTCATTTTCCCCTGGGCCCTTCTCAAGTTCCGTCGTGCCACCTCACACGCCTTTGCCAATCGGTTTTTTACTGTGGACACATACTCCACCATCGGTGTCCGGGACTCCTGTAGTAACCACTGTTCTTTCACCAATTTCAACGGTCCCCGCACTGCGTGTCCAAACACCAGTTCAAACGGACTGAATCCCAAGGAATCCTGCACGGACTCCCTCGCCGCAAACAACAATAGGGGTATCCCTTCATCCCAATCCTTGGCACATTCAAAACAATACGTTCGGATCATATTCTTTAAAGTCTGGTGAAACCTTTCCAGGGCCCCTTGGCTCTCGGGATGGTAGGCGCTGGATCTTACTTGTTCCACCCCCAACAAGTGTACCACTTGCTGGAACAGTGTGGACATGAAATTGGACCCCTGATCCGATTGAATGATCTTAGGTAGACCAACCCAAGTGAAAAATTTAATCAAGGCCTTTGCAATAACTGCCGCCGTTATTTTCCTCAGAGGCACTGCCTCGGGGAACCTGGTGGACGCGCACATGATGGTCAGTAAGTATAGATGTCCGGCTTTGGTTTTGGGTAAAGGGCCCACACAGTCCACAATGACTCGGCTGAATGGCTCTTCAAAAGCTGGAATTGGCTTTAACGGGGCGGGTGGGATTTTTTGATTCGGCTTTCCCACCAGCTGACAAGAATGGCAGGGCTTGCAGAACTCCGCCACATCCCGTCGCAGTCCCGGCCAGAAAAAATGTACCAATATCCTGTCACAGGTCTTGTTCACTCCCAGGTGCCCGGCCCAAGGGGTCTCATGTGCCAAACTCAAGATCTCCTTCCGGTACAGCGGTGGCACCACAATCTGATAGTGAACTTTCCACTCATCGTCTGCGGGCACCTCCGGGGGCCTCCATTTCCTCATTAGGGTTTCCCCCTTCATGAAATACCCCACAGGTATCTTCGTAGCCTCTTCTTCCGTAACGGCTTTCTCAATTAACCTCTGGATCTCCGAGTCTTCGTGTTGTTCTTCCACTAGTCTCCTTCGGAACAGCGCGGTTTGCTCCACTTCGTTCTCCGCGGTCTCCGACGGACACTCCACGTCCCCTTGCGTTCCAGACGCTACCATTTCTCGAAATTCCTGGGAATCCCTCCCCTGGTTATTTCCCTTTTCCGAGTTGTCTTCCCGTACCTCTAAGGGTTCCAACTCCCCCTCTCTTTCTTCCTCCTTCTCTTCCGCGTGCTTTCTACTCATAGCCCGAGTCACTGCACAGGATGGAAAGATACCCGGAATCTCCATCTCTAACCGAGTGGTGTTATTTTCCTTACTGGGCTTGTCCACCATTATTGGATTACCCGAAACTCGCCCCCCGGCCAAATCATTCCCGATAATAAAAGAGATTCCCTCCACAGGAAGGGTGGCTTGTAAGCCTACGGTGACCGGCCCGGATACCAACTCAGAACTCAACTGGATGACATGAAGCGGAGCTTTAACATAGCCCCCGACCCCCTGTAAAAGCACACTAACCCCAGTTGCCGTCTTCTCCGACAATGGCAAAATGCCCTCCAGCATCAACGATTGGTGGGCTCCTGTGTCCCTCAATACCCTAACTGGCTTCTGGTTACTCGGGTCGCCATCCAGCGACACAAACCCCTCTGAAATGAAATGTTTGTAGCCCTCCTGAACAAGGTTCTCCCGGGACGCCGTACCTTTGACAGGGGAATCTTCCCCCAGCTCTGCTCTCCAAGAATGATTTCTCACACTTGCCAGTGCATTCGGAGTCGCACTAGACTGATTCCGTTCCGGGTTCTCCCTTTTTTGGAGGTAACATTGGGACATCAAGTGTCCAGTTTTATGGCAAAAAGCACAAGTAGGCCCGGGGGAGAACCTCGGGGTCGGCCTTGAGCCCCCCGAAAAATAAGTTTGTCTTGGGCCCGTAGCCCTCGGATTTCTAACCGTTGGGGTATCATAGTTGTCCCCATAATCATCTCGAGGCCGCCGCCATGTAAGGTCGTTCTCCGCACCGGGTGTTCCATAACTCCCCTGCTGAAGTCTAGGCGAGGAGTTAGGTTTGTGGACCCCTATTCGGTGGGTTAAGGCATAATCATCTGCCATGGTGGCTGCGTCCCACAACTTTGGTACTTTCTTTTCCTGCAGGTACACTTTGATGTCCTCGTGGACACTCTGCTGGAATTCCTCCACCAGGATCAAGTCCCGCAATGTTTCGAAGTCTTTCCCGACTCCTTTTGACTCACACCACCGATCAAACATGTTTTCTTTCACTCTGGCAAACTCCACATGGGTCTCACTCTCCCTCTTCCTGGCATTCCTGAATTTTTGCCTGTAAGCTTCCGGAACCAACTCATAGGCCTTGAGGATGTGCTTCTTCAGTACCTCATAATCTGCACATTGGTCCATTGGTAGCGCCGAATAAATTTCCTGAGCTTTCCCCACCAGCACACTTTGCACGAGTATGGTCCAGGCCTCCTCCGGCCAGTTTAATTGTCGAGCCACTTTCTCAAAGTGTGGGAAAAATTTCGCGACTTCCTTTTCACTGAACGGTGGAACCAGCCTCACATGTCTGCCCACATCCCAGGTTTTCTGGTTAGGTGTCGACCCCGTCAGCAAGGGTGGTGCCTCTCCCCGTTCTCTCATTAACTCCAGCTCCTTGAATTTGATTTCTTGCTGAAGCTCCATGTCACGTTCCTTTAATTCCCTTTCCGCTTTTCTCTCCTCTGCTTCGAGGTCTCTTGCAGCTCTCCTTTCCTCTGCTTGTTCCTTTTCTCTTCTTTCAACCTTTCCTGGAGTTCTCGTTCCACTCTCCTTTCCTCCGCTTGTTTCTCTTCCCTCCTCTCTTCTGCTTTCCTTTCTTCTTCTGCTCTTTCCTTTTCTGCTTTCCTTTCTTCTTCTGCTCTTTCCTTTTCTGCTTTCCTTTCTTCTTCTGCTCTTTCCTTTTCTGCTTTCCTTTCTTCTTCTTTAATCCGTTCCTGGCTCCGTAATTGCAACTCCAGTTTCCGGAGCTCAACGTCTTCTGGTTCTTCGGGTAGCCACTCCCAGGCTAACTCGTCCCATGTTCCTAATCCCACCATAGATTGTATCACCGTGGCCTGCAACTCTGCCTTCCTCAAATTAGTTCGGACCTCCAAGTTAAAATGTTTGGCCAATTTCAAGAGGTCCGACTTTAGCTCGGATCGGCTTTAGCTCGGAACGCTCGGAACTGTGCCTCACTCGGGGTTACCCCAAAGTTCTGTGCCACAAACGCCATGGTGCCTATCGTTAACACCTGTTAACCTTCACCCAAGACTTTACCCCAATTTCTCAAAAAAATTTACCAATTAATAATTAATTAATAAATTTTAATTAATAAAAAAATTATTATTTTATTATTTTATACAATTTTAAATCCCGGACGTAGACCCAATTGCGAAACCGCAAATCGTAATTTGGACGAGCCCCCAATTCTGTTACGTGGTCCCCTCGGTGAATACCTGGTCTCGGTGACCCCCGGACCGTGAGAGGAACTCCGCCAGCAAGCTGTATTATATATGCGCTTTCGCCACGCAATCCATATGAATTTCACCCAGGAGACAACTGATGTTCAAGGATATATTTCCAATGGTAATGATACCATACAATTTCAATGACACAACCACGGAGATCTTCCCCGAGCAATCAATAATACACAACCACCAACAATTCCCAATTCACAAGCACTTCCCTATGAGTAAGATGGCCATCTTATATATGTGTGTCCCGGTGAGTACTCACAACCCCCTTTCGGTCTCTGCTCCTCACAATGTCTCTGGGCCCCTCCTGACCAAGATACTGGTCGCGTCGCCGCACTCGGGCGGTTGAACGAACCCCGGGTGGACGTTTCTCCACCGGGCAGGTATCGTACCGGGCACCGTGGCTGCAGCCCCTCGTGGCCACGCGAAGCGGGTACGGTAGAGCAAGCCAAACCCCACGCCGCTTGCAAGGCGCGTTAGGCCCCAACGTGCGACCCGCACGCGTCTGTTTAGACGGTGCCGCGAACGATGCCAGACGCGGGGTCGATGCACGGCCCCACGTCAACCTGACGTCTCCACCGGGCAGGTACACGTCCCGGTAATTCCTCTCGCCAGACAGGCTTCGGAACGCCGCTTTTCCACGCAGCGCAAGGTCGATCCCACCTTTTGTCGGAGCGGGGCGAGGAAGAAGAATCTCGTCCTTTCTTCCTCGTGTCTTTTCCTCTTCCGTTTCCGGTCACTTCCGTTTCCGGCCACTTGTTCAGAAGGGCTCCTGACCCTCCAATCACAACAACCCTTAATATACTACACACGGATAAGCAAAGACCTGAATGGTAATTCACATACATTCACATAAATATGTAACACAACACAATGCGAAAAGTGGTATTTCAACACTGGCATGAGTGGGAAAAGTGGTTGTGCAACAATAACATAATTGCGGAAAGTGATTTCAACACCAACTCAAGTTCGTCGAGTGGTTTTTCAACATTGAAACAAGTGAGACAAGTGGTTAATCAACACTAACACAAGTACGAGATGTGGTTTTATTAAGTTAAGTGCAAGGATTATGGTTTTGTTTAGGGTTTGAGACTTCCATTTGATATTTCTTGCCAAATTAAGTAGAATTCCTATCAATCGATCTTGTTGATGCCTATGGCCACTGTTACAGCAATTTTTCTGACCATCTTTTTGGCTTTTATACAACACAGAAATTTCATGTCGCCTGGTTGCCCTCAAGCACTCTGAGTACTGCTCCCACATCAAGAAGGCGCACATTTGAATCCCATTGACTATGGTGATTTGCTTATCGTGTTATAAGTATTGTTGCGGATTTGAGAATCCTGTGTTTTGTAAATATGACCCTCTAGTAATGATTCCTTGTAAATACGTCCATTATTTGTAAAGGTCAAAGGTCGTCCCCTTAGTTAGTCCATCGCATGCACGTAGAAAATCATATACCCTTCTCTATAGTTATTTCTTATTCTATGTCAGTATAAGGCTCTGTTTCCCATTAGTTGACACTGCATTGCACCGGATCGAATAAGGTAGAATCCCCTTTCAATTGCCGCCAAAAACGCAATTGCCGGCAGCGTTCGCTGCCCTTTGGCTGGGGGCTCGCTCAAATCGCCCCAAAACCTCCATTATGCACGCGGTCAAGCCCACGAACAAGGGCGTTGCCCGCCCCTCGTCATCAGAAGGTGGAGCCAGCGAGCCCCCACCAGCCAATCAGGGCTGGTGAGATACAATCACGGGTGTGGCACGCATTGATCTAAAAGCGCGTTATAAAAGCGCCCACGCAAGCCTATTCCAGAGATGCGCGTAAGAGTTCAGTGGAGGGACTGCTTGGTGAAAGAAGTGAAGGACGAAATCATTGAGGGAGCCAGAGAGTTGAAGGAGCCCGAATAGAGAGCTCTGGGAAGGGAGACGCTGTTCCAACCAGACTTGCCACGACAAGCTACGATGTGTTGCTGCGAGCATCCCGGCCGTGTGGACCCGAGTGTGGAGGCTGCTCGCTCCCGGCCCGGCCGTTCTGCAGTCCCACCTGAACCTTCCTCTCCTTCCAGCCATTCGTTCCTGCCTTCATCCCCCACTCGTGTAAGTCTGAATGTCGTCTGTTTGTCTGTGTTGTCCCTGGGAATAAGTTAAGCTTGTCTAAGTAGAATTGCATTGTGTCTTCTTCTTCTTCTGTAAATTACTTTCGTTTTCTTTCCTTCTCCTTGGTTTCTTTGGTTTTGTACAATAGTAATTAATAATAAATCCCTGTTCTTCCTACCTTTGCCTTCCTTTCTTCACATCCATTCATCTTTGTGATTTCCATCATTGAGTACCTGTGGCACGATTTGGCCAACGCATAAGAATGGGGTCTAGTTTTTGTTAATGGTTCGAACCGCGGGCTGCTAATCCGCTCGGAAAATAACATCTTGTCCGCGGTCTCGAGCGAAGTTGCTCACCTGCCTCGTGGAGGGAGCTGGGCAGCTTCAGGAGCGGAGATGGCCAGTGAAAATAAAAGGGGGATTAACCCCCCCCCCTGCTAAGGGGGAGCGCCTTACTCTGTTTCCGTAACAATTGGTGTCGGGAGCGAGATTCGGACCTGAAGTGTGCTTAGCGCACTCAAAATTACGAGTGGCCAAAATTTTATTAAAACATCCTAAATTTAAAATCGTGCCATGGATGATCAAGGCGACCGGATGCCGGTGGGTGAGTTAGAAGGGGGGGTAGAATCGACCCAGGACCCCGGGGAGGATTTGGGAGTAATGGAGGAGCGCAATACGCATTGAGTTGCGGGGGTATCAGGTGCACAAGATGGCGACGCCGCGCACGAGGTTGGGGGCGCACAAAATGGCGGCTCGCATGTGGTTGCGGCAGCTGAGCCCGCGCCACCAATGAATTTGGACCTGTTTATGAAGCAGATGATTGCCTTTATGGTAAAGACAGACGATAATTTCAGGGGAATGGGGCAGCAAATGGGTGACCAAATGGGGGCAATGAGGGACGAAGCAAGGGGCACCAGTGAGCAAATGGGAAGCCAAATTAGTGGATTAAAAACTGAGATGGAAAACCAAATCGGGGGATTGCGAGACGGGTTACGTAATATGGGAAGCCAAATCGGGGGGCTCGACAGCAAAATCGGGGGGCAAGAAGCCAAATTTGAGGGTTTAGACAATAAATTTGAGGGTTTAGACAATACATTTGAGGGGTTAGACAACAGGTTGGAAGGGCTAGAAGGTAAATTGGGGGGCCAACTGGAGGACGTGGGTAACCAAATCGGGGAAATGAAGGAGGGGTTAACGGGGTTGGAAAACAGAATGGCTGCCCAGGAGAACCAGATGGAAGGGGTGAAGAATGGGTTAGGGGGGTTAGAAAACACCATGGAAGGCAAATTGAGGGAAATAGGGGAGCAATCCGCCCGGGAAATTAAACAAATGGGAGATCAGATAGAGGAGGTGAAAATCGGGTTGGAAACTAAATTGGATGCCCAGAGGAATGATTTGGAACAGATGAGGGCAGCATCTACCAAAGAGATGGGAGAAATGGGGGAGGAGATCAGATGAGGTGTGGGCGAAGAGGTCGCGGGGGTACGCGAGGAGGTAAAGCGGGGTGAGGAGCGTATGGAGAAAGAGGTGAGAAATAGTACGGCTAGGTTACAGGGGGGCATAGAAGATCTGACGAGGGTTGTAGAGCAGCTGACGGTGGGACAAAAGGAATTAGGGGAGCAAGTGGAAAAGAACACTGTGGTAATCGGGGGGTTGAAGGCGACACAGAAAAAGATTTTAAAAAGAACTTATAGCGATGAAGAGGGAATGTCAGATGGTACACGAGGGGTTGACAAAGAGGTTGAACGAGGTGACAGAGGCAATGGAGATGAAAGAACGGGAAGTAAGGACGCACATAGAAACGACCAAGGTGGCATTAGAGGAAGAAATTGAGGGGGCGCACCGGGAAATAAAAGAGGTGAAACAAAAATTAGAGGAAGTGGAAGAGGGGTGAGTGAAATTAAGAAGAGATGGAGGGAAACTAAGAGAGAGATAAAGGAGGAGGTGATGGAATTAGTGCAAGGTCTGTGCTCAAATCGTGATGATGTGCTTACTGACCAAATAAAGAGTTTGCAGGTGGCGGAGGAGGAGCAAAGACGAGGTGCCGAGGTGAGTGGCGATATACTCGGAAATGTATATGGTGCGAGGGGAGATTCAGGGGGCTTGGGTGTTGGTGTAGACCCGGGTTTTCATGAGAGACCAATGGTGAGGTGTATGACTGGTCCGGAGTGTATGGAAAGAGGAGGTGTGCAAGGAGGTCCAACTATGGGGAGTGCGGAAGGTATTTGTGAGCCAGGGTGTGCGGCGGTGATCGGGTGTGTGCAAGAATGCACCCCCATGAGTGGTACAGAGTATGTACCGGGAGAGAGTGCGCAAGAAGGTGCGCGAGAAAGGTGTGGAACGGAGGTGTGTGTGAGGAAGAGTGTGCGCCGAGGAGTGAGTGTGCTGTCGAGAGTGAGTTGGTGTTGGCGCAGGTGCGGGGGGGCCCATTGAAGCACGGGATGGGGAGTGTTACAGGGATGTAACAGAAGAGAGCACACCTGTGGTGAGTGTTACGGAGGGTGTAACAGGAGAGTGTGCACAAGAGGATACGCGAGAAAGGTGTGTAACAGAGGAGTGCATGATTACAGAGTGCGCTGTCGAGAGTAAGGGTGAATGCGCAATCGAGTGTGGTGGTAAGAGTGACGAGAGTGACACAGAGCACGAGTTGGTTGTTGCAGGTGAGAGAGGCTGCACACCTGGAATGGAAGGATGCACACCTGGAATGGTCGAGCACGTGTGGGAATGCACACTTGAGTTGGTAGTGAAGCACGTGATTGGGTGTGTGGAAGAGTGCACACCCGTGGTTGTCACAGAGGATGTGACCGAGGAGTGGGCACGAAGAGGTGTGTTGGTGAGGTGTGCGAACGACGAGTGTGTGCCAAGGTGTGCGGTGATCAGGTGTGTAGCGAAGCCGGTGAGCGGAATGAGTGTACCTGGGTGTTGTGTAGGAGAAGGTACAATAACGAAGTGTATGGAGACACCTGTATGTGTGAAAAAGGAACGGAACGCGGGGTGGGAGCGTGCAAGTGAAGCATCGACGTTAACCGGGATAGCAGTTAGACCGACGGTTAGCCGAAGCGAGCCCTCGGTCCGTGCCAGGCTTTGGGTGCAGCGGGAACCAGCGGGGATCGTAATCACGGCGGTTTCGAAAGAACCACCGTACGTGATCTACGTCGGGCCTCGCTCTGCACGATCGCGTCCATGCTCCGCTAAGCGGAGCGGGCGGGCCGGTTCGTGGACAGGTTGGAAGGGTCGGCACGGCGACCCCTTGTGGTTGTGGCATTCCGGCCGGGTGAGATCGGGCCATCGGGCGGGAGACCGGAAGGCTCCGCGCCGAGGTGGACCTTGGGATCTCGGGCCGAGCGTACCCCCTCCCCTGAACCGAGTGCCGGATGGATTCAACCTGCAGGCGACCAAACCACCCAAATTCATTGCTCGGCTTGGCGAAGCCGAGTTTTAATGATGTAACAACGCTCCGAGGCTCAGATATAGTGGACTGTGATGATGATAGTGTTTTGGATTCGAAATTTTAGAATAGTGAATAGGATTGGCAGAAGTGATTGGTAAAATTTGATGATTGGCAGATGATTGGCAAAGTGATGGGCAGAATTGGAATTTGATGGCAAAATGGATAATGGGAGATGCCCGATGTGGTGGGATGGCAACTCTGCCATCCCTCACACACGGGGCACATGAGCACTAGCTATGTGGTTTATGGCAGTGTAAGCTCGCCGAGGGAGGGTTAGGATAATTGTATAGGGATCTCGAGAAGAATGACCATAGGTAACTGGAGATTTAAGTAGCGACATTATACCTGTAGTGGGGACGTTGAGAGTAGGGTCGTTGGATTATAACAATGAGGGAGCGCAATAGTATAAGGGGCGACGGGGAAGTGTGAGTTTTAGCAGGGCACCAGGTAGGTCAGATGATGCCGTGTGAGTGTTGAAAGTGTATTCGGAAGTGTATTGTGAAAAGTGTGAGGTGATTGTGAATTGTATTGAGCGTGGAAGTGTATGGAGCAGCGTATGAGGAATAATTGATTGTGCATTGTATTGAATGAATGGTCCTGGAGGAAGGAGGGTGCAGGAGGCACCAGGTGTGATTGCACAGGTGTGCAAATGAACAGGTGTGTGGAATACATGGAGTATGGAATACATGGTGTGGAGGGAGTATGGTGGAAACTGTGGCGTGGAGTGGATGGTGCGAAGGTGTGAATGGGGGAAAAGTGGACCCCTATCACGAATACCCGGGGAGGGTAGTTTAAGAGTTAGGTAGAGGGTATAGGTAAATTGTGGTTGTATATTGGCATCTGTGGTGCGTGTGGAAGAATGGTGTTTGGATGGGTGCATTGGTGACGTGGAAATGGCTGGGCGTGTGGCCTGTTAGTGTGTGTAGTTAAATGGGCACTCCGCCACTGTTAGGATGTCGGCCAGGTGAGGCCGCAGGTGGGCTCTGGGAGCCGGTAGAGTTGTGGATGGGGCCCGAGGATCCAAAGGACGGACCCGGGTAGCCCAGTGCCAGAGAGGGCACCGAGTGGGGAGAGCGCCAGAGGGCCTTCCCCAGGTAGATAGGTTAGGGTAAGGAGTTAGGGTAAGGTTAGGGTAAGTAAGCTCGGCGGCAACTGCAGTGGTGGAGGTGTGCAGGTGGGTAGACCTGCTGGGAGAGCCACACGACTCAGCCCGGAAATTGTGCGAAGGCACAGGGAGATGAACCGGGGGAGTGAGACCCCAAATTGATGAAGCACCACAGTTTGGTCAATGGGAATTTGGTTCTTAAAACCGCATAGAGTGTAAGATGGCCAATGGATTGGCAGGGAAAGGCCCCGGGTAGTGTAAAGAGTATTAAAGTCATTTAGAGGATAGTTAGGATTGAAATCGCCTCGCACCATCTACATCCACTCACCTGAGGCGACGTGACTCCACGCCATGCCATGATTTGTTTTTATTATTTTTGTGCAAATGTTTGGAATGTGAGACGCATCATGACATGGGTGTGACATTGTGTTGATGTTCCATATCTTCCTCCTTAAGAGGGATTGATGATGAATTGGTGATGGCAAATTTTGGATTAGTGGGATTGCGACGAATTTGGTATAGGGGAAATATGGGGAAGACGTGACATTAGTGACGAATTGGTAAGGGTGTAGATTTTTGTAAATATGGGGTAAGGGCAAGGGTAGAGTAGGTGACTGGGGTGGGGGGGGGGGGGGTGACGTATGGTAGGGACGAGCCTTCTCACTTCGCTCTCCGTGCACACCTCACCTTGCATTGCCTTCATTGATCTGTACCCTTGCGCCCTTGCCCTCGCTAACCTGCCCTCTCTGTCTTCCTTCCCCGACCCATGGATTGTGCTCTCTGAGCACTGAGGGGAGCGTGCGGGGGGGGGGGGGGGGGGGGGGGCACGTCGGTGTGCCCGAATCCTCGCAACCAGCTGCCTGCATCCACGCACCACTTATGGACCACATGTCTGTGGCTGAGCACCACTCATGGACCCCACGGGTTTGGGCATGGCCCCTCTGCTGGGACCGGCCACGATGGCCCAAGATCTTGCTTGTGGACCCGGTGAGGTTGCACCAAGCCCACAGGTGAACCACCCATAGTCGGCCCCTGTGGGCCATAAATAAAAATGGACACGGTTTGTGCTTTTGTTTTATTCTTACAAATAAGAAGATCAAGAAGAACGACAAGTTGAGAACATCAAGAACGACAACGGCCAGCAGAGGGAGCCGAAGAGCAAGACCACCAGCTGTTTATTTTTATTTTTATAACTATGGTGACTGTGCACTCCGGTGCGTTTTGGTGAGTGGTGCTTTGATGATTATTGGTGCTGGTGCGTCGATGCAGTGCATGCTGTCTCCTCCCCTCCCACAGGATTTTCTTTTTGTTCCCCCAAGGGAAAAATCACAGGTCATGGGTTGCAGCTTTGTAAATACAATTAGCGTCACCTGTAAATAATGCTCCCCACCGCACATGTTTAGTTTGAAAACCATTCCGCAATTCGGTTATCCTGTGGGCGTGAATCTGTTAGGCAGGGTGCAATGCAGCAGAGGGACATACGTATTTGTGTTTTAAAACTGTCGCACTCAGGGTCAGGTTAATTGTAGAGGGAATTACACCTACGTGCCACACTAAGTTAAAGTTTTATAGGCCCGGGCCATGCCTGGAGGATGAGGGTGCAGTGTTGCGGATTTGAGAATCCTGTGTTTGTAAATATGACCCTCTAGTAATGATTCCTTGTAAATACCTCCGTTAATTGTAAAGGTCAATGGTCATCCCCTTAGTTAGTCCATCGCATGCGCGTAGAAAATCATATACCCTTCTCTATAGTTATTTCTTATTCTATGTCAGTATAAGGCTCTGTTTCCCATTAGTTGACATTGCATTGCACCGGATCGAATGAAGTAGAATCCCCTTTCAATTGCCACCAAAAACGCAATTGCCGGCAGCGTTCGCTGCCCTTTGGCTGGGGGCTCGCTCAAATCGCCCCAAAACATCCATTACGCACGCGGTCAAGCCCACGAACAAGGGCGTTGCCCGCCCCTCGTCATCAGAAGGTGGAGCCAGCAAGCCCCCACCAGCCAATCAGGGCTGGTGAGATACCATCACGGGCGTGGCGCGCATTTATCTAAAAGCGCGTTATAAAAGCGCCCGCGCAAGCCTATTCCAGAGATGTGTGTAAGAGTTCAGTGGAGGGACTGCTTGGTGAAAGAAGTGAAGGACGAAATCATTGAGGGAGCCAGAGAGTTGAAGGAGCCCGAATAGAGAGGTCTGGGAAGGGAGACGCTGTTCCAACCAGCCTTGCCACGACAAGCTCCGACGTGTTGCTGCAAGCATCCCGGCCGTGTGGACCCGAGTGTGGAGGCTGCTCGCTCCCGGCCCGACCGTTCTGCAGTCCCACCTGAACCTTTCTCTCCTTCCAGCCATTCATTCCTGCCTTCATCCCCCACTCGTGTAAGTCTGAATGTCGTCTGTTTGTCTGTGTTGTCCCTGGGAATAAGTTAAGCTTGTCTAAGTAGAATTGCACTGTGTCTTCTTCTTCTTCTGTAAATTACTTTCGTTTTCTTTCCTTCTCCTTGGTTTCTTTGGTTTTGTACAATAGTAATTAATAATAAATCCCTGTTATTCCTACCTTTGCCTTCCTTTCTTCACATCCGTTCGTCTTTGTGATTTCCATCATTGAGTACCTGTGGCACGATTTGGCCACATAAGGGTCTAGGCCACATAAAGGCCACATAACGCATAAGAATCGGGTCTAGTTTTTGTTAATGGTTCGAACCGCGGGCTGCTAATCCGCTCGGCAAATAACATATTTTCCGCGGTCTCGAGCGAAGTTGCTCACCTGCCTCGTGGAGGGAGCTGGGCAGCTTCAGGAGCGGAGACGGCCAGTGAAAATAAAAGGGGGATTAACCTCCCCCCCCCCCCCCCCCCCCGCGCTAAGGGGGAGCGCCGTACTCCGTTTCCGTAACAGTATTATTTGTCCTTTGTGTGATCGATTAGCCACATACAATTTATTCTGAGAGTCTCAGTTTAACAGTAAATAATTCTCTGGAGATCTTAATCTGCTTCACACTATCACAGGTCGCCTTCAGAATCATGCTGCTGTGCAAATTGGTAAAATGCTGTTACCTTGACCGATACCACTAGATTCCATTTTGCCGTGCACCTGTTAGCTGTATTGCAGGAAAATGAGAAGTTGCACGAGTAGGACGTTGAAGGAGTTGGAATTATCACGTTGATATTGCGAGGAACGAACAGCTCAGTTAAAGCGTAAGGAAATGCCTGTGTTGCCCCTTAAATCTGGTTTTTAATGCAGCGTACACATGCATGTGCTCAGGCCAGTAGATTTGGGTAAAATGTTGACCCTGAAGATACTCTTTTTGATATGACCTTTGATCATGTCATCCGAGTCATGCAGGGAAAATAACATCTGACTGATTTACTGAATCAACTTTATTGTCTAACCACCCTTGTATAACTATGGGATTTTTCTCTCAAAGCAATAGCATGCCCTGGATAGATGCTTAGCTCCAAAGGATAGATGCTTAGCTGCAAAGGTTAGATGCTTAGCTGAAAAGGATAGATGCTTAGCTCCAAAGGATATATGCTTGTCTCCAAAGGATAGATGCTTAGCTCCAAAGGACAGATGCTTAGCTCCAAAGGATACATGCTTTTCTCCAAAGGATAGATGCTTAGCTCCAAAGAATATATGCTTAGCTCCAAAGGATATAGATGCTCAGCTCCAAAGGATATAGATGCTTAGCTCCAAAGGACAGATGCTTAGCTCCAAAGGATACATGCTTTTCTCCAAAGGATAGATGCTTAGCTCGAAAGGATAGATGCTTAGCTCCAAAGGATAGATGCTTATCTCCAAAGGATAGATCCTTAGCTCCAAAGGATAGATGCTTAGCTCCAAAGGATAGATGCTTAGCTGCAAAGGATATATGCTTAGCTCCAAAGGATATATATGCTTATCTCCAAAGGATAGATGCTTAGCTCCAAAGGTTAGATGCTTAGCTCCAAAGGATAGATGCTTAGCTCCAAAGGATATAGATGCTTAGCTCCAAAGGATATAGATGCTCAGCTCCAAAGGATAAATGCTTAGCTCCAAAGGACAGATGCTTAGCTCCAAAGGATACATGCTTTTCTCCAAAGGATAGATGCTTAGCTCGAAAGGATAGATGCTTAGCTCCAAAGAATAAATGCTTAGCTCCAAAGGATATATGCTTATCTCCAAAGGTTAGATGCTTAGCTCCAAAGGATAGATGCTTAGCTCCAAAGGATATATGCTTCGCTCCAAAGGATATAGATGGTCAGCTCCAAAGGATATAGATGCTTAGCTCCAAAGGACAGATGCTTAGCTCCAAAGGATACATGCTTTTCTCCAAAGGATATATGCTTAGCTCCAAAGGATAGATGCTTAGCTCCAAAGGATAGATGCTCAGCTCCAAAGGAGAAAGATGCTTATCTCCAAAGGATAGATGCTTAGCTCCAAAGGATAGATGCTTATCTCCAAAGAATAGATGCTTAGCTCCAAAGGTTAGATGCTTAGCTCCAAAGGATAGATGCTTAGCTCCAAAGGATAGATGCTCAGCTCCAAAGGAGAAAGATGCTTATCTCCAAAGGATAGATGCTTAGCTCCAAAGGAGAAAGATGCTTATCTCCAAAGGAAAGATGCTTATCTCCAAAGGATAGATGCTCAGCTCCAAAGGAGAAAGATGATTATCTCCAAAGGATAGATGCTTAGCTCCAAAGGATAGATGCTTAGCTCCAAAGGATAGATGCTTAGCTCCAAAGGATAGATGCTTATCTCCAAAGGATAGATGCTTAGCTCCAAAGGATAGATGCTTAGCTCCCAAGGATAGATGCTTATCTCCAAAGGATAGATGCTTAGCTCCAAAGGACAGATGCTTAGCTCCAAAGGATAGATGCTTAGCTCCAAAGGATAGATGCTTATCTCCAAAGGATAGATGCTTAGCTCCAAAGGATAGATGCTTAGCTCCAAAGGATAGATGCTTAGCTCCCAAGGATAGATGCTTTTCTCCAAAGGATATAGATGCTTAGCTCCAAAGGATAGATGCTTAGCTCCAAAGGATAGATGCTTAGCTCGAAAGGATAGATGCTTAGCTCCAAAGGATAAATGCTTTTCTCCAAAGGATATAGATGCTTAGCTCCAAAGGATAGATGCTTAGCTCCCAAGGATAGATGCTTATCTCCAAAGGATAGATGCTTAGCTCCAAAGGATAGATGCTTAGCTCCAAAGGATAGATGCTTATCTCCAAAGGATAGATGCTTAGCTCCAAAGGATAGATGCTTAGCTCCCAAGGATAGATGCTTAGCTCCAAAGGATATAGATGCTTAGCTCCAAAGGATAAATGCTTTTCTCCAAAGGATATAGATGCTCAGCTCCAAAGGATATAGATGCTCAGCTCCAAAGGACAGATGCTTAGCTCCAAAGGATAGATGCTTAGCTCCCAAGGATAGATGCTTAGCTCCAAAGGATATAGATGCTTAGCTCCAAAGGATAAATGCTTTTCTCCAAAGGATATAGATGCTCAGCTCCAAAGGATAGATGCTTAGCTCCAAAGGATAGATGCTTAGCTCCCAAGGATAGATGCTTAGCTCCAAAGGATATAGATGCTCAGCTCCAAAGGATAGATGCTTAGCTCCAAAGGATAGATGCTTAGCTCCCAAGGATAGATGCTTAGCTCCAAAGGATATAGATGCTTAGCTCCAAAGGATAGATGCTTAGCTCCAAAGGATATAGATGCTCAGCTCCAAAGGATATAGATGCTCAGCTCCAAAGGACAGATGCTTAGCTCCAAAGGATAGATGCTTAGCTCCCAAGGATAGATGCTTAGCTCCAAAGGATATAGATGCTTAGCTCCAAAGGATAAATGCTTTTCTCCAAAGGATATAGATGCTCAGCTCCAAAGGATAGATGCTTAGCTCCAAAGGATAGATGCTTAGCTCCCAAGGATAGATGCTTAGCTCCAAAGGATATAGATGCTCAGCTCCAAAGGATAGATGCTTAGCTCCAAAGGATAGATGCTTAGCTCCCAAGGATAGATGCTTAGCTCCAAAGGATATAGATGCTTAGCTCCAAAGGATAAATGCTTTTCTCCAAAGGATATAGATGCTCAGCT
>NC_136267.1:77902550-77935050 GCF_964187855.1 Myxine glutinosa
GGTTGAGATCCTCAATTTTAATCTTAATGAAATGGACAATTTGATGTATCCATGGCAGAAAATTTTGGGGTGAGGGGTGGATTTTGCACATATCGTGCTCTGCATGATGTCTTTCTTGTTTGTTTGTTTGTTTGTCTGTCTTTCCAACGATTTTCTTTTAAACTACCCGACCAGGGACCATAAAACCTTTGTGCAAGGTGTTCCGGTTGTATGTCATTTTTACGTAGTGAAGCTGCTTCAATATTTAGCTTTGTCCTTCCTTCCATCCGTCTGTCAAAAATGAAGAAGATCCTTTCAACCCACCAAGTTTAATTCTAAACTAATTCTGAAGTGTAATTCTAAAGAGTAATGATAAAGAAAAGTGCCAAACTGAACTGCTCATTTGCACAGTGTGCGATTTCTTTTTTCCCCATTACTAATGACCTTATCTGTTTCTTTTATCTTTTAGTTATCTATCTGCTATTTCTATTGACGAATTGCGAGATTGTGAAAATGGACGACGACAGTGGAGGATAGATTAATTGGGGTGGTGGGCAGAGAGTGTGGGTGGGGCAGAGTTGAGAGTAGGGGCAGACTGTTGGAAGGTTGAGGCATTGGCGGGCAGGGGAGGGTGCGGGGGGGGGGGGGAGGACTCGTGGTGTGGAGGAGATGTTGAGGACTGAGAATTGGGAGGGGGGTTGTGGACTTGAGGTTGGTTGGGTTGGGTTAAGGACCTGGGGTTAGGGGGGTGAGGTTGGATGAGGACTTGTGGTTCGAGGGTGGGTTGAGGAATTTGTGTGGTTGGGAACGGTGGGGGAGGGGGGGGGGTTACATAATCAAGCAACATCTTTCAGGAGCACATAGTTGACAATATTAATTTGCCAAGATATTTAACTGTTCACATTTTACATTACGTGGATATTAACAAAAGAGAGGCATGTTAATTTTTTTCTCTTTTGCTCCGATGAAGTGTTAATGCCCAATAAGTCGCAATTTCTCCTTACTTCCCTGTTCGATAATTAGCATACCTTAATCAACGTCATGTTTATTTCATGAATTGATCTACTTGGCCTTCGATGCAGATGGACGCCAGCATTCACCGGCAAGACTAGTTATTCATTCCAGCTGGGTCAAAGACTGATGGACGATCAAAAGAGAACAGGGAGACAAGAATGTCACGTGTGATTGGATGAGTGATGGTAAAACAAAGGGGCTGGAGGGGTCAAAATGGGTATAAGCGATTAGGGGGGTGGATATCGAAGGCGAAAGCAGGAGGTGACAATGGCCCTCTTAAAGGAGTGAAGGGAAGGGCACAAGACAATAGCAGACATCGGAATCAGTTCCACAGACGAGAGAATAGAGGGATGAAGGAATGGAGGTGAAATGTTCACCTTAGAATTGCAGAGGGTAACTCATACTTCGAATGAAGCCCTCGTACAATGTAATGATCTCTTTGCAGCTCACAATGGACTTGTTTCTGCGGAGAATACCAAGACATCGACCTGCTTGGTAACCTAGTTGGCGATGTAGTCCGTCCAAGACAAGTTGTGACAGGTTGTGCGGTCTATGAGCTCTTGGGAATTTCCCATTCCACATTATATAATATTTTACTTCAATTTCTACTCATGGCTACATTACCACATACGTGAAACAGATATATCTAACAATAGTTATCTGGGAGTGCCATTCAAGATGTTCAAGTCATGAGACACTCGCAATTTTATATCGCAAACTTTAATTTTTTTAATTTATTGTCCTTTTCAATGTATTTGTTTTGTTTTTGGCTTTCAATCTGACCATGCCAGAAAAAATAGATGCCAGATTGCTCCTTCAGCCACATCTCGGTTTGTTTCAATTAGTTCCTTGTCTTCAGTGAATTGACAGTGATACAGGTGAGACTTTAAATATGGAAAAGAATAGTCACTGAAAGGAGTTCCAAGTATATGGGCAGGGGTTCATTTACAAAGGTGACTGGCCCACACTCAGAAGGGGCCCTAACGATCAAAATCCATTTTTTTCAGTGTACACAATACACATCACAATACAGTTAAATATAATATATATATATATATATATGTACATATATATATACATCTATATATATATATATACACATATATATATACAGACTTGGTGGCATTTAATATGGAATCTTTTTTTTGTGGGGGTGAACTTACTTTTCAAGATGTCTTAGAACCAAAAGTTCATTGGAATTATGTTGAAATTATTCTAGATTTTGTTAATGTGACCTTTAAAAGAAACAAAAACCACATTTGACATTTTGAAACAAATAAATTGATCCTTAAAAGTGATGTAAACTGATATCGAACTCAATTCAGGGACAGTACGGTGTTAAACTTCTGTACGTTTTCCAGAAGTATCTCTTTATTTTGCACATTAGCCAAATTTTTTTTTTACAAAAACAAAAGTTAAATTACGACAGGGATTACGGACAGTAAAATTGCAGTTCAGTCCTTCGTATAACCCCCACGAGCATTCAGGAGAGCACGTACACGTTGAGGCATGCTGTTCATGAGATTTGCCAAGGTTTGGACAGGAATCGTTTGCCATGCAGTGACAATAGCCTGCTGCAAGTCACGCACACAGGTCGGCTGCTGGTCCAAGTGGTCGATTTGACGCGTTAATTCTGCCCACAAGTTCTCTATCGGATTCATATCCGGGGACATGGCAGGCCACTCCATATGCTCTACACCATGGTCAGCAAGAAAGTGTTGGAACATGCGAGCACGAGGAGGCCGTGCATTGTCATCTTGGAAGACAAAGTTTCCTCGAAATGCTGCACGAGCAAATGGAAGCAATGTTTCTTCCAGAATGGCCCTGTGCTTGAACTGGTTCAGGTTTCCATTCAGAACAACCAGGTCAGTTTTGCCCCCTGCATGAAAAGCAGCCCAAACGGTCACCCCACCACCTCCAGCTTGGACTCTTGGCACTATACAATCTTTGTTGTAGGCTTCATGCACTTGTCTGCGCACTCAGATGCGGCCATCTTGACGATAGACCAGAAATCTAGACTCGTCAATGAAGATCACGTGATTCCAGTGTCCTGGCTGCCATTGATGGTTCTCTCTGGCCCACTGCAATCGGCGCTGGCGGTCTGGTCAGGCGTGGCTTTCTCAGGGGACGCCTGGCACGAAAGCCTGCTTGAACCAGTCGTTGGTTGACTAGCCTTCTGGATACAGGCACATTTGTCATTTGCTGCCACTCAGCCCTAAGTCGATTAGCTGACTTGGTACGGCCATTGCGGACTAACCGGTGCAGCTGGCGATCATCCCTCCTTGTGGTTCTGCGGGGACGTCCTGGCCTCGGTATTGGAGTAGGGACACCCCTCTGAGCATTTCGTTTCAGGATCTTTGACACCTGACCTTGAGTGATGCCATACTGCCGAGCAATAGCACGCTGTTTCATGCCGTAATTTCGTAAAGGCACCACTCCATGACAAACAGCATTGTCGAGTTGACGGACCATCTCCAGAGGAAGCGCCAATAACTTTTGGAGACGTGCAGCAGTTGTTTTCCACTAATACAGAATGCAACAACCCTTGTATACCCGACTGTGAAGCCAATCATCAAATGCACCTGGCCGTACATTTTGCCATGCCACCTGTGATATAATCCTGTTGTTGACTTCTTGCTGCGACAGACAATCAGTGACATGGTTCTTTCAACAAATAAATCACCAAAGTGTAAAAGAAACTCACCAGATTGATATACTGAGTTAAGAAAGTAAACCCAAGTCAAGAAAAAAAAAAATTCCATATTAAATGCCAAGTCTGTATATATATATATATATATATATACAGTATATATGTGTGTGTATATGTATATATATATATACAGTATATATGTGTGTGTGTGTGTGTATATATATATATGTGTGTGTGTGTGTGTGTATATGTGTGTGTGTGTGTGTGTGCGCGCGTGTGTTTGTGTGTGTATTACAGATTTCCATACTTATTAAGAGTATGGGAACCGATCATCAAATCCAAATGCAGATTTCGATTAAATGCTTTAAGTAGTCCATGAGAGCAGACAGTGTTTTCAAGCCAAGGCATGTTCCAATAGGCTGAAAGAAAATGGTGGCTAAGGAACCCAGTGATGTCGCAGAGGGCTGACGAAGACGGCAGACCAATATTCTGGTAAGGCTTCTTTTAATTTTTTGTTATGAGCACCCCATTAATCATCTTCAAAAAGGGTGTTTATAACACATCCAAACACCCAGTTTTCATTCCTGTACTTGCTTGAAGGTCGTGAAGTATGCATGCAAATTTTGGGGCTTCTATATTTCATGGTTTTAGAGTAATGGAGGAGACCACACACAGACACACAAACACTGCATTTTATTATATATATATTATATATATATATAATATACCCTCTGGTACAATGAAGAATTCATAGTGGATTCTATGATGGTGAGCTGCCCAGGCCCTGATGCAGCAAAGCTGCCCCAAACCATAATATTTCCACCACCATGCTTTACAGTTGGTATCAGGTTCTTGTGGTCAAATGCTGTCTTTGGTTTTCGCCAAACATGTCTTCTGGTACTGTGGCCAAATAGCTCTACCTTTGACTCATCTGTCCAGAGCACATTGTTCCAGAAGTGCTGGTCTTTGCCTAGGTGTCCATTGGCAAACTTTAGTCGTGCCCTGATGTTCTTTCTGGACAGCAAATGTTTCCTCCTGGCACACCTCCCATGTAGATAAAATTTGTGCAGCCTCTTTGTAATGGTAGACTCGTGCACTTTGACATCAACAGTGGCAAGAGCTACCTGTAGGTCCCGTGATCACATTCTGGGCTTCTTTGAGACTTCTTTCAGCATCTTGTGGTCTGCTCTCGGGCTGAACTTGCTGGGGCGGCCTGGCCTGAACAAGTTGGCAGTTGTTTGGAATCTTCTCCACTTGTGGATGATCTTCCGGACAGTCGAATGATTGATTTCAAATTGTTTGGGGATCTTTTAAAATCCCTTCCCAGACTCGTAGGCATCTATAACCTTCTTTCTGAAGGCCTCAGAGAGCTCTTTTGATCTCGGCATGGTGAGGCCGCACACTTAAACAACAAAGAGCAAACCAAACTAAATGTCGGAGGTTTAAATGAGACAGGTTCCTCCAAGATCCTCTCTCACGATGTTCTAATCATTTGCACCTGACCTGATACACCTGATTCTAATTTTAGGTATTTGAAGTCGTGATAAATGTAGGGGTGTACTTACTTTTTCCACATGCGAAATTTGCATTTATGTTTATTTAAATTATACAATGGACTACAAAATGTAAATGTTTCATGATATTTGTTATATTATATCACCTTTATCTATCAATGTTGTTGAAATGAAGATCAAATAGCTGTATGTTGAAATATGTTGAAAAAGTCAATACTTTACATGGGGTGGACTTACTTTTTCACGTGACTGTATGTACATATAATTTGATGTCACTTTAAAAAAATTGAAACAAGTACATATACATTCAAAGTACACCGCCCCATGCCAAATAATTAAATATGCTGCAGCGCGGCATTGCCGGGGCGCCTCCGGCGCCCGGCAATACCGCAGTGCAGCTCATTGAGGCTGCATTGGGAGGGAGAGGTGTACACTAATTGATTGATTAATTGTATAATTAAAATCAATAAAAGATTATCACAAAATATTTTCATAATCAATTGGCTAATCGCATAACTAAACCACTAGTGCTTCATCCGAAGATGTATCTTTTAGAAATTTAATTAAATAAGGCATTTATAAAAAATAAAATAATTAATTGATCACTCAATAAATAATTAATCGATTAATCAATAAATAATTAATAGATGAAATGATTAATCAATAAATCAAAAATATCCTTGATAGCCACATCACTTGGTCACTCATGTCCAAATATTAGCTTCCCAGCTCAAAAGGTGCCTGAGATATTGGTCAAATGAGAAAGAAAATAAATAAATGATTAATAATGAAAATAAATAAATAAGAATCATAAAAAAATTAAATTATTAATCAATTTGGTCAGAGAACAAATAAACTACCACTATTTCATCAGAATCTGTAACGTAAAAAAAAATTTTTTTTTTGTCATTAGTCAAATAATTAAATAATTAATCGATTAATTGATTAATTCATAAATCAAAAATATCCTTTGCAGCACAATCACCTGGTCATTGGCATGTCCAAATATCAGCTTCCTAACTCAAAAGGTGCCTGAGTTAATGGTCAGAAGAGAAAGGAAATCTGATTAATTAAATAAGTACTTAATTAATCGCTAATAATTAAATAACTCCTCAATTTATTGATTAATCAAAAAAAAAAATACTGTTTTTGACAAAGCACTTGCTCACTATTGTGCCGAAATATCAGCTTCCTAGCTCAAAGGATGGCTGAGATATCGCCCGGACAACCAAACAAACAAGAAAGAAACCAGAGTGAAAACTGAGTACTCTCTTTCAGCGTGCGTCACTGCCGAGCCCCCTTTGGTGCCCAGCAATGACGATTTGCAATGCCTGGAGATGGCATAGGAAAGGAGCGGTGTACAAAAACAAACAAACAACCAGAGTGAAAACTGAGTACTCTCTTTCAGCGTGCGTCACTGCCGAGCCCCCTTCGGTGCCCGGCAATGACGATTTGCAATGCCTGGAGATGGCATAGGAAAGGAGCGGTGTACAATAGAAAGGTGTATTTTAAATATTTTAAGTGACACATAATTGGGTTGTTGTGCTGTCGGTTTACATTGAAATCCTGCACTGCAGTCTGTTATGAGAGGCTGGGGGATGAGAGGGGGGGGGGGGCGGTGTTCCATCTGCTCAAAACTACAATCACAAATGATGGTGTGGGTAACAGGTTGCATGTAGCACAGGGCATAGAAGTGAAGGAGTATGGGATATTTCATCATATTATACACCATTCATTAACATCCTCAACAGTTATTATTGATGGCCTGACAATTTTTTGCATGAGGCTAGAGTGATACTCTCCTACAATTGTAACCTTGGTGAGGCAAACAGTCAATCAGCAGGATTCCCTTGGCATCACAGAATACCGAGGCCATGATCTTGCCGGCTAAGGATTGGATACAAATCGTCTTGGGTGGCACCCGTTCTTTGTGCTTCCATTACAGTTTTTTACGATTGCTTAAACACGATTTTGAAAACAGGGCCCATTTTGTCAAAACACTACACACAATTCACACAACCACACACACAAGTAGCAGAACACCTCAGATCCTTTGCAAAATGAAACACTCTTGTAAAAACTATACACTAATTTATAAAAACCATATTCTGTTACCATATGAAACACACACGTTTCATATGACTTAATTCTGTTTGAACCAGTTACACACTGCTGTTGCGAACCTAAAACACTTTTAGCAATTCTACTTCTCAGTGATTAGAGTACTGTAAGTGAAGTACACAGAGAAAGTGCAAATATACAATAAATTCCCCAAACACTACACAAGACCAATGCTGCGGACTGATGAAAATATAATTTATTTCTCTCCATATACCCAAATCAGTCAACATGTCAACATGGAGAATCACAACAAAACATGTCCCAGTTTTCATGCTACTACAGTAGTGTGCATAACACTAAGCTCAGCAAATATCAGACAAACGTAAAATACTGTATCCAGTACAGTTACAATTACAGTAAAAAGAAAAAAAAATCTGAAAAAAACTGAAAATACAGTACAGAAAATACTAGACATTATCTCTTCGCCTAGCTGGATCTGGCCAGAGAATTTCATCAACATCACAGGCGACATCCTGATTGGCAAGACAACGTGGGAAGAACCGTCTCGAATGTCGGATCCATCCTTGCACAGCTGCGGCGTCCATTTGGTCACAGGCCTCCTCCATGGCCTGAATGAGGGGTACCTGAGCCTGGGGCCGGAGATCGTAAACCCTCCACCGCCATGCCGAGAAAAACTCGTCGATTGGGTTTAGAAACGGAGAGTATGGTGGAAGGTATAGCACTGTAAACTGTGGATGGTGTTGAAACCAGTTCTGGACCAGAGGAGAGCGGTGGAACGACACATTGTCCCAGACGACAATGTATTGCATCTGGTGCACTTGGTTTACTGCTGTGACGATGTTGTGCAATCGGTCCAAAAATGTGAGAATGTGAGGTGTGTTGTAAGGGCCCATATTGGCATGACGGAGGAGGACCCCAGTCGGTGTAATGGCAGCGCAAAGGGTGATGTTACCCCCACGTTGCCCTGGGACATTGATTATAGCCCTGTGGCCAATGATATGTCTACCTCTCCTTCTTGCTTTTGTGAGGTTGAACCCTGCCTCATCGATGTATATGAAGTCATGCGGGATTTCCTCAGCATCCATCTGTAAAACTCTCTGAAATACAGTGAAAGACAAGATTGTGTAGTTCAGCATAGATCTAGTATACAGTAAATTTACATGTAAAAAGGTTACGTGTGCAGTATGCAACATCACAGTGCTAAAGTGAACAATACGTACCTCCACATACTCATGCCGCAGCTGTTTGACCCTCTCTGAATTCCGCTCAAAAGGCACTCGATAAAAGTTGTTTCATTTGAACCTGATGTCTTTTCAGGATGCGTGCCAGTGTTGACTGAGACCTGATGGACATTATTGAAAATGGCATGGTCACCGATAATGTTGGCTTGAATTTCTCTGAGCCTGATAGCATTATTGGCCAAAACCATGTTTATGATCTCTCTCTCTTGTTCTTGCGTGAATATGGGCCCCCTTCCTCCTTGTCGTTCTCGACCCTCAATCCTATGTAGAAAAACAGACATGTAACCTACTGTAGAATGTCACAGGAAGGGGTATCACAAGTGCTGATATGGTGCATGCAATAAGCAGCTGATTACTGTAACTGTCGACAGATTTTTTTTGACCTGTTTTCTTGTCGAAATGTCCGAATGACAGATGCCACTGTATATCTGCTAAGATTTGGCTGAACTCTTAGTCCAGCCTCCCTCAGCGCCAATCCGTGGTTCACGACATGGTCAACTAGTGTTGCGCGAATTTCATTTGATAAATTTGGTCCTCTTCTTCTTTGAGCACGTTCTCCTCCTGCTTCAGGTCTTCCTCTTCCTCTACCGCCTTCTCCTCCTCCGTGGATTCCCCCTGGCACCCTCACTCTTCTTCTTCTGACTCCTTCCATTTTGGTTGAAGACAGGTGAACTCACCTGCTGCATTTTTATAGTGCTTAAACCTGATTGGTGTGTCTACAATTAAGCAATCGTGTGTTTGCGCACCTGCTGGCTGTGTTTAACCAATTGGCTCATAGGTGTGGTAATTTGACAGTCCGTGCTTTGGAATTGCAAGGAAGTGACATCATGATATACTTCTGTGTCTAATGTATACAAGTGTGTTTAGTGTTTTGCAAATCACTGTGTGTATTGTTTTGTAAAAGGTGTGAGGCTGACATTGTGCTTATAGTGGTGCAAATCTGGGCCGATGTTTTGCTCCTTGAGTGTAAGGTTTTGATAATTGTGTAATACTTTTGATTTTAGTGTTTATGCAATCGGAAAAAACTGTAAGTGGATTCCATTTTGTGAGGTGTGAGATTCGTGAACCACGCACTATCAACTTCCGTAAGCTAAACGCTTTTTCACCTGCCTCATTCTCATCGACCCTCTCTGAAAAAATGTCCACTTCTCCCTTCGTTGACCTCCACACCCCTTCTGACCTCACTGACTACTACAACCACACTCTCTCTTCCTGCCTTGACCAAATTGCGCCTATAAAAACCAAAACAGTTTCTTTCACCCATTCTGCTCCCTGGTTTACCCCTGAGCTCCGCCTAATGAAAACTCGTGCTCGCCAACTTGAAAGACTCCGCAATAAAACAGGTCTCACAGTTCACTCCCAGGCCTACAAGGACCACATACAACACTATAAAGATGCCCTCTCCCGCGCCCGCTCCGCCTACTACTCTCAAATTATCCACTCTGGCTCCGGAAACCCAAAAGCACTCTTCTCTACAATAAACAAACTCCTCAGCCCCCTGAACACCACCACCCAGTCATTCACAATAGACAACTGCATCTCCTTCCTTTCATTCTTCCAACGCAAAATTGAAAACATCTACAACAGCTTGACCACCGCCGCACCCGCTCCCCCTCAAACCACCTGCCCCCCCTTATCCTGCCATCCCCTGTCTCAATTCTCCCCAGTCTCCCCTACTGACCTCTCTGAACTCCTCATCGGAATGAAAACTGCCACCTGCACTCTTGACCCCATCCCCTCCAGCTTTGTCAAGGCCTCCCTTCCTGCTCTTTCTCCACTTATCATTGCAACAATAAACTCCTCCCTGTCTACAGGCATCGTCCCACCATCCCTCAAAATTGCTGCTGTTACCCCCATTCTGAAAAAACCTGGACTAAACCCTGACACCCTAAATAACTTCAGACCCATCTCCAACCTACCCTTTCTGTCAAAGGTTTTGGAACGCGCTGTAGCCACTCAACTCAAGCATCACCTCTCTGCCAATAACCTGTATGAAACATTCCAATCCGGATTCCGGTCCAACCACAGTACTGAAACTGCTCTCCTCAAAATCACCAACGACCTTCTCCTCTCCTCTGATGCTGGCAACCTCAACATTCTCATCCTCCTCGACCTCAGCGCTGCCTTTGACACCATCGATCACACCATCCTCCTCACCCGACTTGAAACCACCTTTAACATTACCGGCACTGCCCTCTCTTGGATTAAATCATACCTCTCTGACAGACGTCAGTTCATCTCCATCAATAACTGCAAATCCCCCACTGCTCCCCTCCCCCAAGGTGTCCCCCAAGGTTCAGTTCTTGGCCCCCTCCTCTTTATCCTTTACCTGTCCCCCCTCGGTCACTTAATCCGCCGTCATGGTCTCCAATTCCACTGCTTCGCCGATGACATCCAGCTTTTCATCTCCACCAAGTCCATCTCCACCGCCACCCACTCTATCCTGACAAACTGCATCACTGAAATAAAATCCTGGCTTCAAATCAACTTCCTCAAACTTAACTGTGATAAATCTGAAATAATCATCATTGGCCCAAAAACGCTCACCAAGTCCACCCATAACTTTGCCCTCAACATCGACGGTTTCCCAGTGTCCACCTCCCCTCACATCCGGAATCTTGGCATCATCTTTGACCAAACCCTCTCCTTCGACAAATACACTAAACAGATCACAAAGACAGCCTTCTTCCACCTGAAAAACATCGCCCGTCTCCGTCCATCCCTCTCCTCTGTGGCTGCAGAAACCCTCATCCACGCCTTCATCACTTCCCGTCTGGACTACTGCAATAGCCTCCTTTATGGTCCACCCTCAACAATCACCAATAAACTCCAATACATTCAGAACTCCGCTGCCCGTCTACTCACCCATTCCCGGACCCGTGACCACATCACCCCCGTCCTTTACAAGCTTCACTGGCTCCCCATCTCCCAGAGAATCCAGTACAAAATCCTCCTCTTGACCTACAAAGCCCTCCATAACCTGGCCCCATCCTACCTGGCTGACCTCCTCTCCAGACACACTCCCACCCGCAACCTCCGCTCTGCTGGTACCAACCTCCTGACCCCCCCCATCCGGACCAAATTTAGATCCTGGGGGGACAGGGCCTTCTCCATCGCTGCTCCCACCCTCTGGAACTCGCTACCTCACACCATCAGAGACTCCTCCTCACTCACCACATTCAAAACATCACTCAAGACCCACCTGTTCAACACTGCATTCAACATTTAACCCACAGCATCTAACCCCTGACTATCTCCTCTCCTTCTCCCTCCTTTGTGCTTTGAATATTTCCCTATTGATTCTTCTTTTTTTGCAATTGTCTTTATGTTTTGCTATGCGTTATGTTTTGCACTCTGTCAAGCGTCTTTGGGCTTCCTGAAAAGCGCTATATAAAATAAATGCATCATCATCATCATCATCATTTTTATTTCAGGATCCCAGTGATGAAAACGACGTTTCATCACCAATTACCAGTTGAGTGATGAAGTCTCTCGCATCTGCGCTGAACACGGAGATGCTTGCAATATGATGCCGACAGTTGCTGTCGTCGTGAGTGCTGAGGTTTCTGTGGATCTACCTTGCTGAGACCTCGGTCAATCCTAAGTGTTCGTGGATGATCGTGAATATGTTGCATTGAGAGACTCCGATGTCTGTGGATATTTTGGCAACCTGAACGCTGCTGTGACTCGGTAGTATCAGCCGGTTTACCCAAACCTGGGATCTTCTTCAAGGTACTCTGTTCCCTGCTTTATGCCACTTGACCAATTTGTTATTGTAGAATGAGGGCGAAACTTCGCCATACATCATAGGTTTGTGGATATCTTTTGAGCTCGTATCATCATGCCGTAAATTAAACATCTGATGACATGTTGATGCTCAATTGTCCTAAGAGGCAAAATGGTTTTCCTACCAAGACACTGAAACAACAATGCTCGATGAACGAAACTGATGAAATTGTGTGTGTGTATGTGTGTGTGTGTGTGTGTGTGTGTGTGTGTGTGTGTGTGTGTGTGTGTGTGTGTGTGTGTGTGTGTGTGTGTGTGTGTGTAGTGTAGTGAGTGTGTAGTGTGTGTAGTGTGTGTGTGTGTAGTGTGTGTGTGTAGTGTGTGTAGCGCAGTGTGTGTCGTGTGTTTGTGCGTGTAGTGTATGTGTGTATATGTGTATGTGTGTGTGTGTGTGTGTGTGTGTGTGTGTGTGTGTGTGTGTAGTGTGCTTATGTGAGTGAAGTGTGTGTGTGTAGTGTGTGTGTGTAGTGTGCGTGTGTAATGTGTGTGTGTAGTGTGTGTGTGTGTGTGTGTGTGTGTGTGTGTGTGTACAGGGTGTGTATGTGTATGTATGTGTGTGTGTGTGTGTGTGTGTATACGTGGTGTGTGTGTGTGTGTGTGTAGTGTGTGTGTGTGTGTGTGTAGTGTGCATGTGTCGTGTGTGTAGTGTAGTGTGCGTGTGTGTGTGTGTGTGTGTATATAGTGTGCGTGTGCGTGTGTGTGTGTGTGTTTATGGTTTCCTTAGTTTCGGCAACAACACTGCTATCAGCAAACGAAATGCAACGTATGAGCCTGCCAATCACATGTCACGCAAGGGGTTAAAGTTAAATGACAAAACATTTTTAATGGTCATAAATTTTCGTGTATTCATTTGGTAATGAAGATCAGGGTGAAAAAGCCCATGTGTTCGAACGAGCGTCGGAGGGTCTTACATAACACATGATGTCACTGCCGCCAATTTGTTCGATTGTACACGTGAGACAAACTCTTGGATACATACCATGAATAATTAATTTAACAAACACTGTGGGGAAGAAGCTCGCATGGCGCACATCTTCATATCCGCATGCTTCCATAGTATAGCAATCGCAAGTGGACATGGGTAGAAAACTTGGTGTCCATTTTTTTGGTTTGTATACATCTACCTAATCAACTGAGGAACGCTAAAACTCAATCACCATCGAGACCAAAGCTAAAAGCGCGTTTACATTGGCTTCGTGCCCCGTGGGGCCAACTCTCCCCTTGCGGCTCCGGTCCTCCCGGCTAATTGCGCTCGGGTGGGCACACCGGTTCCGGGGGGGATCAGGTGAAGATCCACGAGGCGCGCCCGGGCTGAGTCACACTGCCCACCGGAGCGTGCCGTGACTCGATTGATCGGCCGTCTTTCGGAAGTTCAAGGGGAACGCGATGTCTGATTAAGCCGCTTTTACTGACATTGCCTGCCGGTTGCTGCCCTTGTGAAGTTGGGAGTCCTTTGAGGGCACGGACACGCAGGCCTACTTGAAAAGCACGAGATTTGTTTTCAACGTGCGCCCGCGATCGAAACTTGAACTGAACGTTATCCACACCTGTTCACATTCATTTCCTCCTTAATGTGCATCCGGATCCATATATTGGAAATCACGCATGCGCGTGTGCGCACACACACACACACACACACACACACACACACACACACACACACACACACACACACACACACACACGGATTGACACCCTGTCAGGACCAAAAGCAATACCTTCAGGAGCCAACAGCCATCCAGTATGGAGATGGTGTCTCCTAAAAAACACCCATCTGTTTGGACCAGTTTTAGGTAGTAGGTTGTAGATAGCAACCGGTCAAGGTAGTACTACCGTTCGGACTTCAGAACGTTAAAGTGGTGCCCGGAACCATCTTCCACTCTCCGTGCCAGGATTGCCGGTCTTACTTTCTGCCTCACTCAAACTACAGTTACCGGGCAAGCTTTAATCTCTCTTGCTCGCAAACAAACATCATACACTTTTCATCATATACTTTTCATCATATACTTTTCATCATACACTTTTCATCATTCACTTTTCATCATATACTTTTCTTACTCATTTTCACTCGTCACCTTTCTTCCTCAAACACACTTGGACTATTTTCTCTTTCTACCCTTTTTGTTTTTTTGGCAATGCAGCTCTTTTATTTAAAGCCTGGACTCGATGAGGATGACAAAAAGTTGTGGACGGATGATTTCGATTAAATGTGATTCTGTATTGTGATGTTCTGGTCTACTCTGGGATACAAAACGTAAACTGTTCACCTGGTGGAGGTATTCTCTACTGAGTGCCGTTCTAGTTTCTCATGTGACACTAACCTTGTGTATTATACCTCTCCCCCCACCCCTCCCCTTCCCACGCCTCCTGCCCCCAAGCCCCCTCCCTCCCACACTTCTCCCTGCTCTCAAATGTTGTGGTTGTGTGCTTCCCCTTCTCTCCCCATCTTGTCTTCTGCTCCCTCTTTTTGTATATTTTGTTTGTCTGGTTGATTTGTTTGTGAAATAAATGTTAGCTCTTTCACGAGCCTCGATTCAGTATACAAAAAAATATAGACCGTGACGGTCAATCAATCAATCAAAATGGTTTATTGAAAGCATGTCTGGCAGGGAATGGCTGACTTACCCATGTATACATATTCATAATTTGCAATCAAAGATTGCTTACAAGGTAAAAAATATAAAATTCCAATAGTGAATTAACAAAAAAAATGTAAAATTAAAAAACAAACATGGCATGTTTCAAACAAAAGAGAGAAGAGTCCAATTCTGAAAAGCAAGTAAGGATTGCTGCATCTGTGACTGTTGAGTCCCTTTACAACTTTCTACAAGTGTAAGATCATCCACATATTTAGAATACGGGATGGGACTTTTCTCACATGCATCATTGATCATTACCAAAAACAAAATTGGACCGAATTTTGTACCCCGTGGTACTCCACATGACCATTTTTCATATTTGATATGGTTCCCTTATATTTCACGCATTGCTGACGGAATTCCAAAAAGCTAATACTCCAGGAGATATAAATATATGGGCGTATTCCAAGGTGAATCAATTTACAGACCAGACCATCAATTTACAAACCAAACCAGAACAATTCGATCGAAGACTTTTGAAAAATCTGTAAGAACTATTAGTCAGGTTCACTATGTTTTTTCGTTCAAAATCATGGTAGATTAGCAAACCTATACATTTTTGGAAACGTTATTACATGGAAAATCTGAAAATCAATGTTTACATTTGCCAATTCCGACCAATTCGATTCGACCAATTCGACCAATCGACCAATTCGATTCGACCAATTCGACCATTCGACCAATCGCTTCGATCGACCATTCGACCATTCGACCAATTCGATCGATTCGATTCGATTCGATTCATCGAATTCGATTCGATCGACCATTCGACCGATTCGATTTGCCAATCAATTTGACCGACCTTTGCTTGTGTGGAACGGACTGTGAAAACGATGCGGACTATATTGTCGGATACGACACACAGGACAGTGATGACGAACTCTAAATGGCATATTCTGTAATCGTGTATGTTTGATGCCATTGACTGTGCCTGTGTATATTTTGTCATTGACTGCCTGTGTAGATGTGAAGTTATACTGACTGCATGTGTATATATGATTTTGCTGACTGCCTGTGTATGTTTGGTGATATGAATTATTGTGACACATTTTGATGTTATTAACTGCCTGTACAAAATGATAACATGTATTTGATTATGCAACTTATCGCGAATATAAAGACAGTATTTTGCAATTCAAAACCTTTGATTCGTGTCTTACCATTCCCCATAGCACTAATTTGATACTTTCATTGGATTCCTTGTCCCTGAAAATATAGGTTTAGTATATTTTTTAAAGTTTATAGGGTAATTAGAGGCAGAAATAGAACAAAATATGTATTTTACAGTGGCCATTTTGAAAATCCAAAATGGCCGCCATACAGGTATCTCTCCAAATGTAAACATTGATTTTTAGTTTCCTTATGCTATAACCTTTCCAAAAATGTATAGGTTTGCTAATCTACCATGATTTTGAACGAAATATAATTTATTGACATAGTGAACCTGACTATATGGTGGATATGGATTTTGGATTATCAGCATTTTTATATAACTGATGAAGCATTCCTATTGGATAATGACAAGTTGATAGCTTTATTTGATTACCGTACTGATTAGGATCAATTTTTTATTATTCTTATTTTTTGGAGCCTTCATCATAAAAAGATGAATATGAGGCAAGAGTACAAAACGTCTTCTTTTATTTCTTGGTATTTCTATGGATATATGTTTTAGCATTACAGAACAATAGCACTTTTTATGTTCAGTCCCCCTATTTTCGGTAAGCATAAGTATTGGAACAGATTTACTTAAAGTAAATTAAAGTAGTTTCATAGTATTTGGTTGCATATCCCTTGCAACCTTGTTTGATGAATGACATCACCAAACTCTTGGTATTCCTCTTAAAAAATAATGTTTTTTTCAATGAATTAAAAATAAGCCCCTTACATGGGAGGGCGTACACATGGGAGGGCTAGTTGCAGACCCGAAGTTTGGTGCGATTTCATAAAAGTATGAGGGAGTAGTATATATATATACAGACTTGGCATTTAATATGGAATTTTTTTTTTTCTTGACTTGGGATTACTTTCTTACCTCAGTATATCAATCTGGTGAGTTTCTTTTACACTTTGGTGATTTATTTGTTAAAAGAACCATGTCACTGGTTGTCTGTCGCAGCAAGAAGTCAACAACAGGATTATATCACAGATGGCGTGGCAAAATGTACAGGCAGGTGCATTTGATGATTGGCTTCACAGTCGGGTATACAAGGGTTGTTGCGTTCTGTATTAGTGGAAAACAACTGATGCACGTCTCCAAAAGTTATTGCTGCTTCCTCTGGAGATGGTCCGTCAACTCGACAATGCTGTTTGTCATGGAGTGGTGGCTTTACGAAATTACGGCATGAAACAGTGTGCTATTGCTCGGCAGTATGGCATCACTCAAGGTCAGGTGTCAAAGATCCTGAAACGAAATGCTCAGAGGAGTGTCCCTCCTCCAATACCGAGGCCAGGACGTCCCTGCAGAACCACAAGGAGGGATGATCGCCAGCTGCACCGGTTAGTCTGCAATGGCCGTACCAAGTCAGCTAATCGGCTTAGGGCTGAGTGGCAGCAACTGACAAATGTGGCTGTATCCAGAAGGCTAGTCAACCAACGACTGGTTCAAGCAGGCTATCGTGCCAGGCATCCCCTGAGAAAGCCACGCCTGACCAGACAACACCGCCAGCGCCGATTACAGTGGGCCAGAGAGCACCGTCAATGGCAGCCAGGACACTGGGATCACGTGATGTTCAGTGACGAGTCTAGATTTCTGGTCTATCGTCAAGATGGCCGCGTCCAAGTGTGCAGACAAGTGCATGAAGCCTACAACAAAGATTGTATAGTGCCAAGAGTCCAAGCTTGAGGTGGTGGGGTGACCGTTTGGGCTGCTTTTCATGCAGGGGGCAAAACTGACCTGGTTGTTCTGAATGGAAACCTGAACCAGTTCAAGTACAGGGCCATTCTGGAAGAAACATTGCTTCCATTTGCTCGTGCAGCCTTATGAGGAAACTTTGTCTTCCAAGATGACAATGCACGGCCTGATCGTGCTCGCATGATCCAACACTTTCTTGCTGACCGTGGTGTAGAGCATATGGAGTGGCCTGCCATGTCCCCGGATATGAATCCGATAGAGAACTTGTGGGCAGAATTAACGCGTCAAATCGACCACTTGGACCAGCAGCCGACCTCTGTGCGTGAATTGCAACAGGCTATTGTCACTGCATGGCAAGCGATTCCTGTCCAAACCTTGGGAAATCTCGTGAATAGCATGACTCAACGTGTATGTGCTCTCCTGAATGCTCGTGGGGGTTACCCGCAGTATTGAACTGTAATTTTACTGTCCGTAATCCCAGTCGTAATTTAACTTTTGTTTTAGTTTAAAAAATTTTTGGCTAATGTGCAAAATAGAGATACTTCTGGAAAAGGTACAGAAGTTTAACACAGTACTGTCCATGAATTGAGTTCGATATCAGTTTACATCACTTTCAAGGATCAATTTATTTGTTTCGAAATGTCAAATGTGGTTTTTGTTTCTTTTAAAGGTCACATTAACAAAATCTATAATAATTTCAACATAATTCCAATGAACTTTTGGTTCGAAGACATCTTGAAAAGTAAGTTCACCCCCACAAAATTTATTTCCATATTAAATGCCAAGTCTGTATATATATATATATGTGTATATATATATATATATATATATATATATATATATATATATATATATATATATATATATATATATATATATATATATAGATATATATATTGTATATACAGTCACGTGAAAAAGTAAGTACACCCCATGTAAAGTTTTGACATTTTCAACATATTTCAACATACAGCTATTTCATCTTCATTTCAACAATATTGATAGATAAAGGTGATATAATATAACAAATATCATGAAACATTTACATTTTGTAGTCCATTGTATAATTTAAATAAACATAAATGCAAATTTCGCATGTGGAAAAAGTAAGTACACCCCAACATTTATCACTACTTCAAATACCTAAAATTAGAATCAGGTGCACCAGTTCAGGTGCAAATGATTAGAACATCGTTAGAGAGGATCTTGGAGGAACCTGTCTTATTTAAACCTCAGACATTTAGTTTGGTTTGCTCTTTGTTGTTGAAGTGTGCGGCGCCACCATGCTTAGATCAAAAGAGCTCCCTGAGGCCTTCAGAAAGAAGGTTATAGAGCCTACGAGTCTGGGAAGGGATTAAAAAAGATCTCCAAACAATTTGAAATCAATCATTCGACTGTCCAGAAGATCATCTACAAGTGGAGAAGATTCCAAACAACAGCCAACTTGTTCAGGCCAAGCCGCCCCCGCAAGTTCAGCCTGAGAGCAGGCCGCAAGATGCTGAAATAAGTCTCTAAGAACCCCAGAATGTCATCATGGGACCTACAGGTAGCTCTTGCCAGTGTTGATGTCAAAGTGCACGACATTAGAAAGAGGCTGCACAAATTTGATCTACATGGGAGGTGTGCCAGGAGGAAACCTTTGCTGTCTAGAAAGAACATCAGGGCAAGACTAAAGTTTGCCAATGAACATCTCGGCAAAGACCAGCACTTCTGGAACAATGTGCTCTGGACAGATGAGTCAAAGGTAGAGCTATTTGGCCACAGTACCAGAAGACATGTTTGGCGAAAACCAAAGACAGCATTTGACCACAATAAACTGATACCAACGGTAAAGCATGGTGGTGGAAATATTATGGTTTGGGGCAGCTTTCCTGCATCAGGGCCTGGGCAGCTCACCATCATAGAATCCACTTTGAATTCTTCATTGTACCAGAGGGTGCTTGAGGATAATGTGGTGCCATCTGTCGGAAAGTTGAAACTCAACCGAAAGTGGACCTTGCAACATGACAATGACCCTAAACATACCAGTAAATCCACCAAGGAATGGCTGAAAAGAAAGAAATGGAGGGTTCTGGAATGGCCAAGTCAAAGCCCGGATCTAAATCGCATCGAGATGTTGTGGGGGGATTTGAAACGAGCATGCATGCAAGAAACCCCTCAAACATCGCACAGCTGAAATAATTATGCATGGAGGAGTAGGCAAAAATTTCTCACAGTTGATGTCAGAGACTGGTAGACAGTTATAAGAAACGCCTACTTGAGGTTGTTTCTGCCAAAGGGGGCAAGACCACCTATTAGAGCCAAGGGTGTACTTACTTTTTCCACATGCGAAATTTGCATTTATGTTTATTTAAATTATACAATGGACTACAAAATGTAAATGTTTCATGATATTTGTTATATTATATCACCTTTATTTATCAATATTGTTGAAATGAAGATCAAATAGCTGTATGTTGAAATATGTTGAAAATGTCAAAACTTTACATGGGGTGTACTTACTTTTTCACTTGACTGTATATATAGAAGATAGATAGGAGAGAGAAGATAGAAAAAGATATATAGATAGAAGATGAGCCGATTGCACCCGGCGTTGCCCCGGGTTCTTTTTGAATGAATTTACTACTATAGTTCACCTTTTACTCGCGGCCATAGAAGATTGACCACTATACTTCAGCTTTTACTCGCAGCCATAGAATATTGACGACTATAATTCAGCTCAGCTTTTAATTGCGAAAGGGGACCAGCCCGGCCGAGGCGGCCTCGACCGGCCTCACCACCTAGCCTATAACCTTCCCGGGGCCCGTCCCGACATTTTTGGTTCTTTTTGAATGAATTTACTACTATAATTCAGCTTTTACTCGCGGCCATAGAAGATTGACTACTATAATTCACCTCAGCTTTTGATTGCGAAATGGGCCCAGCCTGGCCGAGGCGGCCTCGACCGGCCTTGCCACCCAGCCTATAACCTTCCTGGGGCCCATCCCGACATTTTTTGTTTCAAAGGTTTCCTCCTATCTTTCACCGTTCAGGAGATTAGCGTGTGCTGACAAACAAACAAATAAACAAACCAAAGCTTTCTTTTATATATATAATAATAAAAATATATAGAAGATAGATAGAAGATAGATAGAAGATAGATAGAAGATAGATAGAAGATATATATATATATATATATATATATATATATATATATATATATATATATATATATATATATATATATACATATATATATATATATATATATATATATATATATATATATATATACATATTGTTATGGATACAGAACGACGGCTCTCCCCTTAGCAAGGGGGGGGTTAACCCCTTGTCCGTTACCTGGCCGTCGCCGCTCCTGGCACTTGTAACACTATCCCACGGGATGGAACGGATCAGGGTTATGGGTCCAGGGTTTATCCCGAATACCTTTGTCCGTCCCTCCGCGGACTAGGGAGACAAGCACCGCTCGAACCCCGGTTTGGATGGTCTAGTTGCCGAGCGGTTTTTATCAACCCGAAGTTCGAGTCATTATCCTTCACTAAACCCGATCCTGAACGTTGGCCGAATCGCGCCACGTACACTCAATATTGAAACCACTAAAGCGACCGAACGAGAATGAAGAAAAAGAAGTACAGAGGAATAACAGGATTTATTAATTATTTACACAAGCCAAAGCAAAAAGAGCAGTCAAGGTTATATACAGGGAAATGGAAGGAGCAGGAGACACAGTGAAATCATTAGCTTACCTATAGAAGCTTAATTAATACCCCAGGACAACGTGAAAGACAGACGAACATTCACACTTACACGGGGAAATGCAGGCAGGAATGAATGGCTTGGAGATGGATGGCCTGGAGAGGCAAGGAAGGTTCAGCGGGGACTGGGCAAGGTCGGGCCAGAAGGCACCGCCGTCAAGAAGCCGAGCCGCGGTCGTGCGAACTCCCGCGGTCCCAAACTGCGCGGGCGAAGTTCCTTTCTCCGCACTGCTGCTTCGCGCGCTCCTTGCGTTGCCTCGGTCCGTATTTCCTGCAGCGCGGCACGTATCACGGCTGCTTGGACACACCTGCTCATCTCCAGCACATCTCTCTTGTGTGGGCGTCTCCCGCGGGTTATATAAGCCCCACCCTTGAACCTTTGCGAACCTCCCCCAAGCGTTTTCTCTCCGCCCTCTCAAGCCAAACCCCTCGTTCTGGGTTGGATGAGCAGGGCCGACTCACTCCTCCCCTCTATGACGAGGTGGAGACACGCCTTTCTTCTCCGTGGTTACCTCGTGCGTAATGGAGTCAAATGCAGCAAAGTGGACGGGAGATGAAAATGCAGCAGCAAAGTGGCTAAAGGAGTCAATTGCAGCAAACCTGGCAAACCTGGCACTTGGAAGATGCCATGGGGCGTCGGAGAGACCTGTCTTATTTAATTCATGCAACGTAATGGACTAGTGGATCACAGAACCTTCAACTACATTGAATAAGGACATAACTAATGAGGGAAATCATAGATTTGCTACGTGTATGCGATGAATTTAACTAAGGGCGACCTCTGATCGTTGATACTTGGAGGGTGATATTTACAGGATTTACAGCATACAAAAGGGGAAAATTTACATCGAATTACCCACACAATTCCCATATCCCCAACAATATAATATATTTACACAGTACCAGATAGAGATGATGCGCTCCCACAAATGTGCAGCATTCTGAGTGTTTTCTGCATAAACCAACTCCTTCAAATGACCCCAGAGATAAAAATCCAATGGGCTGAGGTCGGGGCTCCTCGCCAGTGTGGAAGTATGAATGAATAAATATATAAACCATATTGGTTGGGATTGGTGAGTGAGCAGGTAGTTGCAGGTGTCAGGAATGTCAGGAACTTGGACCTCGGAGCATGGAGATAAGCGAAACCTGGGAGTCCTTTGTTCACCTTGTCACAGCCCTGGGCTAAAACACATTCCTAGGCTCTTACTATTGTTTAACATCGGGATGCAAATGTAGGGTTGGAGGAATTCCCAGCAGGAGGGGATAGTTATCAAAAACTTGTGGAGGAGGGATTAAGTTAGCGGAGAAAGGATTAAAACTTTTGTGTATTCGTGTGCTCATAAAACGTGGACACTCCTGGTAGCAGGTAGACTTGTCACCAGAACCTTTGTCGAACGGAACGGAACGAGTGTCCATGTGAACAGCGCTGCGCAGAGGACCGGCTGAAGAAGAAGACCCATCGACTTGAATTACCAATTCGTTTTAGTTATTGTAGTTCCTTATTATTTTGAAACAAGTGATTTATTAATTATAATAAATCTTTACCTTGGAAAAGCTGTTTCGTGTATTGGAGTCTCCTGAGTCTTCTCAACATTCTCCAACACCGGCCAATCCACAGGCCCACGACGTCCTATGCAATGACCAGGGAATTGCTGGTTTCGCCTCTCTCTTATGTGGATGCTGAAAAAGGCAGGAATGCCATCCTGCTGGAATCATGTTGGGAAATCCCCAACTGCGTTCAAGACACTGGAGAATGCTTCCTCGTTGAGAATAAGTAAGTAGGCATTTCCTGTGACTGTGCCATCAAAAAAGAAGGGGCCTATGATGCGGTCTTTCCAAATTCCACAACACACCATCACACGAGCGGCACCTTGTTCCTTTGAAGCAGTAAACCAGTTAGGGTTGTCTTGCGACCAGTAGCGGGTGTGCCGTCGGTTCACCTCACCATTTGTGTAAAAAGCCTCATCACTGAACAGAATGGTGGATGGGAAATCGGAATTTTGAGCACGTTGTTCCGTAGCCCATTCACAAAATTCCATCCGCCGGTACGGATCATATTCCCCCAGTTTACGCATATTCCCCCGATAATATTCCCCCGATCATATTTCCTCGCTGTGTACCCCGGTTTAGAATAGGTACACCGTATCCCTGCGTGTCGTAAGAGGCGACTATAAGGGTTGGCATCAGGAAGGGCATCCGGCCATAAAAACATTGCCTCAAACAGGGAACCATGACAATTACAACAACATATGGGCAGGGTACTGCCCAAAGTACCCCGTGGGGGACCTCACTCCCTTTCGTCAAAACTCAAGGTGGGGAACCCCATTGAAGCAAGGGTGGAAATCACTCCATTTATGACGACGAAACGTCTGATGCCCCACGTGGAGATCGGTTTCTGAGGTTTGGGACATGGAATGTAGGGACAATGACAGGGAGATCAGGAGAAGTGGTGGAAGTATTGGTCAGAAGAAGAGTGGACATAGTTGTGTGCAGGATACGAGATGGAAGGGAAGTGGTGTGAGAATGGTGAAGGGTAGGCAGGGACAGAAATACAAGTTTGTGTGCAAGGGTGCCCGGAAGGTGTGCATGGTGTTGGTGTCCTGTTTTCTGAGGAGTTTGTAGACAGTGTGGTGAGTGTGACTAGAGTGAGTGAAAGGTTGATGATGGTGAAAATGATGATTGGAAAGCTCTTGGTGAAGGTCATCTCAGGATATGCTACGCAGGTCAGTCGGAGCGATGAAGAGACGGACAATTTCTGGTGTGCAATAGAGAAGCTGAGGGAAAATGTGAAAGATGAGGAAGTTGTTGTGGTAGGAGGAGACCAAATGGACATGTGGGAAGGAGTATGGACGGTTTTGAGGGAGTTCATGGGGGTTACGTATATGGTGTGAGGAATGGAGAAGGTGAAACGATTTTGGAGTTTATGGATGGAGCTGGTTTGTTGATTTGTAATACTCAATTCCAGAAAGAGGATAATAAGCTTGTTACATACACGTCAGGTGGGTCGACGACAACTGTTGACTACCTGATGGTGCGTAGGTGAGATAGGGGGCACCTCCGGGACACAAAGGTGATCCTGGGGGAGGAGGCTGTTTCACAGCACCACTTGGTTGTCTGCGACATAGGGTGACAGGTGCGAGGAGAGCTCGGCGGGTGAAGTACCAACTGAGAGTGAAGGTGTGGAGGTTGAAAGAGGTGACAGTGAGCGAGGCATTAAAAGAGAGGCTGAGCATGGCAGAGGATGATGTGGTTGAGTTTGAAAGTGGTTGGAAGTCAATAAAAGACAGTCTGTTGGGAGCCGTTGGTGAGGTACGTGGATGGGCAAAAGGACCAACGAAGCACTCAGAAACATGGTGGTGGGATGATGAAGTTGGAAAGAGGATTGATGAGAAGAGGAGGAAGTTCAAGGAGTGGCAGAAGGCAGAACATGAAAGTTATAAGGCAGCCAAGAAGGCTGCAAAGAAAGAGGTAGCAAAGGCGCAGGAGGCATGTAGGAAAATGTTCGGAGAACGCTTGGATTCTGAAGAGGGTCAGAGAGCAGTATTCAGGATTGCAAAGCAGATAACGAAAGAGATGTGTGATGTGATGGGTGTGAGATGCTTGAAGGATGAAGTGGGACAAATCGTTGTGGACCCAGATGGAATTAAAGGAAGATGGAAGAGACATATGGAAATGCTGTTGAATGCAGAGAATGAATGGGCCGGCAACATTGAGAGTAACCCAGTTTTAGGACCGGCAGAGAAGATAACCGAGGAGGAAATTGAGGAAGCGATGAAAGCAATGAAGAGAAGAAAAGCAGGAGGGCCGACGGGAGTTGAGAGATATGTTAAAGGCAGCGAGAAGTTGTGGTGTGAAGAGAATGACAGAGATCTGTAATCTGGTGGTGAAAGAAGGCCGCATTCCAGTGGATTGGGAACTGAGTACCCTCCTCCCTCTATACAAGGGGAAAGGTGACCCTCTGGACTGTAGCTCGTATCGAGCGATAAAGTTATTGGAGCATGGAATGAAGGTATTGGAAAGGGTGCTGGAAAGGAGGATAAGGAAGAAAGTGAAGATCGACAAAATGCAGTTTGGATTTATGCCAGGAAGAGGAACGACAGACACGCTTTTTATTGTGAGGCAGTTGCAGGAGAAGTACATGGAGAAGAGGAAGAAGTTGTTTCTTGGGTTTGTTGATCTGGAGAAAGCATTCGATAGGGTTCCACTCGAAGTAGTGACATGGGCATTGAGGAAGTTAGGAGTGGAGGAATGGTTGATCAGAGTAGTGATGGCAATGTATGAGAGAGCGCGCACAGCTGTAAGGACGAAGGACGGGAACAGTGGTGAGTTTGAGGTGAAGGTGGCAGTGCATCAGGGGTCGGTACTAAGTCCACTACTATTTGTAGCTGTGATGGAGGTGCTGGCTCGGAACATAAAGGATGGTTTACCATGGGATTTGTTGTATGCAGATGATCTGGTGTTGATTGCGGAAAGTATGGATGGACTGAAGGAGAAGATGAACAAGCGGTAGGAATATTTGGAGTTAAAAGGTCTGAAGGTGAATATCAGAAAAACGAAGGTGATGGCAAGTGGTAAAGCATGTGGTGAGGTGGAAAGAACTGGGAAGTGGCCGTGTGCTGTGTGCAGGAAGTGTGTTGGAGTGAACTCCATTCAATGTACAATGTGCGCTGAGTGGGTTCATCAAAAATGTAGTGGTCCGAGAGGGTCATTAATCAGTGTGGCAGCTACATTCAAGTGTAAGGTGTGCACAGCGGGAGCTGCAGATGGAGAAAATGTTGAGTTGGATCTTGGAGACCGTGAAGCTGGAAGGTATGAAAACATTTTGCTACCTTGGAGACATGCTGAATGGAGAAGGTGGTTCATACTCGGCAACGGTTGCTGGAGTGAGATGTGCATGGAAGAAGTTTCGGGAACTGAGTGGCGTGCTGACGAGGAGGGGAGTGTCGTTGAAGCTGAAGGGTAAGGTGTATGATGCATGTGTGAGAAGTGTTATGATTTATGGGAGCGAGACATGGGTAATGAATGTAGGGCAGCAACGAAGACTGGAAAGGGTGGAAATGCGAATGGTTCGGTGGATGTGCGGAGTATCATTGAGAGAGAAGAAGACAAATGATGAATTGCGAAAGATGATGGGAATAGAGCCTGTGATTGATGCTGTGAAGAGGAACAGGTTGAGATGGTTTGGTAATGTGTTGAGGAAGGATGAAAGTGACTGGTCGAGAAGAGTGATGGAAATGAATGTAGAAGGAAGTAGAGGACGGGGAAGACCGAGAAAGACTTGGCTAAAGGTGGTGGAAGAAGAAATGCGGGCAAGGGGGTTAACAAGGGCAGATGCAGAAAATAGGGCAAAATGGAGAAGATTGTCATGGGGCCCGCAAGGCTAACCCCCGCTCTAGCATGGAAAATGGCCTTAAAATGCCTGTTGTTGTTGTTGTTGTTGGTACGGATCATATTCACTTAATTTCTGCAAGATTTGAAGTTTGTAAGGATGCCATTTGTGTGCTTGAAGAATGCGGTGGATACTGCTTTTCAGCAGTGATGTGTCAGTAAACAATCGCTGAAGAGACCTTTTGGGGCTATTCGTGAAATGAGCGAGGATGGTAATAGCTGTGTGGTCGTCAGTGGATGTCCTCGGAGGTCCACTGTGTGGTTTATCTCCTTTGGATCACGTTTCCCTGAACTTTGCCACCAGATTTGCCAACACAGCTGTGTGCAATCGACGCATGGTCCGGATGCAATCTGTTAAATTCCTCAGCGACCTCCCTATGACTCCGATTTCCTATGAGCAGGATTACCTGAATGCTTTTCTTCCTTAATCAGCGACATCATGGACACCTGAAAGAAACAAAAAATCATGAATCACTTATTTTGCCCCATGGTTCCAGAGTTATGGGACACCCTGTATATATATAATATATATATATATATATATTATATATATATATATATATATATATATATATATATATATATATATATTGTTGCGGATATGAGGATGGCATTTTTTTGATTGTGTGTATTGGATTGTGGTAAACTGCTGTGTACCATTGGTTGGATATGGCCCCTCTTGCCTCCAGAGTTGTATAAAAGTAAAAAAGGGCGTCTCGGTAATTAGTCCATAAAGCATACACGTCAGCCAATCATAGAATACCCCTGTTCGATAGCTTATATCTTATTATGTGTCTTAGGGTAAGGCTGTGTCTCCCATTAACTTAAATACTCCATTGTACCAAGTGAAATAAGAATAGGTCCCCTTTCAATTCATTTCGATGGCCAACTGCATTTTGGGCGGTTTTCTTCAACCACCATTGGCCACGAGGCAGGGTTGGGGAAGAAAGGCGGGTCCCCACCTCGTCAGAGAGGGGAGGAGTGGCCCGGCCCCGAACAACCAACCAAGCACGAGGGGTTTGGTTTGAGAGGGCGGAGGAAGAGCGATCGGGGAGGTTCGCAAAGGTTCAAGGGTGGGGCTATATATAACCCATGAGGGGCGTTTCCCCAAGCAGATGAGTCCAAGGAAAGAGTTGTGAGGTCCAAGAAAGAGCGCGTAGAGAGGTCCATGACAAGAGCTGAGTTGGTCGTCAGGGGTGGTCAGTGGTTGCGTTGAGTGGTTGCGTTGAGTTGTCGGTGGAGAAAGAGTGGTTGGACCAAGTGGTTCCGATGTGATGCCAGCACTGACTGTTGGATCATCAGTGGGTCTGCTTCTTCGTGCACTGTGCATTGAGAAGACCCATCAGCATTTTGCTTCGTGTATCATGGTGCACAGTCAGTGCCAGTCCCAGAACATGGGGGTTTTCTCTTGCATGTTGTGGCCTGAATGTTGCAGAATCACTGCTTGGATTGTACTTCACCTGTCTGGTGGACTTGAATCCATACATGATGTTTTGGCTCAATGTGAGTGCCGTTCTGTCAACAACACTGGTCTTCGCTTCAGTCTCCAGCTCATCCACAGGCCCCACCATGATCCAGCGGATCATGGTGTATAGTTCAGCTGGAACATCATCGATGTTGCTCGACACTGGTATGGCACATTCTGGCTTGTCCTTCTTTGTGAAGTCTGCAATGCTCTTGCGTATCACCTGTGCTGATTTGTAGATGGCCTTCATGTTCTTCACGTCATCCTCTTCACTTGTGATAGCAGCATGGACCATGTCTTCCTCACATGCGTCTGGAGAGTAGAGGACGGCTGATTTCCTTCGATTCTTCTGTAGAACAGACTTAACGGTGGGCAGCTCAGTGAGGATCATTTCCTTCAGCCAGCATCTAGTGAATGCAGGGGTTTTTTTTTTTTTTTTTTTTTTTTGTATACTGAATCGAGGCTCGTGAAAGAGCTAACATTTACTTCACAAACAAATCAACCAGACAAACAAAACACACAAAAAGAGGGAGCGGAAAAAAAGATGGGGAGAGAAGGGGAAGCACACAAACACAACATTTGAGAGCAGGGAGATGTGTGGAAGGGAGAGGGCTTGGGGGGAGGAGGCGTGGGAAGGGGGGGGGGGGGTGGAGGGAGGAGTATAAAACACAAGGACACCAAGGACTTCCAGGACAGAAGTTGGTATTTCAAAAAAGTGGAATTGGGGTGAAATTAGCGGGGGTAGAAAAGATCAAGGTTTTGGATGGGGGAAGATAAGAGATGGTGGTGAACAGCAGTTTTAAAGACCTGGAGGGTGGAGTGGGATTGAAGAGAGTGAGGGAGTTTGTTCCAGAGGCGGGAGAAGCGAGGAATGAAGGAGTGAAGGTGAGCAGAGAGTCTTGATTTTGGCAGTTTGACCATAAGAGGGTTGCAGGCAGATCTTGTGCGACCTGTAGGAATATTTGCGGGACAGAGCCCAGAGAGAGCTGGGGGGGCAAGGCCAGAGAGGAGTCGGTAGAAGTTGGAAAGACCACCAACCTGCCTGCGGTGAGTGAGTGAGAGGCCCTTGGAGTTAGCTTCATCGCGGGAGATTCCAATGATTCTGAATGCTTTGGTTTCAACAGCGTGAAGACGAGCTAGGTGTGAGGCAGGAGCACCAGCCCAGAGGGGAGAGCAGTATTCCATTGAGCTGCGGATGAAAGCCTTGTATGTGGTGAGGAGCTCAGGTGTGCCAAGGAAGGACTTTGCACGACGGAGGATGCCCAGTCAGCGACTGGCTTTGGAGGCCAGATTTGAAATGTGGTTTTCCCAGGAAAGATCATGGCAGATAGTGAGACCCAAAAGCTTGAGTGACAGAACTTCTTGGAGAGGATTATTCAGAAAGTGGATGGGAGGGTTGTCCAGTCGGTCTTTTCGGAGAGACATCGTAAGAGTGTGAGATTTGTCAGGATTGAAAGACATGTTCCACTTGTTTGCCCAGTCTGTGATTTTGTCCAGGTCTGCAGAGAGTGAGGAGGCAGCAGACTGCCGATCTGAGGGATGAAGAATGGAGCAACAGAGAGTAGAGTCATCAGCAAAGAGATACAGAGGATTTTCAAGAGAGTCAGAGAGATCATTGATGAAGACCAGAAAAAGCACAGGGCCCAGAACACTGCCTTGTGGAACTCCAGCCTGAACAGGAAGAGGAGATGAGAGAAACCCATTCAGGGCCACACGTTGACTACGACTAGAGAGGAAGTCCGCCAGCCATGCGTGGAGATTTCCATTGATACCAAAAGAGGAGAGTTTGGTGAGCAGAGCGGGGTGCCAGACCATATCGAAGGCACGTGATATGTCAAGGGAGACTGCTCTAATTTCCTGTTTGGCATTGAGGACTTCCATCCATTGTTGAGAAAGCAGAAGCAGCATGTCCAGAGTAGAGTGTCCCAGTGTAGAGAGGGTAATGGTGGTCAAGGCCTTCTGCACCAAGCATGTTGACATAGGTGGTTTCAATATCGTCAATTGAGAGGTAAGCTTGGTTTTGAGTTTGAAAATCGATGAGGTTGATCAGCTCAATCAGACTTGCCCTTTGCAGCAAGTGCTCTTTGTCTATACTTCTGGTAGTTTCATCTCGCACAACGTGGAACACATGTCTTGTTCAACATGGCTTGTGGTACCTCACGTCTATTGTGTGTGCATCAGTGGGTGAGATAGATGTGTTCAGCCTTGTTTTCAATGATGCATCGTCAGACATCTCCACAGCTTTTCTCAGTTGTTTACCAGCATTTTCAGTCCGAACTGTGAACAACTGCTGGTCATCATCTGTCTGACAGAAGAAACACTGGTCCTTATCCAGTGGCACAGTGCAGGACCGTGTAAACGGCAATGAACATAATGAAGAACCAGAAGTTGGTGTACCTGACTCATCCATCTCTGTGCTTCCTCTCTTCTGTCCACGTTTCTTTGGAATATATGACCCAGTAGACAGTTCATGATCTCTGCGGTCCCTTGCACGTTGTATCAGTTCTGTGTTTGTTGCACTAGCGTAGCAAGTGCGGTGCCAAACAGCCTTCTCTTGGCACAGTGTTTATTTTGTGCTGTCTTTCAGTCGTATTTGCACTTGAACAAAGTTGCCATCTTTCAAGCTGGCTCTCTCTCTTATCACCCCCAAGAGACGATTGTAGGAATCTATTCTGGGGTGTAACACCAAGGCTCCTTTCCCAGTATCACCAGACTGGCACAGCAAGCATAGCTCCCAGTTCATGGATTCCTCACACACGTGTTGACCAAGCTCACGTACCTCACTCATGATGGATTCGGACCTGCAAATACACAAAATCAAAACTACAGCTAGAAGGGTCATATGCAAATTAGAAGAGTCGCGAAATTCTTCCACGAGAATCTAAATGGATTCTCGCGCAGTGTCGCGAACTTCTAGGCCTGGTACCAGATATTCTGCCACTTGTTTCATTGATTTATTTGCTAGCTGTACCATTACATGGGTCTCAACAAATGTATATATTCATTACTGTGTGGGAGCATGAACCTACGCCAAAGACCAATGTCAGGCATAGGACCACGTGGCTAAACTTGCAACAATCCAAAATGCCACAATTATTGACAATGGGCAAAACATACAGTACTCTGGTCCTCGCTGGACCAGTTGCAACGGTAGTTGTCACTATACTCACTAGATGGCACTGCAATCACATTACTGCACATCTTATGATTAGTGTGGAGTTTATAATAGGACCAGGCATCATAATAGTGATGTAACAAGTGTAATGGTCTAATGGACAGTGGAAACACGATACATGTATATCAAACTATGGAAAAAATAGTAGGACAAAAGGCATAACTGACCGTAACTGGTTTAGGGATGGGTATATGCCATTTTACCTGGTACGATTGGATTCCTTGCCCCTGAAAATGTAGGTTTAGCTGTTAAAATCAAGACCCTAGGTATTCTAGAAGCCGAGCTATTGAGAAATATCAATTTTTAGCGTGGCCATTTTGAAAATCCAAGATGGCCGCAATGGAACCTTCCGTGCAAATGAAAACATCACTTTTCCGATTAGTTATACAATAAACTTTCCAGAAATGTATAGTTTTGCAAATCTCCAAAGAAAACCAACGAACTTAACAATCTGAACATAGTGAACCTGACTGAAGGAATCCCAGAGATAATTGCAATTAAGAGAGCCGTGACGTCACGGAACGCGCCGCCGGTAATATATTATAATTTATGGTAATCTATGCAGCACGACATGGTCATCACAGAAAACAAGGCACCTTTGCCGGCGCAAAACGGCTCTCCCAGGGTCAAACTCGGTATCGTTGTGAGCGCACGGTTCGGCCCTTCAAGAAAAAGTTTATGTTGTAAAAATCGAACCACGCGTTAAAAAGTTTTTTTTTTTTTTTTCTATACTGAATCGAGGCTCGTGAACTGGTTTTGTTCACCGGCACGTCGGCGCTCGAATCGGCTCGCGATAAAATCCAACACGTCCTTTGTCGGGGTCGTCTGAACCAACCACGGGGCCTAGAAGGCTGGGACTGGTCTCAAAAGTTAGGTCTCGATCATATCTCGTAATGCCTGAAGCTGCACATCTCTGTGATAATCTTGTGGACCATGACAAGAGATCGTGCGAGTC